>NW_019091227.1:600000-1200000 GCF_002217175.1 Folsomia candida
TAGTAAGTCATTTTTTAAATTCAGATGAAGTTTGAATATTACTTGAATCACGGGGAAATTAATGCATTAGCCCAATTTTTTGACGTTTCGAAACTTACGGATGTGACAAGTAATTTGTCGTCTGTTTTAACTCGGGATAATTTTTTAACCTATACAACATAAAGGTTCATATTTTTGTTTAAATTTTGGTAAGTATTTTTCATTTGTTAAATTCATTGACACCGGTTGCAAGCACAGATTTTAAGTATTTTATCAAAAATAATGATTATTTAATCAGCCTGCAATTTTTGTAGTACTATTTTTAAAATGTTTCAAATTCATTGAGGTCGATCCCAAGTTTATATTAAATTTCGCCTTACTAGCTGAGTAGATCTTGAAGTACAGAGACGGAATTTAATTAAAAATTAAAAATTAAAATTAAATTGTATTTAAATTAAATTTAAATTAAATTTAAATTAAAAGTTAAAAATTGTATTTTATTAAATCTTACAAACATTTAGCTTTACAATTTTTAAGGACATGAGATCCGTGGTTAATTTGTCACATAAAAGTTACATGAAACTTGTCATCTATTTTAAACTTGGATAATTTTTGAAGTAATAAAATATAAAAGTTTATGTTTTGCTTAAATCTTAAAATTGTTAAAAATCGGTAATCGTTAGTCGTTAAAAATTGTTAATGTTAAAAATCTGGTAGATACTCCGTGTTGGTATTGATTTGGTAATGATTTCCTACCGGATTGGTAGTAAATTGTTACTGAGTGGTAATTTTTTTATTATAGCACAACATTACTGAACGGTAATTCCCGTTAATACCAGGTCCGGTTGAGTCACATATGTATTCCGGTCGGCAATGATTGAATACCAGTTTTCCGAGATGGTAGCCACGATTTGTAATTTTTTGGTAATGTTTCTGAAATTCATTTACCCCCATTTCAAACACAGTTTATAAGTATTTCACCTCAAATAATAATTTCCTGGGTTGCAATTCTTGTCTTAATAATTTTTGAAATTCATCAACGCCGATTCCAAGTTTCAACTAACAAGGGACACTCACGACCTGTCGTTTGAGTCCAGGGTACCCACTATGTTTATTAGAATCTACTGGGACCCAAGATGAAGGATTCATTCATATTTCCGTGTAAAACTCATATTTGGCGTCGTGCCGTGGCGCCAAATTCGCTGAATTTGAATGTTTTTATTTTTGAACCCGCCATAACTTTTGAAATCCTGGACGGATTTTAAAAATTTTTGGCAAAAATCATGACAAGGAGTTCAACTTTCGTATTCCATGAAATTTTTCCCAAAATTATAGCTTTTAACTTTTCGCAAAATTTCGCAATTTTCTTAAAAATGGAGGTTCGTCGAAAAAATGCTAAAAATATCTCAAAAATTAGAAATTTTTTGTTTTTATTTTTTTCTCAAAAATGTCGACTTTTGTGATCATTTTACGCATAAAATTTTGAAAATCCGACATAAACTGCGGAAGTTATGAGGGTTTGAAATTGGTCGAAAATGCAAATTTTTAAGTTTGGCGCCACGCCATGGCGCCAAATATGAGTTTTACACGGAAATATGAATGAATCCTTCATTTGGGGTCCTAGTAGATTCTAAAAAACATAGTGGGTACCCTGGACTCAAACGACAGGTCGTGAGTGTCCCTTGTAAGTTTCGCTTGAATTTTTGGGTTGTAAGATCCAGTGACTGCCAATAGCAAAGATTTTCTGGAGATTTATATTTCAAAGAATGTCATAACTGTAAAAAGAAAATTTAGAAATGGTCATTGGTCAATCCCAAAAATGAATTATTTGTCCCAACATTTTTGCATTCATTTTTTCACAAATAAAATTCGAACATTTTTATTATCCATTTTTTCAAATTTAGTCATTCTCAATCTCTAAATAGGCAATTAGGCATTAGCTACTTAGTTTTTAATATTTACCGAAAAAAAGCTTTTTGTATCGTCAAATTGTAAAGTAAGGAAGTAATCTTCATACAAACGTTTTAAAAATTTATACTTTTATTGTGTGAGAACGATTTTCGAATTTTGGATGCAACGGTTTCGAAATTTATTGACGTTCATTTCAAATTAAGAGGAATTGTGTGAAACTATGTGGAATCCATGTACTGTTAAAAGTCTGGTAAAGTCGGATCGTAAACTTTTGAATCTTCCGTTATGAAAATTGCACAAAATGTATTCTTGAAAACGAAATTTTTAGAAATTATTTTATAATCAAAATTTTGCGACGAAGACCAACTAAACGTCTAATTATATACACTTTTATTTATATAAGTTTTAAATCTGACCGGTTACAATGTCCTAACTTTTTTAAATGGAGATACCTTAATCCCGTCACGAAACATTTTTGCGTTGCAGATTTTGCCGAAGCTTACAAAGGAAGTATGCCCTACTTTGCTCTCCGATTTTGACCAAATTAGTGTCCATCGATCACAAAAGTTGATTAGTATGAAATATTTTACAAAAAATGTCCCAAAAAGTGACAAGGTAAATTTCCAGTTATCCAATTTTTTTTGTTTAAATAAATTCCAAACTAAATCACGGCCGACCACCCATCTTGGACTCCATTGTATAATGCCAAATTTAACTTAAACTTTGAATCGGCGTAGACCAATGTCAAAAAATTTAAAAGTATTTATTTCACACTGCGCATAAATTCATTATGAAAACTTTTAATAATTTTAATTTAAAAGGAATGAAGCGAAGCGATATCCCTTTCTGGAAATGTCTTATCCGTCCGTATCTACGATAACTTTAGAACCAATTTAAATTTCGGCTTGCGGTTTTCGCCGACGTATTTTCTAATTTTTGAAGTACAGATAAGTTCCAAGATGTGCGTTGTAGGTCAACAGGTCACGGTGCAACAGTGATGAGATAAAGGGTCAAAGATGTTGAAATGTTTATTTCGGCAAATTTTTAACGCAGGGATTTCAGAAATCGACATAGTTTTGACGTGCCATGACCGTGTAGACGACGCCAAAGTCTAAAGTGTCGAATTTTTTGGCTTGATCGTTTTCGACGTAGTTTTGACCAGGGATTAAAAAATCGACATGGTCATGACATACACTGTAAATAAAGTTGAGTAAAATTGCCACCAAAGCAACTGTTGAGCAAAATTTACCCTGGCAAAGGTAAAATTTACTCAAGGTTGAGCAAAAATCTTTCAAGCTTGAGTAAATTTTACCTTTGTCAGGGTAAATTTTACTCAATAGTTGCCTTGGTGGCAATTTTACTCAAAATTGAGTAAATTTTAGTCAAATTTATTTAGAGTGTACGATGACCGCGTGACCGTGTCGCTTCATCCCTTTGCAACGGTTTGTGACATGCTTATAACCTGTACTTGAAATCGGCGTCGACGAATCCAACCAAAAATCCTTGACTCAATAACCTTCTTTCTAACGTATCAACTAGTTTACAAATTATCTCGCTTCCGAAAGGCGCGAGAATTTCAAATTTGTTAACGTAACTTCTTTTATACTTTCACCGACGATGGAACCTTTTTTAAAGCTAAACCTTGATTTTCTAGTGGGTTATATCAAAAAATTAAGACAAAAATTAGGAATCACATGGCACTCGTCGATCCGTTGAATGACACCTTTGAAAACAAATGTTGGGGGGGGGGGGCAAAGTTCACAAGTCGGCCTTGTTTATCGCCCCGTTGAGGAAAAAGAAAAAATTTTCTAAAAAATTGAACTTTGCCGTTAATATTTAGCTTCAAATGGGCCATTCAGCGGAAAGAAGAGTGTTATGTGGTTCCTAATTTTTGACTTGATTTTTTATATAACTCGCTAGAAAATCTAGAGAGAAGGTTGTTGAGCGAGGAGTTTTTCGTTGTACTTTTTCGTTGTACGTTATGCTGATTTCAAGCTCAGATTATATATTTTTTACCTCAAACTATGAATGTGTGGGCGGCGTGAAATTTTGGCGATAATATGTAAATATTTTAAAATTATTTGAAATTTGTCGACACCGGTTCAAAGTTCAAGTTAAATTTGGTAATTTGAATAAAACGGGAACCCAGATGGATCGTTATCCGAGTCTTATTTTGGAATTTTATTCCAAAATAAGGATAACTATTAAATAAATAAAATAATTCCAGTTTACACTTGGAGATCGTATCTTTTTGCTGATTTCATACCAGTTAAAGTTGTGATTTATTAACACTAATTTGGTCAAAATTTGGTCAAAGAGCATACAAAGGCGAAGGCTCCAATGTCAGTGAATTCGGGAAAATCAGCAAAGCATAAATTTATTTGTTATTACTTCATTACTGATGACAAAATTAAGGGAAAATTAAGGTATTTAAAAAGAAATTAGAAATTACGTCGTGTAAACGTCGAAGTGTATTTTTATTATTTTATATTAAAGTACTAGCGTATAAGCCCGTCTCCCGCCGGGCTTATTTGATTTTCGTGAAAATTAAGTGATATTCCTTATAATTCCACCGAATTATTTTTGTATTTTATCTATATTATTAGCTGGAAATGTCGGTTGGAAACGGAAGTGAAAGTTTCACCACTTCCACTTCCGTCACGGAAAATTGCTTTCACTTCCGTTGCAGACAAACATTTCCAGCTTATAGTATAGATATTCAAATAATACAGGTAGAACAACTGTCTTCATTATTTGGAAATCTGTCAGTAATAAATAAATTATGCGTTTTTAACAATTTCATATTCATCATTTTTTGGTAGAGTTTTACAAAAATTTAGCATTACCATTTTTAAAGGCATGAAATCCGTGATTTGTGGGATAAAAGTTACACGAAATTTTTCATGTATTTAAACATTATACAATTTTTGAAGTTATATAAAAGTTCACCTCTTTTGCTGAAATCTTGGAAACGATTTATAATTTATTAGAATTCTTTTGCGAAATTAATCGAGACAAATTTTAAGCACAGATTATAATATTTTACCGCAAACAATGATTTTGTAACCATCGGGCCAATTTATTTAGTAACATTTTTAAAATGATTGAAATTCGTCGACGCCTATACCAAGTTGAAATTAAATTTCGCCTTAACTTCTTAACGACGAAGTACACACATTTGTGTAGTTATTTTATTTTCCGTTCACGGCGAAGTACACACATTTGTGTAGTATTTTATTTTTCCGTTGACGACGAAATACACAAATGTGTGTACTGCAGAAATTTCCTTGACACCAAAATTTCTTTAAAAAAGAATATTTCTTCGGTATTTTGTGGAAAACTCGATGGTGAAAAGTGGATTTTTTTCGATATTTTTCACCCAAAATTTTGGAATTTTCCCTATACCGACCAATGTTAAAAAATGTTTTTTTCGTATTTTTCGTCAAAAACTCGAATATTGCAAACTGGTGGAAAATTTTAATTGGTTGCTATCAGGTATAATTATGAAATCAAAATCGTACCGAAGGGAAATTTTATTTAAAAATCAGTAGTACGAAAAAGGTTAATAAGCGACTGACCAGATATTGTGGAACAGATTGTGAATTATATGAAAAATCGTATTTTGTAAAATCTTACAATCACTTAGCATTATAATTTTTACGGACACGAAATCCGTTGTTAATTTGTCGGATAAGAGCTACACGAAATTTTTCATCTATTTAAACGTTGGACAATTTCTGAAGTTACAAAGCATAAAAGTTCATCTTTTTTGTTAAAATCTTGGCAACGATTTTTAATTTTTGGTAATCTTTGCGAACTTCCGAGACGCCGATTCGACAAGGACAAATTATAGTATTTTATTTTAATTAATAATGATTTCCTAATTTGCGCATAATTTTGTAGAAGTATTTTTAAAAATTGTATTTGAGATTCATCGACGCCGATACGAAGTTTAATAAAATTTCGTCGCTTTTATTGACTAAACAGATGAGGTGTTTGTTAATGTTTAATCCACAAAGTTTCTTGTGCAGAAATATTTTCCGGAAAATTATACATATTTCACTATTTTGAAGAATTTTATAACTGTAAAAAGAAAATTTAAAAATTGGCGAATGGGCAGTCTAAAAAATGAATATTTTTTCCAGAAATTTTTACATGATTTTTTTAACAAATAAAATTGGAGCATTGTTATTATCCATTTTTCAAATTCAGCCATTCACAATCTCTAAACATGCATAAAATCCTTTCAGAACCGAGATAAACTCACTGATAATTTAGGGAAAAGGTTGTTGAGTCAGAAATTTTAGTTGTATTCGTCGAAGCTGATTCCAAGTACAAATTAGTAGTATTTCATCTCAAATAATGAATTTGTGAGCAGCGTGCAATTTTGCAAATTATTTGCAAACTAATTAGATATTTTTGATAATAATATTTGAAATTGATCAACGCCGATTCAAAGTTTTGATTAGATTTCGTAATATTAAACTGTATCCAGATGGGTCATAGTGAAACAATTATTTACAAAGTTTATTTTTAAAAATATTTTCTGAAAATTACAAATTTACAGCTGGTTTTTTTGCAAATTATATACTAACTAAATATATGATCGAGTTATCGAATTTGCTCAAAATCGGAGAGCATACACGGGAATGCTTTCGCTCTAAGTAAATTCTGCAGCATAAAAACTGAAATTAAGGTGTCTCCATTAAAAAAAATAGAACTAATGTCATCAAAACCTCGAAAATTTATTCTTTGATTTTATGTTAAAGCATGCAAAGTTTACAGATTTTTTATTTTTGGACTGACTTTTGTCCATAATAAATGTGAAAAACTGAGCATGAAACAATTCACGTCACCCTTCGTAATTCCATAAACTTTTGGCGAAATTTGGGAATATCTCGAACGCAATTTTTGCTTACGAGGTTACAAAACCTTACGAAGATAAAAGACATGTTGGTTAGAAAGTTAATCTTAACATGATTACTAAATTACTAACTTACGAAGGTTGATGTGAATTGCCCCTCTGATTTCACGACATTTCGTATATTTTTCATAACAATAATTCTGCAATTTTTTTCAAAAAAGTTCTTTCATCATAGTTTAATAATAAATTAAACTACAAATTATGAAAAAAAAATGTGCTCGTATTATCAAAATCGTGCTCACATATCTGTTCAAAATTTAGGGTTACACTTTTTACACATAATATGAATTTAAAGCGTCAAACTCTTAATAAAAAAAGAGTATAGACAAATTTTAAAAACAACTAACAATTGGTTGCAATAATTTTCGTAAGTTTCGTCAACTTCACTTTAGGACTGCCTCCAAAAATTTCAAAATTTATGATAAAAAATATTTCGAGACATTTTAATAATTAGTTTTATTCCAATTTATTAAACCAATCTTTGACAATATTGTAAAATTAAAAATTAGTCGACACAGAGATTAGAAAACGTCCTCGATTTTTTTGAACATGTGAGACCTTAATTGTCTATGTAGTGTAAAAACTGTATTCTAAATGAGAAACAAGTAATCACTGGCGATTTTCAATTTTTTCGAACAAATACAATTTTTGCATTCATCGACGCCGATTTAAAGTTTGTATTAGATTTGGCCTACAATAAGTTCAAGTCAGATTATAAGATGGTGCCAGTTTTAATTGTAATTTTGTTCCAAAATTTTCAAAATTTTCCTACACATTTTTGTAACTAAAAACTTTTTTAATCTCTTCATAGTATACAATTTCAAAAATTAACTTTACGCTTTTCTTCTCACAATGGAGGCGCAAACCATGTTCAGCCCAGATAATTTTTTGACCTTATTAGTTTGAAAGAGCAAGTCTTTACAAACAACATTTGATTCGGCACTTGGGCAGATGCGCAAATTATCAGCACGTTATGGGCGCCGCAAGTTCGCAAAAACGCACGATTTTTCGGGCAATGCCAAGCGCGAGCTCAACTTCGTGCGTTTTTGCGAACTTGCGACGCCCATAACGTGCTGAAATTTGCGCATCTGCCCAAGTGCCGAACCAAATGTTGTTTGTAAAGACTTGCTCTTTCAAACCAATAAGGTTAAAAAATTATCTGGGCTGAACATGGTTTGCGCCTCCATTGTCAGTGAAAGAATATATATAACTACGCGAAAAAATTTAAAATTATTACGTCAGAGGAATAAGATCATTTGTAAACTAGTTGATCACTCGAAGAAAAACGTTGTTATCTGAAATTTTGTAAAATATGAACAAAAATTGTTGCGAAAAATGGCACATCGTGCAATCACATGCATCGTGCCAACTTTTGCAGTATTTCTTAAATGCTTGAACTTCGTCGACGCCGATACCAAGTTTAAATTAAATTTCTCCTTTATAAAAAGCTGACTAGATCCTGAACGTCAGATGGTGAATTTTATTACATAAAAATCACATTTTGTTAAATCTTACAAGCACTTAGCCTTATAATTTTTACAGGCACGAAATCCGTGGTTAATTTTTCCAATACACAAATTTTTCATGTTTTTCATTTTCGTTGGATAATTTTTGAAGTTATAAAGTATAAAAGTTCATCTTTTTTGTTCAAATCTTGACGATTCTTAATTTTTGGTAATCTTTGCGAAATTCCGAGACATCGATTCCAAAAATAAATTACAGGATTTACAGCAAATAATGATTTCGTACAAATCAGCGCACAATTTTATAGAAATATTTTTTTTAATCGTATTTGAAACTTGTCCACGCCGATCGCAAGTTTAATAAAATTTCGTCGCTTTTATCGGCTAAACAGATGAGATGTTTATTGATGTTTAATCCGAAGTTTTTTTGTGCAGAAATATTTTCTGGAAAATTACACATTGTTCCCTATTTTGAAGAATTTCATAACTGTAAAAAGCAAATTTGAAAATTTGCAAATTCACTGTCCTAAAATGAATTATTTTTCCAAAAATTTTTATATGATTTAAAAAATAAAATTCAAACATGTTATTATCCATTTTTGCAAATTTAGCCATTCACAATCTCTAAACATGCATTGGGGTGGGGCCATTAATTACCTAGTCTTTATTATTTGCATCTCCCGAAAAAATAAAAATTAAGGAAGTAATTTAGAATGTGTAGAGATCTCGAAATTCATCGACGCTTATTTCATGTTATGCAAAAAATGTGAAAATATGCGAAATTCGTAGCAATGTACATAATGTAACCCGTCGGATTTTGAACTTATGTAAAGAAAAAATAATAGAATTAGATATTTAGTTGGTCTTTGTCACAAAATTAGGATTATAAAATAATTTCTAAAAATTCAGTTTTCAAGATTAAATTTTCATAATTAAAAGTTTAGCACCTGGAAATATGGATTATGCATCTCCGTGGAATAAAAATAAAAAGAATGTGTAAATAATTATGTGAAAATTAATAATAAAAAACTGGTTCTATATGACAAAAATTTAATCACTGACGATTTACGATTTCCAAGTTTTTCAAGTTAATTCAAATTTTACATTAATTGACGCCGATTTCAAGTTATTGGTAGATTTAGCCTTAATAAAGTACAAGTTAGATGAGGAATCTATAAACCGAACTTTATTTGTAATTGTTTTTTTCAAAATTTCCATACATATTTAAGTTTCCACCATCTCTTCATAATCATATGGATCACGTGGCGTTGTCGTTCAGTTGAATGACCCCTTTGAAGAAAAATACTGGGGGTCAAAGTTCACGTACCCGCCTTGTTTTAGCCCCTTTGAGGAAAAAGGGACAGAAATTCTATTGAAAAATTACACTTTGCCACCAATATTTTTCTTCAATTCAAGAGTGAAAAGAAGTGTCTGTGATTCCCATTTTTAGCTTGACGTTTTGATATAACTCGCCAGAAAAGGTTCCATTGTCAGTGAAAGTATTTAAGTACGTTAACAAATTTGAAATTCTCGCGCATGTCGGAAACGGAATCATTTAAACTATTTAGTTGACAAGTTAGAGAGAAGGTTTTTGAGTCATGAATTTCTGGTTGTAGTCGTCCAAGCCGATTCCAAGCACGGATTACAAGTATTTCATCTTCAACAATTAATTTGTGAGCAGCGTGCAATTTTTGCGAATTAATTCTTTTTGATAATAAATATTTTTAAACTATTTGAAATTGATCGACGCCGATTCAAGGTTTAGGTTAAATTTCGCATTATTAAACGGTATCCAGATGGGTTCCAATCCGATAAATATTTTCTGAAAAATTACAAATTTACATTGACAGATCGTTTTTTGTAAATTAGATACTAACGAAATTTGTGATTGAGTGGCACTAATTTGCTCAAAATCGGTGACCATACGCGAGAATGTTTTCGTTGTAAGTGAATTTGGCAAAATCTGCAACATAAATATTAAACTTAAGGTGTGTCCATTAAAAAAAGTAGAGCTTGTGTCATCAAAACCTCGAAAGTTTATTTTTTTAATTTTATATTAAAGCATACACATTGTAAAGATGGAACTGATTTGTGTCCATAATAAATGTGAAAAACTGTGGATGAATCCATTCACGTCAGCCTTCGTAATTCCGTAAACTTACGAACTTTTGACTAAACTTGGGAACATCTAAAACGCAATTTTTGCTTACGAGGTTTCAAGATAAAAGATAAGATGCTTTTGGTTCTTAAGCTAATCTTAACATGATTATTAACTTACGAAAGTTGACGTAAATTTCCTCTTGATTTCACCATTTTCGTATATTTTTTAAGAACAATGATTCTACAATTTTTTTCAAAAAAATATTTTTAAAAAATGCATAAACACGATTTTATTTAATTCTTGAATTTTGTTGTAAAAATTGAAACAAAATTTGGAAAAAAATGTTAGAAAATTAATGTTTTATTTTTATTTTTGAAGGATTAAATAAATGCTTACTGATCACGTATTATCCATGATAAGAGAGTATGATACCTCTCAAGAACTTGTCTTACATCTAATACATATGGTTTTTATAAAATTGGGTTCTTTCGTATTTGTTCTTTCGAAGGAAAATTAGCCTCTAAATTTTTGTAAACTTGCTCAGATCCTTTTATTCTGCAAAAGGTTTGCAAAATTATTTTGCAGAATTTACGGATTTTACAAAGGTACCAAGAACTTCGTGAATTGGCTATAAATTATGTTGCAAACTTTCAAAAATTCAAGAGGCTCATCTAATCTGTGCAACTGTATGACAAATTTGTTACCTGGTTTATAGTCTTTCCAAATTTTTGGGAAATTTTATCAAAATCAGGCAATATTACGAAGTTTATATACAATAAGACAGCAAAGTTGCACAAGTTTTATTAAAAATTGCTACACTTTGACGCGTTTAAGTAATATTTAGTAAATTTGCGTATGTGATTATGAATAAAGATTCAAATTGATTGCTGGCGTTATTGGTTGTAAATCATATCGTTCAAATTTACGCATTTTGTAAAGTTTATTCGGTTACAGAATCGGAATTAATGATGAACTTGATGAAAACTCGTTTAAACACTGTTGGAAATCAGACATTTCTTGATTCCTCGGTATGAAAGTTTTTACCACTTGGTATTAAAATTATACCGGTCCGTAAAAATTCGATACCGATATGGTAAAACTTTAATACCGAGCTATTATTAGACGTTATTAATTATCAATACCACTTCGTGCTTCGATATGCAATTATGTAAATTCATGGAACGTCAAAGATATTCACGCAGTCTTTTGTACATCGAATGGCTACTTCATTTAAAATCCTTCCATCATAGTTTAATAATAAATTAGTCAACGAATTATGAAAAAAAATTGTGTGCTCCTATTATCAAAATCTCATTTATGTAATCTGTTCAAAATTTAGTGTTACAATTTTACACATAATATGAATAAAGCGTCAAACTCTTACTGAATAAAGAGAATAGATAAATTTTTAAAAACCTACAGTGCAGACTCCATATAGCCCGAGTCAGGGACAGAGTCCCTGACTCCGTGAGTCCTAGCTGTTTCTAAATTTTTCTCCGAATTGACCGACATAATATTACCACTTTGAACTTCCACAGCTATATTTGCTATCAAGAAGTGGTTTTTAGCCTTCGTACCAAATTTCAGATGGAAAAAATTAAACTTAAAAAATGGTATGGGTTACCCTCCAGGGTCACTCTGGTTAAAATTCGCTCACTTTTAACTTCATATCCTTTCATGAGAAGCCATTAGGTATGACCTTGCCGGATTTAATGTTTTTAAAGTAATTTCTAAAAATCGGTATGGGTCACCCCATAGGGTCGCTCCTGATAAGAATTTTACCAATTCCACGTCATATTCTTCTATTAAGACCCATTAGCAACCTCTCTACCAAATTTCAGCTTTTTATGACGATTTTGAAAAATCAGTATGGGTCATCCCATAGGGTCCCTCAAGATGAAAATTTTTCAAACTTAAAGTCATTTTTATCTATTAGGAGCCATTAGCAACCTCTGTACCCAATTTTAGCCTTCTACGACAATTTTGAAATTTGGTGCATAATACCCCACCCACTCCGATGACCCCCACCGGTCAACCACTTGACCGATTTCGCCCATCTTCGAACTCGTTTCCTAACTTTGTCCAATATGCATATGGTAAAAATTTCAAGTCAATCGGTTCAGCCGTTTTGGCTCTATCGTGCCGGACAGACGGACGGACGGACGGACGGACGGACGGACGGACGGACGGACATGACGGTTCCATAAGCCCTGACTCGGGCTAAAAACTAACAATTGCTTGCAATAATTTTAGTAAATTTCGTAAACTTCACTTTAGGACTGCCTCAAAAAATTTCAAAATTGATAGTAAAAAATATTTCGAGACATTTTAATAATGAGTTTTATTCCAACACTCTTAAAAAATCAATAACCGTTGGTATGGATATGTGACTCTACCGCGTGGTGTTGATCCGGTATTGAATTAATACTACGTGGTAAAAACTTTAATACCAATTAGTATTAAAATTATTACCATGAGGTATAATTTCAATACCGGTTCTATACCAATATGGTATAACCGTTTAATACCAAAGCGGTAGAGTCACGTATCAATACCGTTATGCTTTTTTCAATACCAAGTTTCTAAGAGTGAATGTATTCAAGCAATCTTTAACAATATTGTAAATCCGTAAATTTTGTAAAATTAGTTGGCAAAAGGTAAGAAAACGTCCTCGTTTAATTAAACCAAATTGTGTAATTGTATTTGTAATATTTCTGAGGAAATTTAGCTTCCAATTTTTTAATATTTTTTTAATAATAATTTTAATAATTTAGCATAATTTTACTCAGAATCTGCGTTTCAGGTCAAGGGCGTCCCTTTGTATTGTAAAAGCTTCTGAAATTACTTTTACATAATTTCAAAGTTATCCAGAACTTCGTGAATTGCCTCGTTATTGGGTTGTCCGTTCCTTCAAATTCTCCATAATATTTAAGCCTTCCGTAACTTGGGGGTTTACCTAACGTGCACAAAAATTTATTCCATAGACATTATAAATAATTCATAGCCCATTTAAATCTTAGGAACAATAAGGCTTTTATCACATTTTTATCACTTCTAACTTAAATCCAGTATCCAAACATGACAACAATTTTCTAAATCTTCAGAAATTTAGCACTAGTGGTTAATTTTTTCTGTTTTCATTAATTTGTGATAAAATTAATTTTTTATAATATAATTTAATCAGTATGAAATTTGCAAATGAAACGATCTCCAAATACGCAGGTTTAGGGAAGATAATTCGATTCAAACGTGGTCAGAATGCGTCCCAAGGTTAGCAAATTTCACACTATCCGAATTTACTGAACATTTTTTCCTGTTTGGATGCAAATATCTCCGTCAAACCTTTGTTTTGGGAGGTAGTGCCATTTGAAAATTTTATGTTAATCAAATTTGTGATCCCTTATGACACTAGTTTGCTCATAATCTGTGAGCACATGTTGTGAGCATACCTGTTAACTTTCATTCATTTCAGTACTTTTTGTTCAAGCTTACTGTCTCGTTTGCCGGGACTCTGAAATCGAGGATAGAGTTTTATAAGGGAACTGGCCAAGGTGTACAGCTGCTCCTCCCATAATGGATGGATCCACAATTACATTACCTGAACAGCCGAATTATTTTATTATTTCCCATCACTCATTTTTATTTTGGCGTTCAAATTATTCACTTTCGTATGATTTCTAATTCTATTATTTTTATTTTGGCGTTCAAGTCATACGAAATTGAATAATTTTAACGCCAAAATACAAACAAGTGACGTGAAATAATAAAATAATTCGGCTGTTCGGGTAATGTAATCGCGGATCCATGTAGCAGGGGAGGAGCATCTGTACACCTTGGCCAGTTCCCTTGTAAAACTCTATCCTCGATTTCAGAGTCCGGGCAAATGAGACAGTAAATATCTTGAAATTATTTGAAATTGGTCGACGCCGGTGCAAAATTTAGGTTTCATTTGCCATTATGAAACAGGTACAGAGATTAAGTGAGTAATTTGGAATATGGAGACTGCAGAGTGCAAAAGTATGTGAAACTAGGCGAAATTCGTGCTAATGTACATAATCTAACCAGATATTGAACTTATATAAAGAATTACACGTTTAATTCGTCTTTATCACAAAATTTGAATTATAACATAATTTCTAAGAATTCCGCTTTCAAGCATCAATTCTGCACGATTTTTATAATGTAAGGTTCAAAAGTTTACGATCTGGAAATATGGACTATCCATCTTCCGAGAGGGTAAATACGTGAAGAAATAAAACAAATGTGTCAGTAATTATGTAAAAAATTAAATACAAATTGCAAAAACTGCGTTCGAAATGAAAACAATTGATAATCCCTGAGGATTACCAATTTTTCCGAGGAAATTAAATTTTTACGTTCATTGACGCCGATTTCAAGATTTTATAAGATTTAGTCTTTCTTGATTACAAGTCAGATTCTGACTCGTGCCATTCGACTCAATCCTGACTCATTTTTTTTTAAAGTTTTAATTTTCAAAAAAATATCGTTTTTTGGGTTTCTAAAAGTTCAGAAATAGCATGAAAATATCAAATTTAAAAAATTTTTGAAAATGAATTTTTATTCTCGCGCCTGTCGGAAACGAGATCATTTATAAACTAGTCGATGCGTTAGAGGAAGGTTGTTGAGCCAGGAATTTTTGGTTGCATTTTTCTACGCCGACGCCAAGATCAAGTACTTAACCTGAAATCAGAGAAAAGTGGATAAGCCTCCTAAAGGAGACCTAGAAGACTCAACTCCATAAGGATGCGTAAGCCACGTTGACAGCCAATAACAGCCGACGGCGAGGTTTTCGCACTTTTTCACCATTTTCAGTTTTTTCAGCTTATTAAACAATCACAAATATACATTTGTTTCGATTTTGGCGTCCACCCTGTACAATTTAGTGCATTTTCGACAAAGTTGAACTCCGAAAATTAAAAAAAGACATAATAAATAATATTTAATTTAAAAAATTTTCTGATTGGCTGTCGATGGGTGGGAGGGGTCGAAAACAACGCCGTCCTCTGTTATTGGCTCTGGCTGTTCAATGTGGCTTATGCATTCTTATTACTCTACATCTTCTATATGAATGTATGCTCAATGACCTGAAATAATGAATTTGTAAGCAGCTGGAAATGGAAATTATTCCGATAATATGTTTTAAAGTCTTAAATTATATTGAGGGTATTCATTATTTCTTCGTATCCGTAGTATCGTAAAATAGTTTACGAAGAAAAAACAAGGGGTCAGGTTTCGTAAAAATCGTAAGCGTAGTAACGAGATTTTCGATGAGAAAATCTTACGACGCTTACAAAATCTCGTAAGCGTCGTAAGTTATTTTACGATACGAAGAATACTAAGGATACGAAGAAATAATGAATACCCTCAATAAATTATTAAAAACATATTACATTTTTTAAGTATTAAAGTCTAATATATTATCAAATTTTTCTGAATTTGGTCGACGCCGGTGCAAAATTTACGTTAGAATTTTCAGTATGAAACGGGTAGCCAGATTGGTCTTCTTCACAGGAGTTGTTTAAAATTTATTCAAAGAAGAAATATTTTCTAAATTACAAACTTGCATTGGGAGATGATATCAAGTTCATACCAATTATGATCGATTGACACTAATTTGGTCCAAGTCGGAGAACGTATAAGGGAAAGTGAATTCGGAAAAATCTGCAACGCAAAAATTTTTTACTTGGTGACTGACGACAAAATTAAGGTTCTTCATTTATAAAATATTTCTGACGAATGGTCAGAACGTCGAAAGTAGATTTTTTGGTTTATATTAGAACGCATAAAATTATACAGATAAATTCAAGGGCCTCCACAATATATTTGAAGTACTGAAAAATTATGATTTCGCAATATTTTCCATATTTTTTTTAAACAACTATTCATTTTCTTCAAAAAAATATATTTCAAAAATTCATGAACATGATATCGTAAATTTTAACTAACCATTGAATTTTGTTCAAAAAATTAAGACAAAATTTGGGGAAAAGTTATAAAATTACGATTACGTTTTACGATTTTACGATTACGTTTTACGATTTTATTTAAGTGCTAAATAAATATTTACTTTATGCTGATCGCTTGTTATCCGTTATGAATGGGTAGGATAACACTTACGTACTTATCCTACATTTACGTAGATTATAAAATTTGCTCCTTTCGTATTTGCAAACTTTTAAAAAATTGACAAGGAAAATTAGCTTACAAAGCTTTGTAAACTTTCTCAGAAAATTTTTATGTTGTAAAAACTTGTAAAATTATTTTACAGAATTTATTGGTTTTACAAAGTTACCAAGAACTTTGTGAATTGTCTCGACATGCAATTACATTCATGGAACGTCACATGATATTCACGCAGTTTTTTGTAAGTCGATGATTGGCTACACTACACTCAAAATAAGGTAGTAGTGAATCATTATCATGCAGAATGACTATGGCTAATTTTTGGACGGAACTAAATCGTTATTCGGTTGCAGTAAAATTTTCAGACTACAATTAATCTGATGAAGCTAGTGTTGCTTTTAAAAAAATATTTAACTATTTTATTACAACTTTGCTCCGAGAGTAAAATTTCCGTAATTACATAAACCGTCGAAATCGGGGGGACAAACCCAACCCGTTTCTATGAAAAGTTCTTCTTCTGGTACCTTAACTAGTTTATAAATGATCTCGTTTCGGACAGGCGCGAGAATTTCAAATTTGTTAACGTACCTTCTTATATATTCTCACTGAAAATGGAACCTTTCTTGAAGCTACGCCGGGAATTTCTAGCGAGTTGTGTCAAAAAATCAAGCCAAAAATTAGGAATCACTTGACACTCATGTTTTTATTAAATGGCCACGTTGATTAAATATTAGTCGCAAAATTCAATTTTCGCATAAATTTTCTCTCTCTTTCTCCACGAGGTTAAAACCAAGCCGGAGGTGTGAACTTTACAATTTAACTTGACAACACAAAAAGCCGGTAGGTGATTGAAGGCCAAAATGCATATTGGGAATTTGTATACTGAAAATAAGGTAGTAATGAATCATTACCATGCGGAATGACTATGTGGCTCTACCACGTCGGTTACGATTTGGCGTAGAGATGGTAATAATAAGTTCAGGGAAATTCAAATTTAATACATAATGGTATTAACTTCCTTAACATTTGGTAATGAATTTGAATTTCCCTGAACTTATTATTACCATTTCTACGACAAATCGTAACCGACGTGGTAGAGCCACATAGTCATTCCGCATGGTAATGATTCATTACTACCTTATTTTGAGTGTAATTCCAAAATCCTTTCATCATAATTTGATAATAAATTAGTCAAAAAAATTGCATGACTTTTTCCGATTATCTGTTCAGAATTTATAGTTACTAAATTTTACACATAATATGAATAAGGCGTCAAAATCTTACTAAAAAACGGTGTAGAACAATTTTTCAAAACAAACACTTACAAAGGAACCTTTATTTCAAGCTACACAGGGATTTTCTAGCGAGTTATGTCAAACACTTAAGCCAAAAATTAGGAACCACATGACACTTCCTTTCCACTGAATGGGCCGTTTCAAGAAAAATATTATAGGCAAAATTCAATTTTCGAGTTAATTTTCTCCCATGTTTTCCACTACAGGACGATAAACAAGTGGGCGCGTGACTTTGGCCCTCAAAATATTTTTCTTCAAAGGGGCCATTCAACTGAAAGATAAGTGTCATGTGATTCCTAATTTGTAGCTTGATTTTTTTTACATAACTCGGTAGAAAATCCCGGCGTAGGTTGGAAAAAGATTCCATTCTTAGTTGTAATAATTTTGGTAAATTTCGTACAGTGCACTTGAGAACTGTCTCCAAAAATTTCAAAATTTATGGTAAAAAGTATTTCGAGACATTTGATCAATTAGTTTTATTCCAATTTCTTGAAGCTATCGTTGACAACATGGTAAAATCTGAAAATGAGTTGGCAAAAAAACATGGAGACGCCCTCTAAACAAAATTTCGTAATATTTCAAGGGTAAATTAGCTTAGAAATTTTTGTAAGTTTACTCAGAATTTAAGTCTCAGGTCAAGAAGGATGTCTTTTTATGGTGTAAAAGCTTGCGAAATTATTTTACAGAAATATATTTTACAGTTACCAATGACCAGGGTTCGCTACCCCGGGTTTTTGTGGGTTGGGGTTTTTGGGGTTTTTGTGGGTTTTTGGGGTATCAAATCTCCGGAAAACCCCTACACACTAAAAACAAACCGCTTTGTCTGAAGTAAAAAACGACTTCTCGTGAAGTAAAAAGTGCCCTTCACCCATATCAAGTAAATTCGAGCTTTACTTCATAAAAGCAACCAGTTTTGCTCTTAATGAAGTAACTAAGTAAGCTATGGATGAAGCACAGCTATCGCTCTGGATGAAGTGAGCGCAAGCTTGATTCGGGGCACGAGCATACTTGAGATGAAGCTTTATTATATGCTTCAGGTCAAGTGCATTTTACTTTTTCTAAAGGATCAGTATGCTTTAAATGAAGTTCACAAATCAAGTACGTATTATTATTTATGACGAACAAGTAAATTTAAATTATCAACTACAATAACAATCAATAATCGTAAAAATTATTAGGGACGATTTCCACCAAATCCTCCCTCGATAATAGAGCGAACAGCTTGTCATTGATAAGATTTCCTGAATAAATATAAACAATTTTAATTAATACAATTTTGGTATAATTTTATAAAAATTCCTATTTATATTGTACACAAAATAATGGCTGAAGGGCTCACTTTTAAATTCGTTGACATAATTCTCCAAGCCGAGTTCTTCTAATGCACGAGTAACCTCGCTGTACTCGATTTCGTTTATATTTTGTGCAGGTCAATTCAATTATTAATTTACTTATTAATTGGGAAAAGAAAATAAGTAGGGAAAAAATTGAGCGGCCAACCTTCCGAGCCAAAAGACGGACTGGGACGGTAGTGGCGGGACAAGGCTAATGGAGGGAGCATGTCCCTATTGCTCCATCCGAAGCAAATTGGGACGACTGAGCTTTGGATGAAGTTGTAATGCTTCGGTAATGCTTCCGTTGTAGTATGGCGAACTTGGTATAAAGTATTCGGTTACGAATGCTTAAAACGAAGTACCAAAAATTCTGCGCTTTATCTAAAGTTCTCCAATTTGCTTCATACAGGGAGACATTTACTTTAAACAAAGCAGCACAAATTTTTACTTTTCGAAAAGCAAGTTAGTTTATTTAGTGTGTAATGCTTAATGGGGTTTTTGCGGGTTTTTGTGGGTTTTTGTGGGTTTTTCCGGGGTTTTTGTAAGATTTTGAGACAGATTGAAACAAAATCCCTTAAACTACAACTTAAATCAATGCTAATTAAATTAACGGATTCATCATGAAATTTTGAGAATTTTCATGTGCGACTTGAATTTCCAAGTTTTATTGCATATTTCCAAGTTTGCATGCGAAATATGAATTTTCGATTTAACAGTCCAACTCAATGATAACGCTTAAAATTGCATGTCAAAATCGTATATTAAATTACTTTTTATCTAATATATAATTTAAAGAATTTTGGTTCCACCTGCCCCAAAATCTACAAAAACCCACAAAAACCCACAAAAACCCAAAAACCCACAAAAACCCAAAAACCCACAAAAACCCCAAAAACCCCGGAAAAACCCGCGGGGTTGGGTTTTTCTAGAAAAACCCCTGGGTTTTCCGAACCCTGCCAATGACGGCGCGAACTGACTCGATGTTGGGCTGCCAATTCTTTCGAACGGTCCATAAAATTCAAGCTTTTCCTAAACTGGGGGTTTAAATATGATGGAAGAAATTGATTGCATAGAAGTATAAATAATATGCACATAACTGTTTTAAATCGTAAAAAAGTTGAAGTTTTTAGTGAATCACTTTAAATTTTAATGCCACACACATTACAACAATTTTCCTAAATCTTTAAAAACTGAGCACAAATTTTTTCAAAAATCATTGTTACAAATTTCTCATCTTTTTCCACGGACGTCTTGATAATTAATGACTGACAGCATTCTAAACATTAAAGTGAAGCAATTCTCCTGGTAGTATTTTTAAAACAGTTTTGAATTTCATTGACGCCGATTTCAAGTTTCAACTAACTTTAACCTTGGTAAAGGCATGATTAGATTTTGAAGTATGAATGAGGATGAGTTATCATTGATGAGTTTTATTATAAACTATATTTTCTAAGTATTTAGCACTACAATTTTTAAGGATATGATATCCTTGGTTAATTTGTCGGATAAAAGTTACATAAAATTTTTCATCTATTTAAAATTTGGAGAATTTTTTAAATTAAATAGTTTTGTTTAAATCTTGGCAACGATTTTTAATATTTGGTAATCTTTGTGAAATTCATTGACGCCGATAAGCATTTTACCTCATCAAAGACTGATTATCAGCGTGCGATTTTATTGTGGCAATATTTTTAAAATATTTGAATTTCATTGACGCCGATTCTAAGTTTGAGTGAAATTTCGCATCGTTTTTCGGATAACGAGTATTCTTGAAGTTGGTATAATTTTCTACTCAAGCTTTTTCTGAAAATTCACATATCTGTCTATTTTGAAGAATTTCATAACTGTAAAAATAACATTTAAAAGTTTTCAAATCATCAGTTTCAAAAAGAATCGTGTTTCTAGAAATGTTGAGAACATTTTTTTCAGAAATAAAATTTCGAGCAGTGTTATTATACGTTTTTACAAATTTAGCCACTCATAATCTCTAAATACGCAATTTGGCTGTCAACCACTTAAGTAGTTTTTATTATTTGCCTCCACTAAAAAAACCAAACTTTCTATATCGTCAAATTAGATTATAAAGTTAACATGTCCGCCTTGGTATTCGCCCCGTGGAGAAAAAGCAGGAGAAAATTTACTAAAAAATTGAATTTTGCCCCTAATCTTTCCTGAAAGGGGCCATTCAACGGAATGATAAGCGCCACGTGATTCCTAATTTTTTGTTTGATTTTTTCTGGTGTAGCTTGAAAAACGGTTCCATTGTCGGTAAAAGTAAGCTTAAATTGGTTAACAAATTTTGAATTCTCGCGCCTGTCCGAAACGTGATCATTTAGAAACTAGTTGATACGGTAGAAAAGAAGGTTGTTGAGCCAAGAATTTTTAGTTGTACAAATTATAAGCTAATTCCGATTCTAAGCACAAATTGTACGTAGCTTACTGTTTTGTTTGCTCGGACTTCTTAAAACGAGGATACGAGTATAAATACTGCCCACTTACCCAATTTACAGAGCGCAACGTGCAATTAGGTAGGTGGGCAGTATTTATACTCGTATCCTCGTTTTAAGAACTCCGAACAAACGAAGCAGTACCTCAAATAATGAATTTTTGGGATAATAAATATTTTTAAATTAGTTGAAATTGGTCAACGCCGGTTCCAAGTTTAATTTAAATTTGGCAATGTAAAACAAGTAGGTTCCCTGCTGAGTTGCCTATTTCGGAAATTTAGTCAATGAGCAATATTTTCTAAATTATAAATTTACATTGGGAAAGCGTATGTTTTGAAAATTTCACTGAAATTTGAAAATACTAATTAAAATTGTGATTGATGGACACTAATTTAATCAAAATCGGAGAGTATACGCAGGAATGCTTCCATTGTAATTGAATTCGGCAAAATATGCAACGTAAAAATGTTCTTCGAGAGTGAATTTTAAAAAAATCAAAATTGTTTCGTCAAAACGTCCAAAGTTTAGTTTTTGATTTTATATTATGTTAAATAAATTCTAAAAGATAGATGTTTCTGGACATATTAGTTAATGTTAAAACTTGAATAACATTGTGGCAATTCACGTCAACCATCGTAAATCCGTAAACCTACAAACTTTTTTACGAAACTTGGGAACGTCTCTCGAATGAAATTTTACTTACATACGAACTTACAAAACCTTACGAAGATGAAAGTAATGTTTTCGTTTGTAAGCTGGTCTTCACAAGTTTACGTGGTTACAAACTTACGAAGTCGCTGACGTGAAATAATTTATCGATAATTCCAATATTCTTTTAAAAAACAACGATTCTGCAATTTTTTCAAAAATATTTTTCAAAAATGCAATAACCGATTTCCACGATTTTAATTAATTCTTGAATTATGTTGCAAAAATTGAGACAAAATTTTGGAGAAAGTATTGCATAGAAAATTGAGTAACCATATCCCACAAAATTTGTAATTTCTAATTATGCACGCTCTGTTTCATTAAAGCGTGTCTTTTTCTCATCTCGAAAAAAACTGATATGAGACAAATTAGCCCAGAACCTTGGAGAGAAAGCGTGACAAAAAAATTATAATGGAAATCAAGACAGTGCAAAACCCGAGGAGGTGAAAGTACCCAAGAGAAAGCCACAAATCACATAAATTTGTTTTTTAACGCGTGGAATTTGCCAGATGAAGAATGATTTTGGCATATTTATGCGAATTC
Source organism: Folsomia candida (assembly GCF_002217175.1). Classification (NCBI taxonomy): domain Eukaryota; kingdom Metazoa; phylum Arthropoda; class Collembola; order Entomobryomorpha; family Isotomidae; genus Folsomia; species Folsomia candida. The sequence goes on from NW_019091227.1 coordinate 622,850, forward strand.
TGTGCTGTAATAGAGGTTATTTCGGGCCAGATTTTATTTGTGGGTAGGAGTGAAAGTGGAATAGAGTGGAATTCTTCTTGGGCACATCCATCTCTCCCATTTTCCACTCTGCTTGCCCCACTTGTACGAAGGTTGAAAAGCTTCAAGGGAATTAAAAATTTAGGGAAATGTAATCTCTTTTTGGGCGGAAAATCAAAGGGTTGAAGTAGAGTTGGGGAATGGACAGGGCGTCGAATAAGGCAAATACCCGGGTATTTATTTTTGAGCATGGCGAAATTTACCTGGTCATACTGAAAGTAAGGTAGCAATAAAATCTTGAATATACTTCTTGCCTCTACCACGTTAGTAAATATTAACGAACAGTAGGTAACAAAAATTTCGGCAAAATTAAAATTTAAAAAAAAAATATTAAAAAGGGGCAACAATTTTGAATCTGTTGGAAATTATTGTTATCTTTCCGTGGCAAATCATTACCAACGTGGTAATGAGAGTCACTTGTGTGTCGTGGTGAAGAAATAAATGAGTTAAAGGCATAAACCTAAATACCTGGATAAATAGATTGTATATAAAATATGTATCTTTGTTACCCACTTGGTTTCAGTCATTTGTTATTGTAATTGTTAATTTCGAGGTGAACACATAAGTAATACTGCTTCATATTACAAATTTAGACTACCAAATTGGCTAAATCACAGTCCGGATGATTGCCAACTACATATTTTATTGAATATCTAGAACGTCGAATTGTGAGGTTTTAATAAATTGGGAATGAAATTTAGTTGCACAGATTCTTCTACGTTTTGCGCTAGTCGAAAGAGGTAAAATAGTGCAAAAGTTAATAGTTCAAATTTAACTGAAAAAACTTTGTTCCAGGCAAAATTTACCTGTGCACACTAAAAATAATGCAGTAATAAAATCCTTCAGTTACTCTTTGCCTCTACCACGTTGGTGTAAATATTAACCAGGAAAACGTAACAAAAATTGCATTTGACATAAAAAATGATTAAAAAGGTGCCACAATCTTGAATCTCATTAAAATTATTGTTATCTTTCTGTGGCAGGTCATCACCAACGTGGTAAAGCCGCAAGCGAGGGCGGTGATGATTTTGTTACTAACTTGGGGTACTCAATATATTAGAACTAATGGACTCCATCAAACCAGGATCTAAATTCTTTTTCAAATTTTGCAGAAGAAAAAATATTTTATATCGGCGTCAAAATTTGTAGTAAATTTAAAAGTTTTCGTTTTCGGATAATGTAAATTTCTAAAAATCAGCTACGATGGGGAAAGATAAAATATCAGAAATTGCAGTTTTAAAGCTTTCTGACGTTATTTAAGTGGTGTACTTTTGAGAGTTTATTAGGACGTGAAATTCTAAAATTCTCGACATTTCTGGCAATACAAAAATTCAATATGCAGAATTTTAAATGTGAATATAAGAAATTTTTTAATATTTTTGTAAATGCCTAGGGTGTGAAAATCCAAAATTTTGGCAGTTTTGACATGATAAGAATTCACTAGGCACAAGTTTACAGATGGATTTAAGAACTTTCAATGTGTATTTTAGAAATTTTTAGAATTTTTATAAATAGTTATAACTATTTACAAAAATTCTAAAACTGCGAAAAAATTTAGATTTTCGAACCCTATAGGGTTAAATGATTAAAATTGGTATGATTGAAATTCGCAAGGCGCAAATTTAAATGAAACGAAATCCCATAAATGTGGTGGACATCGCCAATAAGTACAACTCTGGTGCGAACCACTTTCTCCGTACTTTTTCCCCTCGTTTTTTTTAGATATGTACGAGTCTCGTCTAGCGTGAGCAGCAAAATGTGGAGAAAGTGAAGGTCTTATACTTTCTCCGTTTCCTTTTTCTGCCATGCATATTTGTAAGCTAGATTGTAAATAATTCAGTACTACGAAGATGACCCTTTTCTAACCTTGATAAAAATTTATTGGTTCTAGCGCAAATTTGAATTTTGCGGAGAATTTGGGAATAAATATTACTACACTCTTAAAAAAATCAATAACCGTTGGTATTGATATGTGACTCTACCGCGTGGTATTGATCCGGTATTGAATTAATACTACGTGGTAAAAAATTTAATACCAATTAGTATTGTACGTTATTGTACGTGTCTTGATCTGAAAAGCAGATTTTTTTCTGATGATTTGCGACATTTTAATAAACTTCAGTAAACAGTAAACAGTAAATTAAAATTATTACCATTAGGTATAATTTCAATACCGGTTCTATACTAATATGGTATAACCGTTTAATACCAATCCGGTAGGGTCACGTATTAATACCGTTAAGTTTTTTTCAATACCAAGTTTCTAAGAGTGTACGTACAAAATATGTAAGTTTAAAATATGTATCTTTCTACCCATTTGGTTACGCAGTGGTTTGATAGCGGAATTGTTAATTTAGATGTTAAGCGTTACTTGTAAATACATAATTAGCAGAATTTCACACTACAAATTTGGATTACGTGGCACTATATTACCAAATTGGTAATGTCGCACTCCATATATGTATCTGTATGTAATTGACAATTAAATATTTAATTGAAGAATTTTAACGTCAAATTACGAATTTCTAATAAATTAAGAAGTAAATTAAAATCCTACAGATTTATCCTTCGCATAAACGAAAGCGGTGTGTCATCATCCTATAAAAATTGTTTTAAAAAATTAATAGCACAGACTTAGAGAGGAAATTATTTCCACAAATCACGTCAAACACTAAACGTAAGTTGAAAAAAATCATTTTCGTTCTTATCACACTGGTAAAGATTTGTTACCGAAAGGTACCAACATTTTTAAACAGATTCAAAATTGTCACCACATTTTCATAAATTTGCTCTAACTATAAGGATGTCAAATTTGATTTTCACAAAAATTTATTTTGCCATTCCGTAGCAAATTTTGTTACTGAGTGAATTCACTGATTTTGAGAGTGGGGCAGACCTATTTTAACCCAATTACCTAAATGAACTTTAATATTAGAGATTTTATAGTTTCGTGCGAAATATACATCTTCAATGTTTTCATTTGCAAAAAAAATTAAAATATTTTTGATAAAAATCCCTTAAAAACTATATTTTTTTTAGAATTTTTAATAAAATTCTTGCGGAAACTCATGTTAATGTTAAGATACAACCATTTCCTCGTGAAGTTTTACGAATTTAAAAAAAAATACATATTTCTAAGTAATTGGCCTTCCTTCTATTTACTAAAAGATTAAAATCTTCACAAAATCTTGCTTAAATTGATTGATAAATATTTACTTGCGATGCCAATAGATTTTTCAGTGATCTGTGTGATGTATAATTTAGTATAAAATTTCAGAATTTTTAACAGTACCGTTAACATTTAACATTTCTAACGTCCTTTCTAAGATTTGCATATTTTTTTTATAGATTTCGTCTTAATTTATTCTGATAATGTCAACTGTAAATATTTCTGCAAAATGTTACTACTACTACTACTACTACTACTAATATTCCAGCAACCATGTCTATTTTCTCAGCCAAGAAATATTTTACCGGTTTGGTAGCAAATTTAATTTCACGGTAAAAACCACGACGAAAATACTACCAAATCTTAACCGCCCTTAAGTAACCCGGTAACAGGTTTTTAGTACCAGCTTTATTTAGCCCGCATAATTACCAACTTCTCTAACAAAAACAAGATACCAGTAACCGGTTTGGTAGCAAATTGAAATTTCACGGTAAAAATTATGACCAAAATACTACCAAATTTTAATCGGTCTCAACCCGGTAAGAGATCTGCTACCACCAGCTTTATTTAGCCCGCATAATTACCAATGTTACATAACTTCTCGGTAGGAAAAACATATTACCAGTAAGACCCACACAGAATTTTATTTTTATTACAAATCTGCTCCACCGCCTTCATAAATCTCTCAAGAAAGTCGAATCCCACACAATTTGATGAAGATGAATTTAGTTCTTGCCCCCAAAAAAAGAAATAAGAAACACGAAAACGCAGCCAATAATAAAAGATGACGGTGTTGTTCATGTTCGTATCGCACCACGTGAAGTGAAAGTCACACAGACGAGGTCATCGTTTTTTTGGGTGCACTGTTAGAAATCTGGTGTAGTCAGGCGGGTATGGTATTGATTTCTCTGTATTAAAGTTGCTACCGCTTGGCATTAAAATTATACCGCTCCGTAAAAATTAGCTAATGAAATAGTAAAATTGTAATACCGAGCTATTACTACACGGTATCACTTATCAATACCACTTTGGTGAAGTCATATATCCGTATTAATGCAGGTTGGTATTAGTTTAATACTGGATTTTACACTGTTTAATATCTGGAATAGTCACACAGTCACAGATTTCCCGGTATTAGGGTTACTACCGCTTGATATTAAAATTATACCGGTCCGTAAACATTTGCTACTGAAATGGAAAAACTTAATGCCACTTATCAATACCACTTTGGTTGAGTCATATATTAATACCGCTCGGTATTATTTTAATACTGGATTTCTACACTGTTAGAAATCTGGTGTAGTCAGGCAGGTATTTATTTCTCGGTATTAAAGTTACTACCGCGTGGTACTAAAATTACACCGGGCCATACAAATTTGTTACCAATATTGTAAAACTTTAATACCGAGCTATTACTACAATGTATCACTTATCAACACCACTTTGGTATCAGAGTAATATATTAATACCGCTTGGTATTATTTTAATACTAAATTTCTTAGAGTGTGGAGCATAGAAATTCCTGCCAATCTGGTTTTGTGTGGAGGAGAGAAAGCAGCCCAGCCATGTTGTCGAGTTGGGAATGAATGTGTCATTATTGTCTCGTTTCATGTTTCATATTTCATCCCGTGATTACCTTCTTTCTTCGACTTTCTCTCTTTCGATAAAGAGAAAGGGATGCCAAATTGTGGCCAAATAGAGGACAAATCATGTCCAGGGAGATGGTTGTAGCATCCATGAAAGTGGTGGGCGTACTTGGGAACAATGTCTAATTTGGCAGACCAATTAATTTACGAAATTTTTGCGAAGATCAAAAAAATGTATGTGGGTATAGATTAGCAAAATATGCCTTCGCAAATGTATCAAAGTTATTTATAAAACATCTATTTCGATGTTATTTATATTGATTTTTGTAATTTCTCTAGCTTGTGAGGGCGAGTTTGCGAAATAATTTTGCGAAATACGGTCGAAGCATGCCCATTTGCTGGGTAAAGATGGCGCATATATTTTTTCATATTCCTATATTCTTCCTGCAAAAGTTTCAACAAATTTTGCAAAACTCAACTATCTGCGATATGGGAAGGTTGACGTGAATACGCTAATGCTCAGTGAAAGGGGAAAATATATATTTAACATTTTGGGAGACAAATGATTAACTGAAAAATTTCGGAAACATGGGAAATTTCGTGAAATATCAAATTAGTAAAAAAAGATTGGCAGACTAGGTAAAGTCGGGCTTTTGTAAATTGTGGGGACATTGTCCATCACTTATAATTGATTTATAGAAATGACTTATAATTTGTGGGAAAACCAAAATAAGTCGATTGTAAACCCCTAATATTTCGACCTACCTACATTAGTTTTGATAGAATTCATATTTATCAAAATTCACAATTTGGCATCCTAAGTGTTCAATTGATTGTACAATCATTTCTTTTGCATAATGTCAACTTTATTTTCCAGAAATGTGTATTTTTAACTTTCTGAAATGCTCATGATCACCAGAAATTCCAATCTTTTGAAACGGACAGGAAATAACTGGAAATAAATAGTCACGCCAACGTCATACTTTTCGCATGCAAAATTGTTTGCGAAATAATCCTCAGAAAATGGAACAAGCACAATTTCTGGGTAAATTTGAGTCCACAATCTCATAGTTTCCTATAGAGAAATGTATCAAATGTGTATAACATCACCGCCGGGTAATAGATTACCACTACATTATTTAGAGTGTCTCCCTCCCTGTGTAGTTTACCATTTTACGGAGAAAGTAGAGCATAGAAAGTCATGCAGCACAAGAAATGTGTCAAATTTAGCAAAATCTGGTAAAGTTACGTTACATAATAAGTTCAATTTTAAATATATGCTAGTCATACATACATACTGTAGTGAGTACGCTTAATGAATAACTTTACCCTTCGGTAATAGATTACCACCACATTATTTAGAGTGTATCCGTGTATTTGGTCATTTTATGGAGAAAGTAGACCAGAGAAAGTCATGCAGCGCAAGAAATGTGTCAAATTTAGCTAAATCTGGTGGACTTAAGTACGCTAATAATTTCAATTTTACATACATGCCAGCTAGGCTTAGCTCAGCTATTACTGTATAACGTCACCGTCTTGTAACTGATTATTTAGAGTGTCTCCTTCCCTCCTCATGAATTTTCCCAGAAAGTGGAGCAGAGAAAGCCAAGAGACATTTAATGATCTCTTACTTTCCTCCGTCCCTCGAGGTCTCGTTCATCCTTTGACTCCGAATCCCGATTTCTCCAGAGGGCTTAAAAAGTTCCGGGGCTGACTGAACTGAATAAGTTAATAGATAATATTTCGTGGTGGAGAGCACGGAGAAAGTCAACAGGCGATAAATAAACGGAAAAAGAGAGAGCTCTGGCTGCTTTTCCCCTTTAATTTGGATTGATCACCTGACTTTCCCAATCACACGGGGGAATGATGACATTGGAGAAAGTTGGCTTTGTCAGGTTGGATTATTGGGATTTAATTTAAATGGAATCGATTAGAGGGAAAGTGCGGCAGTAAAAGTTTTTTAGGGGCTGAAATGCAAGGAATTTATTCAGTTTTTGGACCATTTTTGGAATTATGAAGAAGTTTATTGGTAGAAAATGGTTTAAGATACCGAAGACTTATCTAACTTCATAATAGCTTTAATTTCTTGGTGAAATTATTGTGCCAATTATTTAGAAAATTTGACTTATCCAAATTAAGTCATTAATTTTGATTTCAGATTTTGCCACAATTTATTCTTAGGTATTGCGAATTCCAAAACTTTTTGTTGGTATATGTATGTTCAAAATTAAAATTGGAAATTTCACCAACCTCATTGAAAATTAGAAAAAAATTAAAAAATTGTCGTCATCCCCCAATTACACGGGGGAATGATGACATTTTTAGAAAGTTGGCTTTGTCAGGGCGGATTATTGGGATTTAATTTAAATGGTATCGATTAGAGGGAAAGTGCGGCAATAAAAGTTTTTTTAGGTTTGGAATAGTAAGAAATTTATTCGGTTTTTGCACCGTTTTTGGATTTATGAACACTCTTAGCAACTTGGTAAAGAATTCCTAATAAGCGTCTTTACCGAGCTCTCGGTAATTACGCGTCCTACAAAAATTATACGGGATTATTACCGTATCAATACCAAACGGGTCACTAGCCTTCCTCCGCAATATTTTAAGTTATCTTTATAATTTTGGTAATAAATTCATACGAGCCGGTAATTATATCCTTCAAATTTAGGGAACACTCTTTACCATAATTTTAATTAAGTGCAGTACAAATTTCTTCCGCTGTGGTGCTGATGAGATCAACATTTTGGTGTAGTTTATTACCATAGAGGTAATAATTTTAATACATTTGGTGTGAATTGTGAGACGCTAAACAGTGGCGCATTTGTCAGTTTTAGTTCCGCTCAGCTTAAGTCAAGTCAACATGACAAAATTTGTCCAATTCTGCCCGTGAGAAAAAACTGATAACAACTTGTGGAAATTATATAGAATTTTTGGAAACAGGTAAGTATCAAATTATCATGTTTAGGTGCCTTATCAAGATGGTGATAGAGAACCATCTTAATACGAAGGAATAAATAACAATGTTATGTTTTTATTTTTTCAGTGAAACAACAATTTTAGTTGGAAATCGGAGCGGAGATTTTTCTGCAAGACGACCAGGGGGCGGAGATGGACGACCAAGTATTCCCTATCCTTGCTGAACACCTTATCACCCAAAATATTGAATTCTTTGTCAAGGGCGAAACACAAACCGAGGTGGAATTAGATCCGGCCTCTCCAGTTTCATCAATAATTTACGGTCAGTAATTTATTAAGCTTAAATTATTTCTAGTCTGCAACATATCACATCTTTTTAATTGCAAGCCCTGAAGAGTCGCCGATATCCAGTAATGGTTTCCGAAGAACCCAAGTTTCCAATGAAGTTGATATGTTCACTCAGGTTACAATCAGTTAATGATATTTTTAACTATCCGAAAATAATTATATAAAATCAATTTTAATTTTTGAAGATATAATTATATTATATAATTATATTAATTTTATAATTATGTAAGTATGTTTCAAAATAATTTTACAATAAATGTAATTGATTGAAGGATTATTGTAAAGAAAAACAAAAAATCTATTCTTTTCGGTGGAAATCTGCACAACATTTGGTAATAATGGGGTATACGTAATACAAAGCATTAATACCGGTATGAATAGCACACCGTGTACAAAGTGGTATGGTTTATTACCAGGGGGTAGACATTTTACTACATATTGTAGTATATCTGTCATACCTCATGGTATTAATTTTATCCCGAAAAATGGTCTTTATTACCACTTCGGGTTCAATCAATTTCTTTACCAGCTGGTGGTTATTATTACCGTTTCTGCAGAGTCATATACGTGTGCATTTTGGTAATGATTTGGTAATGATTTTATTTAGAGTGAAGAAGTTTATGGGTAGAAATTGATTTAAGATAGTGAAGACTTATCTAACTTCATAATACAGAAATAGATTTAATTTCTAATGTTAAAGAATTGTGAAAATTGCTTTAAATATTTATGTTATCAATATTTTTATTTTAGATTTTGCTACATATTATTCTTAGTTATTGCGAGTTATAAAAACTTTTTGTGTGTAAATGCACCTTCAAAATGGAAATTAGAAATTTCACCAACCTCATTGCAAAATTAGCACAAATTGAAAAAATCGTCCTCCCCCCATCACACGAGGGAATTATGACATTGAAGAAAGTTGGCTTTGTCAAGTTGGATTATGGGGATTTGATTTAATTCGTATCGATTAGAGCCTCTAGTCGATACTTTCCTTCTAGTTTAGAGGAAAAGTGCGGCAGTAAAAGTTTTTAAGGTTGGCAATGGAAGAAATTTACTCAATTTTGCGCCGTTTTTAGCCCGAGTCAGGGCTTATGGAACCGTCATGTCCGTCCGTCCGTCCGTCCGTCCGTCTGTCCGGCACGATAGAGCCAAAACGGCTGAACCGATTGACTTGAAATTTTTACCATATGTATATTGGACAAAGTTAGGAAACGAGTTCGAAGATGGGCCAAATCGGTCAAGTGGTTGACCGGTGGGGGTCATCGGAGTGGTGGGGTATTATGCACCAAAATTTCAAAATTGTCGTAGAAAGCTGAAATTTGGTACAGAGGTTGCTAATGCCTCCTAATTTTAAAAATAAAATCAAGTTGGAAAAATTTTCATCTGGAGGGACCCTGGAGGGTGACCCATACCGATTTTTCAAAATTGTCATATCGAGCTGAAATTTGATACACAAGTTGCGTGTGGGTCTTAATGGAAGAATATGAAATGACATTTGTAAAATTTTTATCTGGAGCGACCCTATGGGGTGACCCATACCGATTTTTAGAAAGTGGTTGAAAAAGATGAAATCCAGCACGGTGATACTTAATGGCTCCTTATGAAATAATATGAAGTTAAAAGTTTGCAAAATGCAACCAGAGTGACCCTGGGGGTGACCCATACTGATTTTTCGAAATCTTCATATCGAGCTGAAATTTGGTATGGAGGCTTGACTATATGCAACTTAGTATGTATTTCAATTCAGACAAGAAGCGGACTCGGACTTATCGAGTCAAGGACTCTGTCCCTGACTCGGGCTATATGGAGTCTGCACTGTAGGTTTTTTATTTATGAATAATTTATGGGCAGAAATTAATTTAAGATTCAGACAAAATCATACATTCTAACATGATGAAAATTATTATTATTATTTTGGAAATTTGGAAATCTTTAGGGGACATATCTTCATAATACAGAAATAGCCTTAATTTCTGGTGTAAAAAAATTGTGATAATTATTTTGATAATTTGTATTATCAAGATTATTTTATTTTTTATTTCAGATTTTAAAATCTTACGTAATTTTAGCTAATTAATTTCTTCATAAATCCAAAAATGTTATGAAAATCCAACCAGCTGCTCAGAATATGTAATCTCCGCAAGACTCGAAAATTGACGATATCAACATAACGCGTCAAGTTTTGTAAAGTTTGCAATGAGGTGGATGAAATTTTTTACTTTAATTTTGAAGATGTGGAAATAAAAAGTTTTGAAATTAGGAGTAACTCAAGTAATATGTAACAAACTCTGATATAATGAGACAGTCAAATTTGAAAAATGATCATAATTTTTTTAAGTTTAGAAATTGTTAACTCCAAATCTACCATGAAATAGTAATCTCAGACATTCTTTAGCTTATAAATTTTTTCATAAAACTAAAATCGTTGCGAAAGCCACTCAGAATATTTGGAAGCTCGAAAATTGACCATTTTAACATAACGTGTCAAGTTTAAAAAATTTTTCACTTTAATAATTTTTAACGTGTACAAACAAAAGTTTTGAAATTATGAATAACTCCTAAAGCAATGAAGCAAAATCTGAAATAAAAATTAATGACGAATTTTTAATCAACTAGTCAAATTTTCAAAATAACAATCACAATTTTTTTAAAGTAGAAATTTTTAACCAAAATCTACATATTTTTTTACTAGGGAGATATTATTTTATCTAAATCTGAAATCACTTGCAGATCAAAAATTTCTTTGTAAATCTAAAAAAACGCGAGAAAACCCGATAAGTTTCTTACTTTCCTTTAAATGAAAAGTTACTACAGCTTCGTGTTAACGAGTTTTAATCTTTATGCCGAATTTGTATTTATTTAAATTTCGGTTTCATAATCGAAATATGAGAATCGATTAGAAGGAAAGTCATAGTAAAATAAAATTTGAAGGTTATCAAATTTGAAATTTTATTTTGTTGGGGTTTAACGACATTTTTAAATTTATGAAGCAATTCATGACAACATAGTCATTCAGATTTGACCGTCCACTTCACAGAGTACACAGAGTTATGACATAACGGTCCTCTTCTACCAAGAGAAACTAATTAAATACATAATTAGCAACGACCTAAAAAAAATATCATCAATTTCCCATACCTTCGTTTTTATAATACAGGCAAGAAATAGGGCAAATTCTAAAAATAAGTGTATGTAGCATATCAAGAATAATTAAACTCAAAGCTACATTTCTTTTATTAATCCTTTATTTATCAGCGGTAATTTATTAGAAAATTTAAACTTGTAAACTAGAGGTTTGAAAAATCTTGTTTTCCTAAAATTTATTTGGTGTAATACAGATTCATGAAGTCAACCCACAATGTCCGACTCAACTAATTTAAATTATACCTAGATTATGATGGTATTAATCTCTTCAATTTATCAACTTTTGATGAAAAGCGTCTAACCCTAACAAATTTCTGAAATTATTTCAAATTCATTATTCAGAGTAAACTCTTGCAAAAATCGGATTATGCATAAATATATTTCAAACTGTGTACTATGCATAAATGTTTTTTTAAAATAGTTTGAGGTTTTTTGAATGATGATAAAAATGCATTGTGTGTAATCGAAAGCTACATAGCAAGAAATATCATTACCAGATAAATAAATAATGTCCTTGCTGAAGCCGTTGAACGTTAATATTTTAAGGGTCTCATTTAATGGACAAGACTTTTAATTGAAATCATATAAATATATATATTGAAATTCCATAACTGAATTTCCAGTACTTTATATGCCTTAAAACAACCCGTATAACTGAATTCATCTGATTTTAAAGTAATAAGGGATGTTTTACAATGGGCAATTTTTTAAATCTAATAAGATGTATGATTTTAAAAGGTCTGGCAGATTTCAATTTTAATTTTTAAATTGAATTAAAGTACTGGAAATTCAAGTTATGCGATTTCAATATATTTCGCAATTTGATTTCAGTTAAACGTCTGGTGGATTAAAAATAACCCATGTTTTAAACTTGTTCAAAATAAGCGTTCATTCCGATTTGAAAATTTTGAAATTATTTTCATCGATAAGAAAACTTGATTGTGAAACCACCCTCAAAAAATAACTGTGTTCTCATATTTTCAAAAGTTGTATTTGCATTATCTTCGATACAATTTCCGTATTAAATTTACCAAATTTTACCGATAAACGTTACATTTACACGACGATTTTTGTATTATGTAAAAATAAATCTTGGTTTACAACTTACGAAAGATTGGGTGAAAGGTTAGGGGAAGTTTTGGGATTTTGTGATATTATTACCGTACCGTTTCTTGAGTGGTTTTTTTAATGTAACGAGCTAAATGGGAGGCTTGTGAGTCGAGTTATTTACCCATCCTCCCCCCCAAGCAGCCCATATAGCACAGTGGTCTTCGCGGCAAGTCTCCAATTTTTGGGGTCGAGGGTTCGAACCCCAGTCGAGGCATTTATCCTGGTTTGCATTTTTCTTGTTTTTGTAGACCGTTTTTTTTAGTGTGGGTTTCTTAACTTTGACCTATGATGACCTGGTGACTGTGTGCACCGAAGCCGAATTATCCTGTCATTTTTCACCAGTTCATTTTATTTTGGCGTTCAAATTATTAAATTTGGATAATTGGATGATTTTCACGCCAAACTAAAATAAACGAGTGTTAAACAATAGGATAACTCGGATGACTCGGCTAACGTAAGTGAAGTAAATTATTTAGATTGTACATAGAGTCACCTTGGCACTTGGCAGTGACATTTTTTACCGAATTAGACTTGAAGTATGTGCAAATATATGTGTACAGCACCCCCAATTTATTTCCGCCTTCTGGTTGGTCAAGGCAACGCTATATTTGTACCCGAGTGAAATTCTCTCCTTGAAGAAAGTACGTAACGTAACGTTATTACCGTCCCGAGGGATTTCTTGTGAGGGGAAAGTGGCGACCAGTGAAAGCAGGAAGACGATTGAATAGCGAGTCTGAATTGGAGGTGAGATGACGTCTAAATTATGTATTGAAAGGAATAATATGATCCTTGAGTATCTAAGACGAGGTTGAAATTTTAAAATTCAGGTAGTTCAATTCGTTTCCCGTTTGGACAGTGTCCGCGGAAGTTGTGGAGAAATCAGGGGACTTTATCATTGTAGGATAGGGGAGGGCGGGGCTTATATAACATGGGCAGACGGTGGGGATATTCCATAACCGTGGGGACATTGTCCCCCTGTCTCCACACTTGCGCGGTCACTGCATTTGAGGAGAAAAGTGGAAAATGGATAAGAAAATGGGGATGATTTTGTCCGAATTGTGATTATAGAAGGGCAAATGAGGTAACATTGTATGGTGAAAGAAAAGTAAGAAAGCTGTCCAGTAAGTGGGGACATGCTTAAAAATGTGAGAGTAAATTTGTTACCGGGCGGTGACAATGACTGCATATGAAATGCTGTATAACAGTTTAGTACGAAATTCCAATATGATATGGAAAACTATTTTAGAATCGCGGTTAACTTTCGTTGCCAATTTTTTTATACGAATGAAATTTGTTACTAAACTGTAGAAAATAGAAGCGTCTTTTTTGTAAAATTTGTTACACAAATGGTTTTCGTGTAAGCACCTAAAACTTTCAATTTGGAATGCGTTTTTTTTAAATTTTTTGCATCATAATGCCAATATTAGTATTTTTGGAAACTTAATATTAGAATTAGGTTACAAGATCAAGGTCAAGACAGGCAAAACATATTTTGATTTTTTGCAAATTTTTGTAAATTTTCAGGGTCACCTTGTTGGTAAAGTTTTGGGTAGCAAATTATTTAGAATTTACTATTACTATTTGTCCTCAAAATTTAAATTCGTTACCAAACCGGTAAACTAAAAGAGAGAAAGATTGGCGAAATAAATATTACCAGAAATTTCATAAATTTTGATGTGAATTTATTTTTTTGAATTGGAAAATATTTAAAATGTTGGTAGTATGAAATTCGTTGCATTTGAAACTAATTTCTATTTTCAAAGTGGGAAATGTAAGCAATAATTTATTTGGAAATTTATATAAGATGCAAAACTATTTTCAAATAACGTTTTTCTGCTTAATTTCGATACAGATTTTTACAAACTTGTTATTAAATTGTTTTAGTAAATTGTGACCTTTTTTCGTTACTAGACAAATGGTTTTCGTGTAAGCAGCTGAAACTTGCAAAACTGGGAATGCATTTTTTTAAATTTTGCATCATGAAGCCATTAGTAGTATTTTTGGAAAGTTAAGATTAGAATTAGGTGTTCAGGTACTGAAGCTGGGCTCGGATCTGCGATGTCTAAAAAGTCCTGTCTTGTAGGGAATCGAGCGTGCACGCGCTCTCACCTATTCTAGCCAATTTTAAACTTTGACCTAGAGATGCGAAATTTGGCATGCACATGCACCAACATATGCTGAATCATAATATAACATCAATTCCCATTCCGTTCGCTATAAATTTTTCAGGAAAAATCAAAAACCAAACGGAATAAGGGTGACATTTGGTTTTTGATTTTTCCTGAAAAATTTATAGCGAACGGAATGGGAATTGATGTTATATTATGATGCAGCATATGTTGGTGCATGTGCATGCCAAATTTCGCATCTCTAGGTCAAAGTTTAAAATTGGCTAGAATAGGTGAGAGCGCGTGCACGATTCCCATCAAAACCGGACTTTTTAGACATCGCAGATCCGAGCCCAGATTCAGTACACAGCCACACAATACAATAGTATCACTATTGTCCATATCACCTGGACCACACAATAGTAAAACCAAACTTGCAAATTTTTAGTGCCACTGTGTTGGTTTGGATACTGAATATTGTGCAACTATTTACTATTTTTCCGAGAAATGTAAATTTTCTACGAAACCGGTAAATTAAGAGAGATTAATCATCAAATAAATAATAATAACTTAAAATTCAGAGGTTTTTTATTCGAATTTATTTTTTGAAAGTGCGAAAAATATTTAAAATGTGGCTGTCCGTATAAATTTCGTGGGTTTTGATACGAATTTATTTTTGAAAGTGCGAAAAATATTTAAAATGTGGCTGTCCGTACAAATTTCGTGGGTTTTGATACGAATTTATTTTTTTGAAAGTGCGAAAAATATTTAAAATGCGAGCACTCGTATATATTCGTGGAAATCAGGTCAACCCAACTTTCTAATTTTTTCTTATCCGACTTGACAAGAGCCATGAGATGAGGGAATAGTCTATTAGCTCGACGGAAATGAAAAATGTGGAGATTGAAATGTCAAGAAATTGGAAATTGGTTGTTATGACGATCTCCCATAGAATTTAATGAACTTTGTAGATTGAGAAAAGATGAGACTCGAGATCATGAAAGGAATTCAATGGGGAGAAAGCTGAGCCGGAAATGGGAAGCAGGACAAATGAGAATCTGCTGAGCTCTGAAGTTTATTTACGAAATGGTGAAAGTGTGCACGCTTGAAAATTCAACGGTTTTCATAGATATGTATGATTTTTTTCGTTTCTTTTACCACACTAATCTATAAATATCTGGTAAAGATAAGTATTTTTACCAAGTTGGTCTTCTTACTTTTTACCATTTAGGTTTTCGTACTTTTTACCAATTTGTTCCTCGTACTTTTTACCTATTTGCTCCTCGCATTTGTTTACCAATTTGTTCCTTATACTTTTTACCATTTAAGTTTTCGTACTTTTTACCAATTTTTTCCTCGCATTTTTTACCAATTTGCTCCCTATACTTTTTACCAATTAGTTCCTCATATTTTTTTACCAATTGACTCCTCGTATTTTTTACCAATTAGTTTCTACTAATATGCAAGGAGGCGTCATTGCTTGCCTTGGAAAATTTTAAATTTTAAACCTACATTTAAAAAACTATATAAAATATATTTTTTTAATTTGCACACTTGTTTCATATTTAGAGTAAATAAATTAACCTCCGGTAATGATTTGTCACGCCGGTGTAATGATCCTGGGCAAATATCAACTTTACGATTTTGTGTTTTTACATAAAATAACAAAATCAACACAAAACCCGGTTCTTACCTGAATTACATTTTAATCGTCTCCTATAAATTAATTTCGTTAAGGCGTCTTATTGCAACTAAAAATCTAACTTTAGACAAAAAAACGGGCGAAAAAATTTTGTACTCACGTCAACCTTCGCATATCTCGCAAATTGAGCATAGCAACAAAACTTGTGAAGTTTTCCCGAATTTGCGAGATTTCGTAAAAATTTGCTGGAAAACCATGTAATTTTTCGTCGCAAATTTACCCAGCAATTGAGCATGTTCTTATTTCGCAAAATTATTTCGCAAGCTCTTCCTCACCATCGGCAGCACGAGAAATTACATAAACCCATGGAAACAATACGAAAATAGGCATTTTTTAGTAGATTTGCGCGATTGGTGTGATTTGCGAATCACCTCATGACATAAATGTTTTGCTCTTCGCAAGTTTGCTAAATGAGTTGCGATGCAAAATAAGACGTTGACAATTTAAAAAACGATATACAATTAACTGGGCTGCAAAAAAATCAACTTTTGATTTCGAAAATATACTTAAGATAAGCTGGTAACAAAACTATCCCCGCGTGGAGTCACAATAATACACATGACTTGGTTTTTTACATAATTCGAGAAATATTTGGAATAATTTCTCATATGAAATGTATTTGCGAAGTCTGATGTTCCATGATTTTAATTTTTGGATTTAATTTGAGATTTTTGTGCATAAAATATAACTGGGAATAACGACTTTTGTCAAAAAACGACGTATTTCAAAAATCCTTATATCGTTCTACATTTCCATAAACTGTTTACAATTTTATTATAAATTTCCGTAAAGAAAAACGTTGCAGTAATTATTTAAAAAAATTGGAATAATTTTCGAAAAAAATCTGCTCATAATTAAATTAAAAAAATCAGAAATTTAGTAATTGGTAGATTTCAACCCCTTTTTAGAAAATTCAAAAAAAAAGTGAAATTGATTTAATCATTTCCCAGATCCAGTGGGCACGAACTTGCAACATTTGTTAAAACGATCCCAAAACTAGAAAAATTAAAATAAATTCCCAAGATTAAAAGCGTTTATAAAATTCATTTCGTATTTGTTAGTGAGGCCAACTAGGCCTCGCTTGGTAAAATTTGTAACCAAAGGGTGACAATAATTTCGGAGAGATTCAAAATTGTTACAACGTTTTACTGATAAATAAAAGGCATGTTTTTGGTTCGCAAGCTGATTTTAGGATGTTTACGAGGTAACCGACTTACAAAAGCTGAAGTGAAATACTTCATTGTAAAATCAGTAAATTCTAAATGTCCTTCAGATTTGACTCATCTCCTCAAAAGCTTGAAGAAAGTTGGGTGAAAGTTCAAAGAGATAAAAATACCGGAAATAAGCACGATTTAATTTCAATCTCCGCCTTCTCCGCAACTCAAAAACTGAGATAAATAAATATTTAAAATTCCACTACTAACACACTTAAAAAAATAAAGTGCAATTTCCACCCTTTACGGGTAATAATTTTTTTCCATTCCCTGCTTAAAGTATTATTCTACTCATTACTTTTGCGCTTAAAAAACACAGAAATTGAGAGAATAAATTTTTTGAAAATTATTGAGTCATTTCACGCAGCTTCGTAACTTTATAAAATCCATACATTTTTAAAAATATGTAACTTTTTACAAACTTATCCGAAATAAAAGGACTGCCTTGATCTGAGTAAGTTTATAGAAAGTTTTCAGCTAATTTTCGTCAGAAATATTTTTAAAATTTTGAAAATTTACGAATTTTACAAAGTTGCGACGGACTGCATAAAAATTGCGTTATTGAGCCGTTCTCGTCTATTTAGATGACCATCCTTGATTCCAAGATCTTGGCTCTTCAATAAGCGACAATTTCGAAGAACAATTTCGCTTTCGAAGAATGGCGTGCATAACTACGCCTCCTCCTTTCCTGGCGGATTAATGAATGGCGGATTAATGAATGGCAGTGGGGGTAATTTTTTTAGAAACGAGATTTTTGCATATATGTAATTTAACAATTGAATTACTCACAGTTTTAGTGGAAAAACGTGGGGAAAGTTTGCTTATGTATTAACATTTCGAATTTCTGCCATTCATTGAGTTATTTCATGTCCACTGTGTAACTGCGTTAGGTTTGGAAGGTCACACACTTTTGACATTTGTTGACTTCGTAAAAATTTCGTAATTTTTCTTTTTGATAAAAAATATCACCTTGACTTCAACTAAAAGTGCAAGTATCAAACACTCGAATGTCTCGAATTAAATATTTACGAACTTTGATTTACAAACAAAAAAATGCGTTTGCAGTTTGTAAGTTTTGTAAAAGTTTGTAAGTCAAATTTCCTTCGAAATATGTGTAAAAGTTCGCAAAAGTTTGTAACCTTACGCAGTTACGATGGTTACAAACTTTGACGTGAGTTCCCTGATTATTTCTAGATTTTCAGACATATAAATATGTATTTTGCTACGTGAAATTTCTTTAAAAATATAAACATTTTATAAATATTTGAAATAGTGAGTTATTTATTTCGTTGATAAAATACGTCCATCTCCAATCTCCTGTATACCGATCTAAATATTCTGTAATGTGATAATTATCAAAACAAAAATAATATCGGTGTGCAAACCAAAAATTGAATTTTGTGAACAAACTTAATATGTATCGAATCTAACTTGAATCCAAATATTCTGATTTGTTCTCATTTTATTTATTGGTGTAGAAATGTATCAATTTTTCCTCAATCGTTTCATTTTTGTTACACCCACATCGTAAAAGTTTGTACGTTTACCTTATAAACCTTACGCAATTACGAAGTTTACAAAGATTGACGTGAGTTCCATCGTTGTTAAAACGTGTATAAAAAGATGAGAAATTTGTCACAAAATTTTTGGAAAAAGTGGTGCTTGGTTTTTAATGATTCATAAGAATGTGAAGAGAATAATTATAATTTGTTACTAATGTAATGTAAGTTATAATTATATAATTAGGTAATGACGCAATTCACAAAAAACACATTGAAATAAAAATAAAAATATTATTCATCCCTTGCCAAGAAGCATGCGGTATGACCACGTGTCTCAAAACTGTACCAAAAATTTTAACTGCTCAGCACGATAAAAGGCTGCAGGAAAACTTCGTTTTTGGAATTTTATCCCGAGTAAAATTAACATTAAAACTTCCTAGTTTGTAAAATTTCTTGGATGAAGGCTGTCTGATCTGGATAAATTTTGGAAGTTTACTAAATCATCTATATTATAAGCTGGAAATGTTTGTCTGCAACGGAAGTGAAAGTAATTTTCCGAACGGAAGTGAGAGTGGAGAAAGTTAATCTTAATTTAATGACTTCCGGTGCCGACTGGTATTCAAGGTGTGGAACTTATCGCCCGGCGGAAGACTGGCTTATACGCTAGTTTTACATATTAAATTTGGCATTTAAGTAACTCCAAAAAATTGTAAAATCCGTAAATTCTGTAAACTTATAAGGCTTCAGAATATTCCCAAGGAAAATAATATAGCGTACAAATGTTTGTAAACGTGCTCAGAGGTCAAGGGTGCCTTTTGTTTTGTAAATGTTTGTAAATTTATTTTACAAAGTTACAAGTACCCAAGGACTGTGTGAATTTCCTCGATATTTCCGAACGTAATTTTTCGCGTAGGTCTTGATAACACTGTAAAATCCGTCAATTCTGTAATCCTTTAAACGTGTTGCAAATATTTGCAAGGAAAATTGGCGTACAAATTTGTGTAAACTTACTCAGATCAAAGGAGTCTTTTTGGTTGATAAAAGTTTGTCAAATTATTTTACAAAGTAACCAAGCACTGCGTGAATTATCTCAGAATCGTTTGAAAAGTTGAAATAAATTGGAGAAAGAGGTTTGCATATGAGAACTTGTAATTAGCTTTGTTCACCCGATACACTCGGATGTTTGTAACGCATCAAAATCCTCGAAAATTTTAGCTGCCCAAATTATGTAGTGCAATATCAAGCTGTTGTTTGTAAAGTTACACAAATTACTAATACAGAGGGTTTTCAAAACCTTCGTAATTTTGGACTCGTAACAAAATTTTCGTAAGTTTACGTCCTTTACAAAGGGTTGACGTGAAAGACCCTTCATAAAAAAATATTTCGTAAAATTGTTTTAAATTTTTCCTTGCTTAATATCATTGGTTGGTAACTGTGGTGTTCGAAATACCATATTTTTTTATTTTTATGAAATTTTTTTACGAACGGAAAAAATGTCTCAACTTTTCTTATATTTACGAAGCTGCGTAAACATGGAATTTTCGTAGATGTCGTAAATTTACGCTATTTACTACAGTTACGAAGATGACTTGAAAACTCTCATAGAAATTCTCTTTATTTGAAAGAAAAAATAGATTTGGCAAAATTGCATTTTGCATAAATAGATATTTGCCTGAATCGAAAATAGAATAAATTGGACGCCATTTCGTGTAATTTTATAAATTTGTTTAAACACAAAGAATATTAAATAGATGAAATTTTTGGATCTTATCAATCTTTGCAATCTTATCAATGATCGATGGCTTAAATTTGCAAATTTTGTGTAAGAATCTGCATTAATAATGGGGGGCGCCAGCAGTTTTTGAAATAAAAGCCAAAACGTGCGAATTTTTTCAAAAATTAGTCAGGTTCGAAAGAATGAAATTCAAAAGTACAAATTACCAAATCATTTCTTAATTTTATAAATTATTTATTTTTGCTTTTTGCTAAATTTCGTATAATATAAGTTTTACCAAATCTTTGTCAATACAATATTTTATGTATTTTACATAGGTATAAAATTTAACAAGAATTGTTAATAACAAAGTGAAATTATACTATAAATCCTCTTCAATAAATAAATCAGTGAACACTGTGAAAAACCGGAAGTTAAACCAGCACCGGAACACAAATAGTAAATTATTTGAAATACATATTTTTCAAATTAAAAAATATCAGAATAAACAATCTTAAGTATAAAAAAACAGAAACAAAATTGGATAACGTAACAAACAAAAGGCAAATTAAATACTAAATGCAAACCATAACCTTCGACCCTACACCGTAAAGTAACAGCTTTGACCTCTAACTAACCCATCACCTCAAATTAATCCCACATTTTAAAACCTTTAATTTTGCATAACTCAAAAAGAAACATAATTTAAAAAAACTGAACCAGAATTTTGGACCTGAAAATTATAAAGACAGCATTTTGTACACAAAATTGGTAATTATTTAGCTCAAATAATTTCGAAAATTTGTAAAAAAAACAAACAATTGAGACAATTCACGCAGGCCTTGGTAACACTGTAAAATCCGTAAATTCTGTAAACTTTTACAAATATTTCTGAAGAAAATTAGCTTATCTATTAGATTTGTAACCTTGCTCAAATCATGGGCGTCTTTTTATTTCGTAAAAGTTTGTAAAATTATTCCACAAACTTTACGAATTTTACAAAGTTACCAAGGACTGCGTAACTCGTAAATTGGACCTCGAAACATCACTTCACTTCACTCTTCTTCATTATACTTGGCCGGATCGAATTCACCGCCACTATCGTCATCCGTGACTTCGGCGTCCTCTTCGCTAATCGTGTTGGGAATATCGGGCATGATTTTCTTCCTTGGTGCCATCTTCTTAATCGAGACGTACGCGTATCTCTGCCCGTCTTCAACTTCGATTCGGCACGTGGAATAAAATCGCATGCGTTGTCCCACCACGAGACACTTTGAATGGTACTTGGTCGTATTCTCGTCCAGCGGGATGTCTTTCATGAGGAGGACGCTTTTCAGGCAGGGGGATCCAGATGAGGTCACGTGTTGAACGATCCCTTCGGGTCGGGCGGTTGCGATACCTGGAAATAAAAGAGATAAATATTTCGAGGTCGGAATCAGGAAATCAGGATTCCTCCCAAAAATTCTTGACAGGGGATCGTTTTTTTAGGGAAAAATAGGACATTTTTTTATTAAAAAAGGGCGACAAAAACTTTGAGGACAGTTTTGTTAAAAAAACAGAAAAAGAATTGGAAGACTTTTTCTAAGACAAAAAACAGGGATAAAAAAATTAGGGAAAAAGCGAGAATAAAAATCCAGTTGTTATTGAAAAATACAGAAATCGGACCTTTGTCGACCAAATATTTATTAGCATAGATCCAATCCTCGCGAGTTTCAATGGGCACGCCATTCTTTCCCGTGGGAGCGGCGGCCTCAGTTTTCACCAAGGTGTAGATATCGACGACCGCGGTGGCTCCAGGATCTTGGAAGCCGGAGACCTGTACGGAAATAAATACGATACTTTTAAAATTATGTACACCATTTTTGATTTCTGAAATTTATTTTATTTTACCACGGCCTGTTGCGTCCTGTAGATGGTGAGATGCTCAAAGAACACGTCCACGTCGCGAATACCAATGATTCCATTTAGTCGGCAGGGAAAACTCTACAGTTTTAAAAGATATGCGTAATGAGTGAACTATTGATGATGACCTTTGACCTCGGTTACCTGAGCGGGAATCCGACCAAGCAAAGGGCTCACGAGTTCACACGGAATGAGGTCTGCGACCGGAATAGTTTCCGTATTCCCAAAATCGATGTAGAGGACACGGATCTAAAAAAAATAGCAAAATTTGAGTAATTGTTGTTACTAAAACTATTTCAAAATTTCCCAAATATTGCAAAAAAATTGCATAGTTCATACTTAAATAGTTATTAAATATAAATTAAAACTTTTATAAAAAAACCTGGAGAGAAAAACTTTTATCAAATTGTGCAAAAATTGCACATAAATTCGCCAAGAAATTACAATTTGACCTGTCACCATTTGATTTCCCATCTTATATTTTGGCAATGTTTTGTTATCACAAATCACAACATTTAACGGAAAAAAACGCATGTTAATGTCACCATCATTAAATAGTTATAGCTGTTAAATGGTTAAGAAAACGTGTCTAAATTTGCACACAAATTTGCCAAAAAATGTCAATCTAACCATTTTACTTCCCATCTTGTAGTTCCTTTCGTCAACCTTAACCCTGTAGAAGGCTTTATCGTCGTAGTAGTGGGCGAGGAAGATGTTCTGGCATAAGTTGAAGTAGGCATGTTCAAAATCCGACATTCGCCTGATAAGGCTTCCCTCCTTAAGGGTTGAATTGAACTCCTTCGAGGTCTTTATTCGGGGCGGATTTGGCCCAATATTTGTCAATCGTTGGGCCAACGCTGACTGCAATGAGATCGCGGCATGACCACCGGTCGCACCAACGTGAGAAACGTGACACCATTTGATAACAGAGCCCTGGAAGAAAAGAAAAAAAGAGATTTAATTATTGGTGGGGAATTAATAGAGGACAAAAAATAAATTAAAAATTTCACTATTTTGCAAAGTTTTGTACATTTTTGGTAAAAAATATTGGGTACAAAAAACTATAAAGGGTCGCTTTACACAGGATTCAAATCAGAACAAATTCTTGCAAAAACTTACAAACTCGTAATTTTGTAAGTTTTGTAAAATAATTTTGCAATCGTGCATAAAATAAAAAGACGGCCTTCATTTGAATAAGTTTACAAAGATTTGTGAGCTAGTTTTCTTAGGAAATACTTGTAAAGTTTGTAAGTTTACAGGATTTACAGATTTTACGGGAATATTACAAACGACTGCGCGAATTGCTCCAGTATAAACAATACACTTTTAAACCATGCAAAAAAAATGCATCAAATTTGACCAGTTTTAATTTCTCCCACCTTTACAAATTTATTCGGCAATCGGGTAAATCCAGCAATCGCGTCGGAAAAGAGTCTGCTGAGTGTGATGGTACTTCCTTTGCTGGCGAGCAACGGGTTCAAACACTCTCGGATCTTGACATCCATTCCAACGACGGGAATTCCATCGGCCGCCGTGTGGTACGACGTGATTGTGACTTTGCTATGCAGAGAAGGCAAAAGTGGGGCGAGTTCCTTCAATATGTTCCCGTAGCAGAAAAATTCGATCCCTTTGAGGCGACAGCGATGCATCTGTGACACCCAAAAATTAAAATTAGTAAAAAAGGAGTATTTTGAAGGTTCGATGTTTGGAAATCGGCAAGGATTTTACAAAAGTTGCAAATTTGAGGAAAGTCGAATTTGAAATTTTAAGGAACAATTGTATCAAAATTTTAAGAATTTTATAAGAACTTTACAAAAGTTTGAAATTTGTCGACAGGAAAATCAATAATTTAATGGCAATTTGGGTGAAAATTCTGGCCAGATTCTTATTATTTTTGGTGCTTATGAAAGTTACGAATGTCTCCCGAATTTTTACCCAAATTAGAAATTTTACCAAGAAAATCAAATTTCGATCAAAATTTTACGCATTTCACAAGAATTTACTTAAAATTTCCCTACCAAAAACGGAGCATCCATGAACATGGGTGGAATGTGAAAGAGTTGGTCGAAAGGGACGTCGTCATACTCCCAGGAATCCATGTCCTTGCAAAGCGCGACTCCTTTGTCGTCTTTGATCTTGATAATTCGTGCCCGCACGATGGCTCCGTCTGCCCTCGGCCACTTGGCGCAAACCAACATGTTCTCGCTTATCGAATCGCGAGGGATCGAAAAGTCGACACAATTTAAACTGTCTTCGCCCTCGTTGGAGCCAAAGAGTGAGAAAATGCTTTCTTGGAGAAGCTTGTATTGAGCCTGGAATTACAAAAAATTGGTCAAAAATTTGAACTTGGTTAATTTTTAATACAAATTTCCACCCACAATTGTTGCTTGATCTCTGAACTCGACGAGACAATAGCCTCTATCAATAAATCCGAGCAATTTCGCTGGAAATGGGACATCCGGCGATAATTTTGGACACGGTTCTTCTTCAAATCCCGGTTTAACTTGGTTTTCTTTCTCGTAACGAGCTGAATCCAGTTTGAGGTCAAGGTCAGCATTGCAGGGCGGCGGCTCGATATCTTCTTTTGGATCATCATCCGAGTTGAGCTTGGCATCATCGTCTGAAAAAAGATAAGACCACGATTATTAAGGAATTGTCATTTTTATGAAAAATAAATTGTGAAAATAATTTACAATTTGAAGTTTAAAATTTTGCTAGGAAATTGTATCGTAAAAAAACTTACTACTTTCCACCACCACTTTTTCTTCGGCGTTGTCATCTTGCTTATCGATGTTCTCCGTTTCGACCACGTCGTCATCGCCGACATCGACGTTATCCGTTTCGACGACTCCTTCGCCAACATCGGCGTTATCCGTTTCGACGACTCCTTCGCCAACATCGGCGTTATCCGTTTCGCCCTCTCCGTCGACGTCGCCCTCTTCTCCATCTTCATCTTCCTCCTCCTCTTCCTCTTCATCATCTTCCTTATCGACCTCCTCACCCCGTCCGATCTTGAGCCTCCTCTCCTCTTCAGCTTTCTTCCGCCTTGCCTCTCTGACCTCATCATCTGACGGTAACGGGGGAATAAACGAGGTCAAATCTAGCCCTCTACGGCGATCCCACCTTTCCGGATATTTTGAATAATCGTACGGAATGCCGACACCATCGTCAGGCTTCAAATCTTCCCCATTTGCGAGGATACGTTCAATCATCTCCTTCCTTTTGAAAGCCTCCGTGTTGTTTTTCGCGTGCCGGTCGGGTGCCCAGATGTTTCGATCCATGAGCGGATTTGGCAACTCGCCGACGAATTTCTTAATGGGTTTGAGATTCGGATAGTTCGGGCGTCGCGAGGTGAGCAGGGCGGACGGTGGTTTGGTGGCAGGCACGCCGGAAACGTCGCCACCACGGAGGTAATACTCCTCTTCGTCGTCGGAGGGGGATGATAAGTCAATTTTCCACATGGTGACGGGATCGATGGGATTTTTCGGAGGGTTGGTGAGGAGGTGGGGAAGGTCGCGGTGCCATTGGGGGGAGTAGACGTATGGTGGGCTGGAAAGAGAGAGGATAGATAAGTGGTTATCGAGGTGGTGGCGGTGGTAATAAAAATGACACGAATAGGCAAGATAGATATTTTGTCAAAATATAGTATTTTGAACTCTGTTCTTTTCAAGGGCTTGGATTTCCAGGCACAAAAAGACGAAAATCTACGTGGAGAAGGCAGCAGCCATTCGAAAATACGTGTTTTTTTGAAGAAATTAACTTTTCATCGCTGTGAAAATACTGTATTTTTAAAAAATCGTGAAAATTAGGTGTTTCGATATCGATCAAAAGTTAATTTCTTTACAAAACAAGTATTTTGTCGTATTCTTCATGTAGATTTTTGTCTGAATCCCACCCCCTTGGAAGAACGGAGCTAAAAACACTGTATTTTGACCAAATATCTTCACCCACCCCTTCAAAAACCTAATAATCATAAAATAATGCCCTTACATCTCCACTGGGTCCAACCACCCCCAATCGTCCTGACTGGTGTCACGAGGTGAACTCGGTTCAGGTGGCGGAGGAGGTGCCGGCGACGGAAACGCGGCGCCAGCGCCAGACTCCTCCCAATCTTTTGTTGACCAATACCGCGTGTTGTTCACGGGGCGGATGTATCGAGGTACAGGTCGAGCCTTGAAAGTGGGCGCGTCCGGCGACACGACTTCTTCACTCGGAGGACAGACTTTCGCAGGGGGTTGGTCACGCTTGCCTAACATTTTGTTGAATCTGGGGACAAAAACAATAACAAAAAGTCAAATGATGATGACGACAATATGAAAATGGCGACAAATTGTGAAATCTTGCTTCATTTTGGTAATGCCCATTACCAAAATGAAGCTAATTCTAATGGCAAGTAGTAAAATTAAATTGCCCAGATAACTGACTCGATTCGAGTTGAAAGCTAGAAATCTTGAGAAAAATTATGACCGGCTCAACCTAAAAGGCGACAAAATAAGCTAACTAATTACTTTAAACGTAATAATAATTAAAAACTTACCGACAGTTAATTCTCCACCGAAAATCTAGTCAACCCACTAGAAGAAACCTCAAAGAGAGGAATTAACAGATCAAAAGTCGGAACTCGAACTTCACGACACAACAAAACGCTACTTTTTCGACTAAAACGATAAATTAAGTTAGTCGATCAAGCAATTAATTAGTTAATTAATTAAATAATTAATTAACTGCCGACGATCCAAACAAAGAGCCAGCAGATTTTAACGGAACGATTTTTCACTGTCTGTGTCGGTCGTCACGAGCGAGCGGGCCGACCAAATTGGGAAAAGTCTCACGTTGCACTGATTCATTTACCCCAGGAATTAAAAAAAAGTTGATGATTTTGAATTTAAATGTTAATTAAGAATTATAATTAGTTTGCAATTAGCATTTAAAATTTTGTTTTAATTAGAAATTTAAAAGTTCTGTAGGAATTTTATATCAGTATGGAAAGCCCATTATTAAACTAAATATGGTTGCAAATGATTGAGTTTCTTTTTCATAATTAATTAACGGCTGTAAAGTTATACTAAAATTTATGCAGATTTGCAAAATTGCCCATTAATTTAGTTGCTCAGTTAAGCCGATAAATTTTAAGATAACAACATAACGCCATTTTATTATTGCAATATTCATGCATGATTTTCAAAATTTCAAGCGTTTAGCACTTGGTGACAGTTACATAGAATAAGAAATCCAGTCTTAAAATAATCCCAAGCGGTATTTATTTGTATATATGACTCTACCAAAGTGGTATTGATAGATAAGTAATGCCGTGTAGCAAGTAATAGCTCGGTATTAAAGTTTTACCATGTCAGTAGAAATTTTTATGAACTGGAATAATTTTAATACGAAGCGGTAGTAACTTTAATACCGAGAAATCAACACCTGCCTGACTATGTCAGATTTATAAGTGTGCACCTATTTTAGATAATCATTTTTAAACTTACATTAAATTTGGATATTGAGCACACTCACGTCAACTTTCGCATATCTTGCATATCTCGTAAATTGAGCATGGCAATATCACTTGCGAAGTTTTATAAAATTTGCAAAACTTTTGCTGCAAAACCATGAAATTTTGTTCGCAAATTTACCCAGCAATTGGGTATGTTCCTATTTCACAAACGCATCCTGGCACCATCACCAGCAAAACAAATTACAGAAATCAATGGAAACCATATCAAAATAGGTGGTTTTAGTAGATTTACGAGGTCATATTTTGCGAATCGTCTCAAAACACAAAGGACACTTACGAATTTCCCCTTTTTTGCGGCCCCTTAGAGACGATTTCGAGCCAAAATCCCCGGCCCCTTTATTTTCGCAATTTTCCGAGTATTTAAATGTCGTCACTTGGTGATTTACAGCCAAATAATCAAATATTTAGATTTTAGCCCGAACCATGGCTTTATGTGTCGTCATGTCTGTCTGTCTGTCTTTCGATCACTTTAGAACATTGACCGATTTTGACCAAATTTGGTAACAACATATGTCTGCATAATGTAACGACCAAGTTAGAAGATGGGGTAGATAAAAAGAAGTTGGACCGGTGGGGGTCACATACATGTCAGGTGGGGTCATGCAGAGTATTCCAAATAGTCGTGGAAGGCATATTCGAAAATTCGGCACAATTGTCCTAATGTAGATATAATGTCGCAATGTAAAGGATGTCATGCGCTTTTTATCGGAGGGAGCAATACCGATTTTCAGAAATTATCGTAAAGGGCTGAAATTCTGCAGTTATACTTAATGGCTTCTCATGAACGAATATGAAGTTAAAAGTGAGCATTGTGCGACCAAATCCAGATTATGTGTATGCAAAATGTACATTTAAGTTTTCGATTTTTCGCCGTAGTTTTCGCTGGTAGCGATTTTAGACCAACATGTCCTTGGCGAATAAATCCGACTGAAAATCATACACGGTCATACGATTGCTCATTTTTCTTCTAAAGAAGTGTCGCATCCAATAAAAAATACTAAGGGCATTCCCTATACCTTCGTATTGTTAGTATCGTAAAATAGTTCACGAAGAAAAAACAAGGGGCCAAGCTTCTTAAAAATTGTAAGCTGAGTACGTTGGTTCTGATGGCAAAATCTCGTAACTTACTTTATGATAAGAAGAATACTAACGATACGAAGAAATAACGAATACCCTCACCCAATGGCAGCGGAAGCGTGGGGACATCTGGGGACATTAACATTGTAGGATAGGGGAGGGAGGGGTTTATATAAGATGGGAGATGATGGGGAAAATAATCATGGGGACATTCATGGTAATTCTATATCCCTATCATCTCCCCACAGTTTCCGCGGCCACTACCCTCACGGCGAAGTTGAAAAAGTTATTATATTCACAAAGTTTTTTTTCGGCACCTCAGTTTTTTTTGTCTGACACATTAAAAATCGTCAACGAGGAAATTGTCGGCCGTAATACTAAGCATATAAGGTTTCATATTTTTAAATCGCGAAAAAGTTTTAAGTTACGTTTTTTTAACTCAGTATATAAAATCCTGTCTTTTTATCTGCCTGTCAGCGGGATAACGCAAGAACGGATCAAGATAATTGAAATCGGTTTGTGGCATTGTATATGCATATGACCCCGGGGGGAGGATCTTATCAACTTTTAAGGTCAATCAGACCACCCCCCTCGAGCTCAAGGGGTGTGATACATAATTTTGGTGGAATTACTTTTTTTCACCCTATTACTACATTTCGTTGCTATGATTTATTTACTCATAAATCCTGGTTCGGGCTAAGTGAAGCTATTTGAGAGATATTTTATTGTGCGTGATTTTGTTGTTGGCAACACAAAGATAGCAACGTGGTGACCACTTTTCCGAGTAGATTTTCATGAAAACCACCTCGGGATTTTGGCCATACCTCAAAGCGACAAACGAGCTCCCTCCCAGATTTTTTTTATTTTGATTATCAAGACTTGTTACGTTAATGATACAAATTTTGAGGGGGAGCTCGACTGCTTTGGTCACTAAATAAATTACCAAAGTAATGCATATTTGGGCCGCAAAGTATGGGATTACCTAAGGTATTCTTTTTAAATCTTGGCAAGTTTGCTAAATGAGTTGCGATGCGAAGTAACACATTGTCCCTCATCATTGTATTCGGAAAAATTGGTCATCCAAAAATTTGTCATTTATCCTATATAGTCTTATAAATATATCATGAAAATTTGATATTCGTCTTGTAAAGTAACGTTTGCAAATTATCTTAAAATTTTAAACAGACGTTACATTATGCATTTCAATTTCAATTTTGTTTAGCGATTTCAAGCACGACAAATATTTAGGGTTCGGGAAACGATTGCATTTAATGCAATCCTTGACTTAATTTCGTACTTATTTTGACTCAATTTCCGTTTCATTTAAAAAATTTGAACTTCTCGTCGAAATTTAATCTACACTCTTAAAAAAATCAATAACCGTTGGTATTGATATGTGACTCTACCGCGTGGTATTGATCCGGTATTGAATTAATACTACGTGGTAAAAACTTTAATACCAATTAGTATTAAGATTATTACCATGAGGTATAATTTCAATACCGGTTCTATACCAATATGGTATAACCGTTTAATACCAAGGCGGTAGAGTCACGTATCAATACCGTTAGGCTTTTTTCAATACCAAGTTTCTAAGAGTGTATTAACTAAATTTAAAAGCGAACTTAAAATAATTTCCTGTTAGTGTATGTTGATTGTTCATAGCCCGAAATACATGATAAGGCACCAGACCATGCAGAGGAATTAATCCGTGTATCGTGACAAAATTATCAACTTTTATTGTTTCATTATCGAAATAAAAGGTTTAATAGTCATTCAATCTCTAAATTGTAGAAAATTATTTAATCCGACAAATTTAGGGCGACGCTAAACGCCAAGATTTCCCCAGAAATATGAAAGTTGAGCCGGCGAGAAGCGAATTCCGAGCGTGTTCTTCCATCCGGTGGGTGAAAGTTGGAGGCAAACTTTCACCTCGGTGGACGTGAAGATGGCGTCCAACCCAAAACGGAGAAAGTCCAACCTCCCTCCTTTCCAAGGAGAAAGGTGAAAAGATCCATTTTACTTCATTTGCATATGGTAAATTTCGCATAATTTGCAGAAATTTTGCGTGTCCCATTGTGTATTTATCAATGAGACAGTTCACGCAATCCTTGGTAACTTTGCAATATCTGTAAATTTTGGAAAATAATTTTACAAAACTTGTACAGAATAAAAAAAAATTCCCTTGATCTGAGTAAGCTTACAAAAAAATTGTAGGCTAATTTTCTTCAGAAATATTTGTAAAATTTTGGTCTTAAAAGTTTGCAAGTTTATGAATTTTACTGATTTTACAAAGTTACCAAGGATCGCGTGAATTGTCTCTAAATACACGTGCAAAATATCTGATTCCAAAAAGAATTTGGGCTTATCTACAACGTAATTTGATCATAAAACCCCAAAAATAAACATTACATTGTTGTATTTCATATCCATGTCGTGCTACGTTTGACCACATTTGCAGTTATTCGTGACGATAAGTTTCCCCACTTTTCTCATCATTTCACAAACCTTAAATATCTTTCTATTTTACAGTTATTTAGTCACCAAAACATGTCAAAACCTTATCTATCGGTAACAAACAGCGATACACCAGTTATTTTAATAAACCGTTACAACGCATGTAACCAAGGGGTGAAAGGAGTGTCATACGTCAATGTGAATAT
This sequence comes from Folsomia candida, assembly GCF_002217175.1. Classification (NCBI taxonomy): domain Eukaryota; kingdom Metazoa; phylum Arthropoda; class Collembola; order Entomobryomorpha; family Isotomidae; genus Folsomia; species Folsomia candida. Next base: position 654,598 of record NW_019091227.1, read on the forward strand.
CAAATTGTTCGAAAATTTGTTAAGATTGACACTTCTGACGTGTTTTCGACTTTTGTGTCTTATTTGTGTCAAATTTAACAGTTGATAACCCTTATGTGACCTTTATATGACCTCTGAGGTCAAAATGGAGGTCACCATTGAATTCGGGGTTAAATTTCAGTTGAAATTGAAATAGATATGTCCTATGACCTTTACATGACCTCTGAGGTCAAAATGGAGGTCACCATTGAATTTGACATTGAAAAATAGTTAAAAATGACGTGTCACATGTCAAAACTGACAAGTGACACTTTTTCGTCACTTTTCGTCACCGTGACGATGTCATCGTCACAGGTGACGTCCAAACACAAAATGACATGAATTTTCGAATTCCTCATTGAAAAATAGTTAAAAATGATGTGTCACATGTCAAAACTGACAAGTGACACTTTTTCGTCACTTTTCGTCACTGTGACGATGTCATCGTCACAGGTGACGATGTCACAGTGACCATCTTCGAACTCGTCCTGTCCATTGACGTTAGGAGTTTACGTTCAAAATTTCAAGTGTCTATGTCTTTTCGTTCAAAAGTTATCGGAGCTACGGACAGACAGACGGACGGACGGACGGACGGACGGACGGACGGACAGACAGACGGACATAACGATCTTATAAAGGGCTTTCACCCCTTAATAAAATGGTCCCAGTGCCAAAAAAGACTTGCATTTGCGTCATGATTTTATTGGCTGTCTCCAGTGAAATATAAATATCTATGTATGTATACAAATTTTTGGCAGGGTGAAATTTTAAGAAGGAAGGTTGTTTCTGCATTTTGGCAAGGTCGGTGACGCCTATAAACTGTAATGTGCACATAAATTTGCACATTATGAGAAATTGCATATCACATGTAATATTTTTTTAATAATTCGATTTAACTTTAATTTTGATTTTAATTTTGTTGAGTTCTTCGTAATTTTCGTCTCTAAATAGAGGAAATTCTCGCAGTCCGTCCTTCGTAACTTTGTAAAACCTGAAAAATCCTTAAATTTACAAAGTTTAACAAAATTTTAGAAATATTTCAAAGGAAAATTAGCCTACATATTTTTGTAAACTTACTCCTTGTCAGATCAAGGGTGTCTTTTAGTTTGTAAAAGTTTATAAAATTCTGTTACAAAATTTACGGATTTTACCAAGTTACCAAGGACCGCGTGAATTGCCTCATTATATTTTTTATACTGTAACTTGATATATAAAAATTCACCCTGAAATTGAAAACCCGGTTTTTATCTAATTGATTTAAAGGTATTACAACACTCGTAAATATTTTAAACGACGTCAAACAATTTCAATTTAATCATATCTTCGGGTCTCTGTACTTATTTTTAGTAATGCGAGCAGTCTGTTGGGTACAAGTAACCACTTTTAAGAAATATCGACAAGGAAGTGTTTTTTTTTTGCAGGTATTTTTACCTGCAAGAAATGCAAGGCGCAGTAAGTACCTCATACGGCGCGTGGCTAGATATTTCTTGCACTTTCTCCCAATTTCTTGTACCTCACATTTCTCGCGTTTCAAGAAATGTTAAAAACCGTATGAAACGAAACACTTAACCCGAGTACATATACATATTTAGTTTGATTTTTGCAATTGTTTGTGCCTCAATGTGTAAAGATTTCTGATTTCACCCAAGCAACAATAAACTGCAGGCTGAGAAATATTTTTTTACAACATTACGTCGAGTTTTCTTGATAGTCATCTCTAAATTATATCTTTATTACAATTTGATATACAAAATTCAACGACTACCATCGTGATCTAATTGACTTTATGGTATTAAAACACTTTCTAATATTTTAAACGGCGTCAGACAATTTCATTTACTCAATTTAGTAAAATGAGTTATGCGAGTGTATATATTTAGTGGGATTTCTGTAGCTGTCTTTCAATCCGCAAAGATTTTTGACTTTACACAAACAACAGTAAGCTACTTGAGAAATATTTTTTTCCAACATGTCAAGCTAAGTTTTCTTGATTGTCGTCTCTAAATTGGATTTTTTTTTGTAATTTGATATTCAAAAATGTAGGGAAGATACACGAATCTAATTGACTTTAAGGAATTTAAACACTCGTCAATATTTTAAACAGCGTCGGATAATTTCATTTACTCAATTTAATAAAATCTACGAGTAAAACGAGTACGCATGCATATTTATGAAGCTAGATTTCTGGAATTGAGTCTCAATCTGAAAATATTTTTGACTTTATCCAAGCGTCAGTAATTAAACTAGTGATTGATAAATACATTTTTTGATAACATGTTAAGCTAAGTTTTCTTAATAGCCGTCTATAAATTGTATTTGTTTTTTGTAATTTGATATAAAAAGATCATCGCAAATGGAGAATCTAATCGAGTTTAAGCGATTTAAACAGTTATCAATATTTTAAACGGCGTTAAATAATTTCATTTACTCAATTTAATAAACTCTATGATTTAGTTAGATTTCTGAAATTGAGTCTCCAATCTGAAAATTTTTTTTATTTTGCACAAACAACAGTAAAGTGCAGATTGGAAGTTGATAATACAATTGTAAAAAGTGTAAAAAGTGTAAAATTTCTACAATTGCGAGATTTCATATCTATGAATTTGGACTTTTTTACGCAAATTTGTACCCTTTTCTAAAAAATAGGCTTGTACTTAAATTTCCCTAATTTTCAGCAAAATTTTCCACTTTTGACATACGTGAGCTCGCCCAATGATAAGCATCTGATGATAAACACACCATTTTGAAGATATACCAGATTTTACCAGGTTGTCATAATTGCATGGGTTTTTGCATGAGCAATTGAAATGTAAGGTTTTCACCCCAATTGAACTGGACAGATGATTCATTTCAAGTGGTTTGTTTACTTGATGCAAATTAATTGCAACTCTCTCTGGGAGCAATTCGGACTCGGAAAAGATATGTATGTACGGTTCACGACGCAGATTGCGATAAAAGGTGACATTTATTAATGGAAGGGGGACTACTTTATAAGATCGGTGGTGTCTGTCTGTCCGTCAGCCTGTTTAAGTAAAAACTCTTCAACCAAATAACGGAGCGATTTGAAATTTGTATTCCAAATTTTGCAGCACAAATGCGTTGGGTAAAGAGGAAAGACTGCCAAAAATTTGCGAATATGCCAATTTGGTTGACAATTTTTTTGGTTTGACGTGAAATGTCAATATATTTATGAAACTAAACGAGTAAAATATCAAAATTGCATGTAATCTGGATATTTGCTCGTTTGGTTTCACTATTCGGCTACATTCATTTCCCACAGTTTACTTTATGACAGGTACGAAAATCCAGATAAAATTGGACATACAACATTTACGTGACGACAATCGACAATAAATTTGTTGAGATAAGACAAAAACATGTTTCTCGTTTATATAAGGGTTTACTTTATTTGCTTAAATGAGGTAGAAACTTAGGGAAAATAGGTGTCAATTATTGCTAATTTTTGCCAAAATTTGCACATTACCATTTTCACCATGAATTTGCCATGAAGTTTCGATAGAATTTGTTACAAATTTTTTGTATCAGTTGCAATAAATTTCAAGAATTTATTAAAATCTAATCCATTTATTATTTAAAAGTGTAATAAAGCTTTTATGACACATATGCTGCACTGATATAAATTTTTGCAATGTGCAAAATCCACACATATTTTATGTACAGATGTTGCAAAAATTCATTGCTATTTTTATTGCAAAGGTTAAGGTTTCATTTTGATTGGTGTCAAGTTGTCTGATTTTGCATAAACCACTTTGACCTTGCCATTGACCGCTTAAATGGGAACGACACTATTAATAAAAATTGTGACGATATACGCACGTACCCATGCAGCCCAATTCTGTCCACTTGAGCCGGGATAAAGTGTGCAAAATGTAGGCATAATCCTTGCAAAAAAATTGCATACGTAGCAATTTACTCGGGGATTTCTAAATTGTGTAAACTAAACTTGATCCGTATGCATTTGTAGCTTGATTTTCCTTCGTAATCTTTTGCAAACTTTGCAATTTTACCGATATATAAAAATCCCAATAGATTATGTCAAAATGCGTGCAAAAAAATGAAACGTTTACAGTATGTAGGAAAAAATTGACAAATTGCTAATAAATAAATTCAGAGGAAATCGTGGTATTTCAAGTTAAATTAGGTATCGCCATTGTAACTTCCTAAATTTTATATGGTTACGAACATCCGAGTGAATTGCATCTTCAAAATATAAAAATGGTGACCTTACGCGGAGATAACTGACGGAAAAATGTGGCAAACGACGAGCATTCTCCTTGCAAAAAATTACATACATATGTATGCAACAATTCATCCTGGAATTTATAGAATGTGTCAAAAAACCGATCCTTATTCATTTGTAATCTGATTTTCCTTCGTAATCCTTATAAACTCGAATAATTTTACCGAGTTACAAAAATTCAGAGTAAATTAATTCAATGGGTATAAAAAATGAAAGTTTGTACGAAAATTTGACAAATTTCCAGGCTAATAAATAAATTAAGAGTAAATTAGGATATCTTGATCTAAATTAGATACACAGCGTCACGTAAATCTCTCTCAAAATTTTGAAAAAATTGACGATTTTATACAAAGTTACAAATATTTGAGTGAATCATGGCGTCTCAATTCTGCTCAATTGAGCCGAGATAAATTACGGCAAAGTGCAAAACACTTTGCAAAAAAAGGCATAAAAATTCATTCAAAAATTTTGTAAACTGTTTAAAATAAACTACATCCATATCCATTGGTAATATAATTTTCCTTATTTCTTTCCTAGTTTACGAAGTTACCATGCAAATTTCCAATAAACTATTTTAATACATCTAATAAAATGAAAGGTTTACGAAAAAAATTGACAAATTTCCACTCTAATAAATAAATTATGAGAAAATCAGGATATTTTTTTTAGCTAAATCAGATATGAATCTGTACTTTGCTTCTGATTTTCTTTTCACAATGAAAGTTTTACGCAGTTCAGAGAGACTTACGTTACTAAAATAGCAATATGAGATGGGGTGTTAAAAAAAGATGAAGAATTTGCATTAAAAAATAGACAAATTCCTACGCTAAAAAGTAAATTTAGAGAAAATTAGGATACATCAATTAAATTAGATATAAAAGTCAAGCATGAATTCGAATGAATTACATCCTCAAAATATAGCTTTTATCCCATACAAATTGTGACGATATGTGCATCGCGTTGAAATTATTAAGAAGAGATGAACGACGTAAAGTGTGCAAAATGAGGCATAAACCTTGCAAAAATTGCATATATAACAATTCATTCGAGTATTTGTAACCTGGGTAAAATAAGCTCGATCCGTGTCCATTTGTAATCTGATTTTCCTTCATAAGTTTTACAAACTTGTATAATTTTACGGAGTTCCAAAAATTCGAGATAATTTTAATGGATGTAAAAAGAATGAAACATTTACAGGAAAAATTAACAAATTCCTACGTCAATAAATAAAATCTAAAACAATTCGAATATTTAAAGCAAAGTTAGCTGTGCATCTGGTATGCTCTTTATAAAATTCTGATAAAAGTTCAAAATTTTGCACAGTTACAAACATCCGAGCGACTTACATTTGCAAAAAGTTTGCAAGAAATAATTGACAAATTTATACGCTAATACATAAATTAAGACAAATTCTTGATATTTTAAGTTAAATTAGGTCATATAAGCTGACTTTGTGTGTTCGGTTATTTTATATGCACTGTTAGAAATCCGGTATAGTCACGCAGGTATTGATTTCTCGGTATTAAAGTTGCTACCGCTTGGTATTAAAATTATACCGGTGAGTAAAAATTTGATACCGATATTGTAAAACTTTAATACCGGGTTATTACCACACGGTATTATTTATCAATACCACGTTGGTAGAGTCATATATGAATACCACCTGGTATTATTTTAATACTGGATTTCTAAGAGTGTGATGACAAAAACTAGAGTGAACTGCATCCTCAAAATATGGCTTTTATCTTATAAAAATTGTGCCGACATCGCATCCCAATTCTTAAGCATATGTAGATAAACGACAATAAAGTGAGCAAAATCATGCAAAAAATTGCATAATAATTCATTCGGGTATTTTTACCCTGTGTAAAATAAATCCATCCTGATCCATTTGTAACCTGATTTTCCTTCGTAATCTTTACAAACTTGTGTAATTTTACGAAGGTACAAAAATTCCAAGCAAATTATTTGAATAGGTGTACTAAAAAATGGAAAGTTTGCACGAAAAATTGACAAATTTCCACGCTAAATAATAATTTTAGTGTAAATTAGGATGTGGTGAGTTAAATTAGATGTACAGCGTCCAACGAATCTAGCTTATTAATAATAAACTAATTCTTGAAAAAAAACTTAGGCGAGGCTTGCTAAAAAGGATAAAACAAGGTGTTATCATCATGTACTAAAATAATATGCTAAATCAATGTTCATCTCACAATTTCTAATTTTCGGTAAATAGCCCAACATATGCGTTTGGGACCATTTGCCTCGCCGTGGGCCGTGTGGCGATTCAAAAAATAATAATTTTAAAATTTATTAATCCTCCGTACATTTGATACACATACGCACTAATAATTCATATGGAATGATACGGGATTTAGTTAGATAACCTCGTTATCCACAATGGATTGATGCTGTACTAATAATATCCAATTTTTTAATATGAAATATCATATTTCAGAACACTGAATTTTTGAGAACTTATATCCTATCCTTAACATGTATTCATGCAGACCATCAAAGATAATAAAATCAGATATTAACAAAGCTTAAATTGCTAATTTAAATTTTATACTTATGTGCAATCATCAGGAAGGTACATAATACATATGCATATCTGTATTAGTATGGAACAATTAATCACGGCCCACGGCGGGGCAAATGGTCCCAAACGCATATGTTGGGCTATTTACCGAAAATTAGAAATTGTGAGATGAACATTGATTTAGCATATTATTTTAGTACATGATGATAACACCTTGTTTTATCCTTTTTAGCAAGCCTCGCCTAAGTTTTTTTTCAAGAATTAGTTTATTTTTATGTTTTATTTTACAAGGTATTAAGAATTAATGCATAAATGGGAGATGAGATGAGAAATGCTTTAAAATTAAAATGCACTACAAGTTAATATTGCATCCAAGTACTCAAATTTTATTTGAGTTAAGAATAAGATACAAGATACAAATATGTAATATTTATCATATGTAATTACCAATTACGCCCTGAAATACATAAAAGCATTAAAAGCATTGAAAAACATTAAAATTGGAACAAAACGTATGAATTGCCAACGTAATTAACGAGACCCATTTAACTTGCTACTGCACTTTTCGCTAATTCCCGTTGCAAGTACCAACTTCCACTCAAATTACAATCACATTTTTTGGCTGGGTTTGAGATGGTTATTTAGGCAGTATAAGGTGTTGGGTGCAATTGACCAAAAAATGTGACTGTATTATTAGTGGACATTATTATTTATAGCATTTGAGAGTTGTATTTTTTAAAGAACTTAATTTTCAAGTGTTGCCCTTAATCTTTCCAACTCATCCAGGGCGTCAGTATCTGCAGGGTTAAATTTCCCTGTCGTCAACAACTTTCTAGGATCTAACGTGATAATGCCTAACCCGGCAAGTGTTCTAACCCTGGATATTGCGACATACGCTAATCCCTTGGTTTTGAATTTGCTGCCTAAATATACCACCGCCTGATTTAATGTGGAACCTTGGGTTTTATGCGTTGTAATTGCCCAGCACAAAATCAGAGGCAGCGTTCGACGAGTAACTCTTTCCTGCCCTCTTGCGAAGAATTCCACAGTTGTTGGTTCAATCCAGGTTTCTACAGACTCGTGATCAAAAAGAATAGAAACTCTTTTTGGCATGTCACCCTCAGAAATCTGTCGGTCTTTATCAATGGTCCATTCGATTTTACGAACCACCCCGGTGGTGCCATTACTTTTCCCACTCATAACATCAATATTTTTACGAAGCATGACTCTACTACCGACACCCAATTCTATCCCATTTGGAAATCCACCAGTTCTATCAATCTTTGTAGGCAAAGATTGTTCAGGGTATGTTCGCCCTTGCTTAGTACCGTCTGCATACGTGTCTTGCGCCCTAATTTTAAAAGTGCGCTGGATTCGTCTGAGTTGTATAGTCCGTTTTTTATTATATTCGTCACACATTTGGTTCTCCGGAAATATTCGTACAGCATTCTCAAATTCTGTCTGGTCAAAATTCAGTCGGTCTTGCAGTAAACGTAAACTTTCTTCTGACAAATTTCCAACCCTAAGCTCAGAACATATTTTAGATAGTGGGTCGGTCCCTTGGCGCATGTTAATTGTCAGCTCCGAAAATTGGAACTGGCGCCACAAATAAACTTCAGCAGAGAATGCAGAAGGTTGCATAAATATTCTTGTCGCTTTCGGAGGTGGAAGCTGAAGTAAGTCTCCCCAAACGACAACATTTTTATTAGCAAATGGGTCAACCCCTTCAGTGTTGAAAATTTCACATAAGCGCAAATGAATCGCGCGAAAATTTACTTGCAATCCAAAAATTCGATGGCAAGTGCCCCCGCGAATTGGAAATGTAGCTTTACCAGTGGGGGCCGCAATAATGAGACAATCCCCCGGCGAGTAGTTCCTAATTAATAGCGTGAGTGTCTTTAGACAATGGGTTTTACCAGTTCCACCTTCGGCTTGCAAATAAGCGGAAGGTGTTGGTAGAAGATAGAGCAGCGTGAACTTTATGAAATATACTCTTTTGCTGCACGTTTAGTCCTCGATATAATTCATTAACAGTCTCCGTAATATTAATATTAGGAGCAACTTCTGGGAACACCTCTTGTTGTGAAGGTATGTCAAGAAGATTATCGTCGAATGCACTTATGTAAGAATCCACTTGTCTCGAGATAGTTTTCATCGGGAGGAGCTTCTGGAAATTCGATTAAATCCTCATCATCATTTCCCTCATTTTTTGATGCCGGCGCCAGAGCCCAAATAGATGCAAATTCATACAGACAAATTGGATCCAAGAACGGTGGCCGAGCCATATAACGATCTATAATATTCGTTCGAAATTTTGGAACAACTTCTTGCGCAAGATATTCTCTGTCAACCATCCGAACCCGTTTGTCCTTCATGAACGTAGGAAGAAAGACGGCAGCTCGCGAAGAGTACCGAAGAAACAGATGACAGTTCCGAAAAGCCGCTTTTTGAGCCCCAACTTCACGATGTCGCATGATAGTCATAGCAACTCGAAACATTTTTTGCGCAGCAGGTAAATTTGAAGAATAAATTTTGTTGATTGCGGCTTTCACATCTTGGCGAATCTCAAGCGGCTCCGCCTTCGACATGTATTTTGCAATGTAGTATGCAATAGCCATTGCGTTTGTCACAGGTTGCAAATCCATATTACAACGCAGAATTGGAAAGAGAACAGGATGGTAATACCCTATCATTTCTTCCCCTGCCTCACGTTTAAGAGCGAAAAATCTACCTCGATTTCTAGCAATTTCGTCATCATTAAGAATTTTAGTTTCCGAAGAAGCTACCCTCGGAAATGCAAACCTACAAGAAGAGTCTCTATTTTTGAAGCACGTGCTCTTATGACAATGTTTCTGGTACCGTAATACCAAATCCGAATATTGTCCAGAAACACTGCATGAAATATTCCTTTCAAGCAATGCAATTCCTTCAGGTGAATTCCAATCAGGTGCATTTTCGAGCCAAAATAGGCAGTGGGCATGCGGACTTCCACGGGCTTGAAATTCAACTCGGATTGAATAATCAACTAGAGGGAGTCCAAAAATAGACGGGCTATTGGCCTTGATTAAGGCAATAAATTTTGTGAGACGCATTGAAAAATGTCGGGCTGCAGTGACTGGATCATCGTTAAGCATCTGTTTCCTTTCGTCGTAGGGAATGGAGGAAGGATCACATTCAGGTGTTTCTGCCCCGTGTTTCGCTTTCATGAGAGCATTAACACTATCAAAAGAATTAAGGTCATCGTAACTAAATGTGAAGAAAAGTGTAGGTACACCAAGTGACTTGACCATTGCAATCAAATCACCCGGAGTACCTTCTCCAGAACGAGCTCGTTCCTCTAATTGCACTCATGTAAACGTGAGGGTCACGAGCTGCAAGATTATCTTCTAGCTGTCCGTTCGGGTCACCTTGCAACTTCTGGTGGCAACATATAGCAATTTTTTGACGAGCCCGATATTTATCGGTTTCAGATAAAGCGTAGAACAGAAAATCTGTATTCCTCGAAAACCGTTTTTCGGAAGACATAATTCTTCGCTGGAAGTAATCCAAGTACGTTATTGGGATTTTCCGAAAGGCATGCAACCCGTTAACGCCATGAGGGAATAAGTTTGGGAATGCAAGTAGATCGAGGTTCTGCTCTTGATTTTCGTTGAGAGGACTTCCATAAAGACGATTGAGCTCATATCTACCGTCAATGACAGCATCCAAATAGGGCTCAATTGAATCGTCCCTTTCAATGACGCAATCCATGTCTAAAACTCTACCAAACTCGGCGCTAGGAAAAGCAAGACCTTCTTGGTCTTCATCCTCGTTTTCGCTAACTTCCTCATCGGAATCTGGAGCGAAAATGTCAGGTTTCGGAATTTTGCGTGGTGGAGAATTTGTGGGAGACGGAATAGGAGTAGATGGATGGGAAGAAATTTGCTCTTCGCGTACTACATTAAAAACAGTAATGAGGAAGCGAAGATTGGCAAGATCAGTACGAGGGATCGAAGTGGAGACGCAATTTCTATTAGCCAAGTTGGATATCTTAGCTGGGGCCAAATCATTATCGATTTTTAGCACACAAGCTGATCCCGAATCTTCCCCTCTTGTGGCTCCCCCTGCCTTTCCTCGACTATGGCTGTCAAAATAATATGTGAAGTTTCCTTCTACATACATCGCCATCGAGTAAAGGCCGATGGTCAGAATCCCAAACTGACACCCTCGAGTGAGGAATTGTCGAATTTGGTAATCCAGTCGAGGTAGGTCAGCACTGCGCGCCCGGTTAACATAACCGTCGAATTGGACAGCATTTGAAAAATCCCCAATACCCAGACTAACCTGACACCCACCAAAGACAATTATGTCTCCAGTAACTTCATCAGCTGTTAAGTAGTCGTGCTGTACATCCTCCTGTTTGAGGGAGTAGTACTCGTTTCAGTAAAACTCCGTCCAGAGTTTCACGTGTCCAGGTTAAAGGGGATTCTATAGCAGCATAAAGCTGGCTGCCATTGCCGTCCATTGCTTGCCAGCATTATTGAGAAATATGTTGTGGCTCTGGCAAAATGAGCCCCGAAGAACAAACATTTGTCCTATTTGTATGTAGGTAATGTTTGCATTATTGTAGTTTATTATTGGGGAGGGAGTTAAAGTCTCGTCCCTAGTAATGGACGGGAAATCATTAAATGTAACCGAATCATTAATAGTTACATTTCTGTATAAAGGGTTGTTGTCTTTTAACCATCTAAGTGCTTCATACACTTTTTTCGGACGAACCCTAAGTTGTTTAGTCAGATCTGTCTTGTCATTTGTTTCATTAACAACTATGAAGTCCGAATTCTCAGTCGTCATAGGTAATTGCTCCACCACCTCCTTAACCTGTTGTGGGAAATGAACCACCAGCCCCTTCATGGCTCTTTGGCCTTGTCCTCTACAAGTATGAAATACTTTCATGTGGGGCTTGACTTGGCTTATAAGTCGTGTTTCAGCCATGGATAAACATTCAAGCTCTTTGGGAATGAGTGGCAATGCCATCCCATTAATTTTGGATTTGGAAGGAATTTTGAATTTTTGCAAGTTATTCTTACAACGCTGACACACTTTCATTTGAGGTGGAAGTTGGTACTGTACATCAATCTCACCAAATAATGTGATAAGTTGTGGTGTTATATGAATATTACGAGCCTGTGATGGATACATCAACAACATACAATTCTCACAGGGTTGTGTAGCATATTGTTGAATGCTCTTTTTATACAATTTATCTAATAATTCAATTAATTTTACTTGCGAAGTTTGTGATGGAACGATGAGATCATCTTCGGGCTGCGGTGGTGGTGAAATGGGAAAATGCTGCGAGTTGTGCTGGTACCTATTCTGCCCCGTTATTTGCTTTTCTTTCTTCTTATCCCTAATTCGCACAGTTTTGTGCAAAAGTGCACCCAATGTCTCGCCTTCGATATTGTCCAGCTTTAATATAAATATATCATATTGATAAAAATTAGCGATAGATCCTTCAGATTAAGGTTAGCCGAGTTTTAAATTCTTACTTCGTTTCCAATTGCCCATAATTGTGAAAGAAACCGACGGTCGTCCAGGGTATTGGTTGTATAAATATTCGTCGATAAAAGTCCCCACGATGAGGAAGGTTGTGTGTGGTTATTATTCAGCTGCGATTTTGATGCGAGATCCATCATAAATATTCTTATCATATTTACGCTAGTGTCATAGTACTTTTCCTGTAAGAAGTACATAAATAAGCATACATATGCAACATACTTAATGAAATATGAAAACGAAATGCACTCACGGCGTTTTGTAATGGAATGCATTTCTCAAAATTGTAGAGAAATTGTCTAACATTTGGGTCACTCGTGCCGATTAGAGAGGATTCGACGAATCTCCAGATTGAGTTCTTGTGGGTCAGATTATTGTACCTTGTGTTCTTACATCTCGCTTTAGTGTTTTTGATCATCAAATAGGTTATGTCAGCAAAGTTGACCAGCTAATAATTACAATTATAAATGTATGGATAATTCTTTCCCGTATTTATTTTGCTATAAATATACATACCTCTTTGCTTGGATTATCCATCTTGAGCCAGGATTTTAAAAAGCACTATTGTGTGACTTATTTGTGTTAAAATTTGTCACGATTAAAAATATTTGCTACGAAAATTATGAACAGAAATTAAATGCGTGAGAAATGCATTCAATAAATTAGTGTCGTGTTTGTGTATTCATTCCATGAATTGGCATATTCATAACAATAAGCATAAAATTCTTACATTGGATACTTAAAAATTTGTTTACACAAAAATGAAATATGATGCATATCTCTAATTACATTACGAGCATTGTAATATGCATTGTATGTAATAATAAGACATTGATTTGTGCTAGGGAACATGCATTAAGTATTTGCAAGTTGAGAGTGGTGGAGAGTCAATGCCTCTCTTAGGCATACTATGAGGCAAAATAAATAAATTAGTTCAACGGCACATACGTAAGTACGTAAGTCAAAATTCAAATAAAATTGATCACATTCTTTACGTACGGACCGTTTACTATAACCAGTGACTTGTACATTTACATTGGTTGCTAATAGCAACCTCGTAGTTAATAAGATGAGATACTTAATCATTATATGTAGCGTGACTACTTGCAGATGCCACCAAGAAAACCTTTTCATTTCTTATCCGATTTCGCTCGGGTTTGTTTTAAATGACGCGTTATAGATTTCCGCACATTAAAACATGGACGAGTCACGACCTTTGCACGGTAAAAGTGAATTTGCCAGTCGTTTGAAAGTTTAAATTCGATTTTAAATGGGTTAAAATAAGATTGTCGTGTCTCTAGACCTGACGGGCATCATCTACCCAGCAAGGTCTGCACGATTGCCTTTTACACCATTTTGATTAGTCGTTTTGCCACAATCTTTGGCAGAATATTTGGAGGGGGGGTCTGTTTGCATACTAAGGCTTCGCCGTAAGCATGCACTTTTTCCTGTGGTCATGGTTACTATGCCTCACCTAAGAAAAACATAGGTTTGACATGGTTACCATCATCACATCTCAATTCTGTTCAATTTAGCCACGATAAACGACGGTAAAGTGCAAAAACAACCTTGCAAAAAATTGCAAAACAATTAATTTCAGAATTTTTTAAACTGTTTAAAATAAAATATATCGGTACCCATTGCTGAGGTAACATAATTTCCGGCCGTAATCTTTACAAGCTTATTAGTTTATGCAGTTACAAAATTTCCAAATAAACTCTAGTAATACATGTAAAAAAATGAAACATAAGAGGAAAATTGAATAATTTCTACGCCAATAAATAAAATGAGAACAAATCTGAAGATTTATTGTTAAATAGATATCTCGCCAGGTGAATGCGGTTTGCAAATTTTATATGTTTACAAACATCCTAACAACTTATATTCCCGAAATCTGACATTGGGTGTAAACAAAAATGGAAAACTTGCACGAAAAAATTGACAAATTTCCACGCTAATAAATAAATTAAGGGAAAATAAGGATATTTCAAATTAAATTAGATAATAAAGTAAGGGAAGGAAATTATTTGAAAAAATTTAAAATTTTACTTGGTTACACATACAATCAAAGGTTACAATTTGGGTATTTGTAACCTGTGTAAAATAATTTCCGCGTTCATTTGTAACCTGATTCTCCTTCGTAATCTTTACAAACCCATGTAATTTTACGGAGTTACAAAAATTTACATGCAGTAAAGTGTGCAAAATCATGCAAAATGGGCATGAGCCATGCAAAAAATTGAATATTAATTCCCTCGGGTATCCGGCATTTTTACCCTGCGTAAAATAAATCCATCCTGATCCATTCGTAACCTGATTTTCTTTCGTAATCTTAGAAAACGATTGTAACTTTACGGAGTTACATCAATTCCAAGCAAATTATTTGAATAGGTGTACTAAAAAGCGGAAAGTTTGCACGAAAAATTGACAAATTTCCACGCTAAACAATAATTTTACAGTAAATTATTTAAGATTTCGTGAGTTAAACTGGATGTACAGCGTCCAACGATTCTAGCTTATTTAAAAATAAAAATAAAAGTTTGACATAGTTACCAACATCCGAGTGAATCATCACATCTCAATTCTGTTCAATTTACCCAAGATAAACAATTCATTTCAACATTTTGTAAACTTTTAAAAATAAAATATATGTATCGGTACCCATTTGTAAGGTAACATAATTTTCGTCCGTAATCTTTACAAACTTATAAGTTTATGTAGTTAGTGATACATGCAAAAAAATGAAACATACGAGGAAAATTAAATATACGAGGAAAATTGACAAATTTTTACGCTAATAAATAAAATGAGAACAAATCTGGATATTTATTATTAAATAGATATCTCGCCAGGTGAATGCGGTTTGCACATTTTTCACAAAAGTTGCAAATTTTATATGTTTACAAACATCCTAACAACTTATATTCCCGAAATCTGACATTGGGTGTAAAAAAAATAAAAGCTTGCACGAAAAAATTGACAAATTTCCACGATGATAAATAAATTAATGGAAAATAAGGATATTTCAAAGAAAATTAGATAACAAAGAAGTCTAAAGGAAATAATTTGTAAAAATTTTAAATTTTACTTGGTTACACATACAATCAAAGGTTACAATTTGGGTATTTGTAACCTGTGTAAAATAACTTCCGCGTCTATTTGTAACTTGATTTTCCTTCGTAATCTTTACAAACCCATGTAATTTTACGGAGTTACAAAAATCCTGAGTAAATTATTTGAATGGGTAAAAAAATGAAAAGTTTGGTAGACAAAATTGACAAATTTCCACGCCAATAAATAAATTTAGGTATAATAAGGATACATAAAATTCTTAGATTAGGGAATCGCTGGGTGGAGATTTCTGGCAAATTTCTAAAACTTTATATGTTTACACACATCCGAGTTAATTGCATCCTCAAAATATGGTTTTTTATCATGTAAAAAATGGGACGGTATATATATGCATCGCATCCTAATTCTTACACTGAGGATGAGATAAACGACGGTGAATTGCACAAAAGCATGCAAAATATGCGTAAGAAATTGCATAATAATTCATTCGAGTATTTTTAATCTGTAATAAAAAATAAACCGATCCTTACCGATTTGAAATTTTGGAATTTTCCTTTGTAATCTTTACAAATTCCAAGTAAATAATTTTCATGGTGAAAAAAAACATGATAAGTTTGCAAGAAAAAATTGACAAATTTCCACGCTAATAAATAAATTAAAACAAAATGAAGATACCTCAAATTAAAGTATAGATATCTCTAGTTGACTCTTTTTTGTTCGTGAAAATTGCTGGCAAAAATTTAAGATTATATTAGGTTACGCACATCCGAGTGAATTGCATCCTAATGTGAAACTGCAAATTGATATATGTATCACATCCGAATCCTTAAGTTGATATACACGACAGGCAAAAGCATGCAAAATAGGAATATGCCATGCAAAAAATTGCATAATAATTCATTCGGGTATTTTTAACTTGTGTAAAATAAACCGATCCTTATCCATTTGCAATCTGATTATCCTTCATAATCTTTACAAACTTGTGTGAAGAATTTTCATGGGCGAAAAAAATGAAAAGGTTGCATGAAAAAACTGATAAATATCTACGCTGATAAATAAATTAGGAGAAAAATGGGATGTTTTTAGATAAGTTAGATTAATAAGAGCTATTCGGGTTTGGATATTTCAGGTAAAAGCTGAAAATATTTAAATAAGTAAATTATTTCAATGGGTGTTAAAAAAAATTCAATTGTTTGAAAGAAACAATTGACAAATTTCCATGCTAATAAATAAAATAAGAGTAAATTAGGGTATTTTAAGTTAAGTTAGATCCATAACGCCACGGAAATCTTTTGTTTAAAGAATTAAAGATCTTATATAGTTACATACATCCGAGTGAATCATCGCATCTAATTTCTGTTCAATTGAGCCGAGATAAATGACGATAAAGTACAAAACACTTTGCAAAAAATTGTTTAAAATAAACTAGATCCGTATCCATTGGTTGGTAACATAATTTTCTTTCGTAATCTTTCCAAACTTATAAGTTTACGAAGTTACAAAATTTCCAAATGAATTATTTTAATACTAAAAAATTGAAACGGTTGCCAGAAAAATTGACAAATTTCTACGTCAATAAATAAAATGAGAACAAATCAGAAGGAATAAAGTTATATAAATTAGATCAAAAAGGACCTCGCAAAAAAATTGCCTCATTTGCCAAATAAAAAAAAGATTTTATGAAAAATTGAAAATTTTGTATGGTTACAAAAATCCGAGCGACTTACATTCCAATTCCAAAATATGGCCATGAGTTTAATAAAATGAAAAGTTTGCAAAAAAATTGACAAATTTCTACGCTAATAAATAAATTATGGGAAAGTCATGATATTATTGAATAAGTCAGATAACAAAAACTGATTGTGGTGCTTCAAACAAAGAAAATTATTTGTAAAAATTAAAGTTTTCCGGTGTTATAAAAATATTGCATACAGAACAATTCATTCGAGTATTTTTAACCTGTGTAAAATATGCTCAATCCGTGTTCATCTGATTTTCCTTCGTAATCTTAGAAAACTTGTGTAATTAAATTTTACGCAGTTACAAAAATCCAGAATAATTTTAATGGGTGTAAAAAAATGAAACATTTGCAGGAAAAATTGACAAATTCATACACCAATAAATAAAATGAGAACAAATCAGGGTATTTATAATAAAGTTAGATGTGAGTCTGGTTATGCGCCTTGTAAATTTTTAAAAATTAGACAAAAGACAAAATTTTAAAATTTTGTACCCTTGCAAACATCCGAAGCGACTTATATTCGCCAAAAAATTTGCAAGAAAAAAATTGATAAATTTCCACCCTAATAAATAAATTATGAGAAAATCAGGATGTTGTGAGATAAATTAGATGAAAAGCTGGTCAGATATTGCAAAATTTTTTGGCAAAACTTTAATGATTTACACGGTTACAAATATTCGGGCAAATTGCATTCCTAAAACATGGTACTATTTTTTCCACCCTAATAAATAAATTTTGAGTAAATTAGGAGATATAAAATTAAATCAGATTCACAGCGGCAATGGAATATTTTGTTTAAAAAATTAAAGATCTTACATAGTTAGAATCATCGCACCTTATTTTTGCTTAATTGCGCCGAGATATATGTATTTATAACCTGTGTCGAATAAACCGATCCTTACCCATTTGTAACCTGACTTTAGTTCGTTATCCTTACAAACTTGTGTAACTTTACAAAGGTACAAAAATTCCAAGTAAATAATTTTCATGTGTGCAAAAAGAAATTAAAAGTTTGCAAGAAAAAAATTGATAAATTTCCACCCTAATAAATAAATTATGAGAAAATCAGGATGTTGTGAGATAAATTAGATGAAAAAGATATTGCAAAATTTTAGGCAAAACTTTAATTATTTACACGGTTGCAAATACTCGGGCAAATTGCACTCCTAAAATACAGTACTATTTTAATGGGTGTGAGAAAAGGAAAAGTTTGCAGAAAAATTTGGCAAATTTCTACCCTAATAAAGAAATTTAGAGAAAATATAGATATTTTAAACTAAAGTAGATTTGAAATGCCCCATATTTTATATTTTAGTAATTGTTTTGCAAAAATCGAAAATTTTATTTAAATGGCTCGGAAGTCGGAGCCACCTTCTCAAAAAATTATTTTCAAATTAAAAAAAATTGACTTCAAAAATTTCCAAATTTTACTGGTTTCCTAAAAATCGGAAAGAATCCAGAATTTTAAGCATATCAAAATCCACTCTTGGAATTATTTAAATTTGTATTTGCATCAATTTAACCCTTTGTCTTGCCCAAATGAGAAATTAATTGCAGGACAAGATCCGAGCTGCTTATGTGCATCAGCAAACTGTAAAACTTTGTGCAGAGTCATGTCCTCATTCACGCCATGAAATAAATGACTGTCACGGTTATAAAGGAATGAATGATGATCCAGATAGATTAGATTAATTATATTGAGCAGAGTGGTAACTATGGGCATGCATAGGATATTTATGGCATGCCATGTTTAATCCGGATTTAAATTTATTCCCAAATAAGGCAAATTTTACAATAATAACGGAATTTTTGTCATAGTCAAAATTTGGGGCTTTTATTTTCATGTCCAAAATTCCCGAAATCTGTTTCAAACCTATAATTCCGGTAAATAAAAATGTAAATAAACCGATGTCCAAAATGCCTAGAATTTATTTCGTTCTCAAAAATTCGCAATTTCATGCCCAAAATTCCTAGCAACTATATATTTCCAAATCCATAATTCCCTAAATTTATTTGCATGTCAAAATTCTCGGAATTTGTTTTCACGCCCTAAATTACTACCATTTCGTGTCCAAAATTCCTAGAATTTATTTTCACTCCCAAAGAATCCTTACGTTCATTCCCAAAATTCCAGGAACTTATTTTTAGATGTCCTGTCCCTCGTACAACTCTACCCATGCCTAATAATAAAACAGAGATCACACCACTTTTCTCACCCACCACCACAACCACTCAATTCTCAATCGTGGGATATGTGCATCTGTAAATAAATAACAGTCGTTGGAGCCACACCTACTTTTCCAACCAGTCGAATCTCACTCTCACATTTACGTTTTGCATGAATGACTAAGCTGAGTGTTTGTGCAAAAAAATTTGCACATCCAGGATCTCACCCTACATATAATATGGATGAGATTGAGATGCTCGAATTACATAGAGAGCCGTGCATGCAAAATGCAATTAATTAGAAATTTTACATCTATTTTTATAGCCAATTTGCAATTTTTTTGCACACTCTTAGAAATCCAGTATTAAAATTTTACCAAGCTGTATTCATATATGACTCTATCAAAGTGGGAATGATGAGTAGTAATACCATATAGTGATAGCTCGGTATTAAAATTTTACCATATCGGAAGCAAATTTTTACGGACCGACATAATTTTAATACCAATCGGTACCAACTTTATCACCGAGAAATCAATACCTATCTGACTATATTAGATTTCAACATTCTTAGAAATCCAGTATTAAAATAATACTAAGCGGTATTAATAAGTAGTAATAGCTCGGTATTAAACTAAAACTGTCTGGTAATAAATAGCTCGATATTAGTATTTTACCAGGTCGGTAGCAATTTTACCAGTATAATTTTAATACAAATCGGTACCAACTTTAACACCGAGAAACCAATACCTGCCTGCCTACACCAGATTTCCAACAGTGTCCAGAAAACTACCCCATTTTTTATGCATGTTCCCATAAAAAAGTCGTGTCTTGTCTTGTTTCATAATTAAACGTTTTAACTCCCATTTCGCGATGAATTTGCCCTTCAACCTCCTTGACCTTGACTCGGGCAATGTGAATTGGATTGGATTGCATACTTGATCATGATGAGAGGCTAGGCATTTCATTTCATGGGGAGCTAGTGAGCCAGTCTGTTCACCCTCCTTTTCAAGGGCATGACTACACATAAAAAATTGACGAAATGACATCCATTTCTTTTGTTTTTGTTATTGTGCTGTCACCCTTTTTGCGAAGCTGAGATGAATTAATTAAATTCTGGAATGATGTATTTAGCATTCGAGGCAGCATGAATGGGATGAATTTGAGGCGAATCTCAATTATTTTTCGGATGGGGGAATTCCCCTAAAATTAAGAAAATACAGAATCCTCCTCCATGAAGAAGAATGTCGTGAATCGTACTTTTTATTATTATTAAAGACAATTTACTTCTAGAAAAAAGTATGTAAAGACTTTTTATCTTTTTTTAATTCATGGATTTTTGGGGAATTTTTTTGTTACCGAGTAAAGTCGTAGTTAATGAGGGAATTCACGCAGTTTTTTGGTAACTTTATAAAATTCGTACACTTTTACAAAATTTTACAAATATTTCTGAGAAAATTTAGTTTCCAAATTTTTGTAAATTTGCTCCGTCACTTTATTTTGTAAAAAAAAGTTTGTAAAATTATTTTACAAAATGAATTTTACCAATATTTCTGAGGAAATTTAGTTTAATTTTTTTTGTAAATCAGCTCCGATTAAGGGCGCCTCTTTATTTTGTAAAAAAAGTTTGTAAAATTATTTTACAAAAACGTACGAATTTTTCAAGTTACCAACGACTGCGTGAAGTGCATCATGGTTAGTGGTCTCAACAGTGCGGTTCGGTTCGGTTCTTGGAAGAACCGGTTTAGAACCGAGAACCAGAATTGAAGAACCGAAACAGAACCGAACTTTTTTAGTTGGAACCGAACCGGAACCGGACCAAACCGTGACCGAACCGGCGGTTCGGGTCAAACCGGTAGTGTTATTAATATGCAATAAACAACAAACAATGCTAATTGACGTGTTTCTGATGAAATTTCACATATAAGCCAATAACTTATCTGTATTTAAACAAGCAAATTCTAATACATGTCAACAGCAAGACCACTTATGTATATATATATTATTGAAGTTAGAAAACAATTCCAAGTTTGGGGTGCAACCAAGTCAAAATTTCATTTTGGAAACATTGGGGGTGTGACCAAGTAAAAATTTCATTTTGGAAACATTGGGGTGTAACCAAGTCAAAATTTCATTTTGGAAACATTTGGGGTGTGACCAAGTATAGATTTCATTTTAGAAACTTTTGGGGGTAAAAATTTCGTTTAGGAAACTTTGGGGGTGAAAATTTCATTTTGGAAACTTTGGAGGTGTCATCAAGTCAAAATTTGGTTTTGGAAACATTGGGGATGTAACCAGGTCAAAATTTCGTTTTGGAAACATTGGGGGTGTGACCAAATAAAAGTTTCATTTTGGGAACTTTGGGCGTGTCATCAAGTCAAAATTTGGTTTTGGAAACATTGGGGGTGTGACCAACTCAAAGTTTCATTTCGGGAACTTTGGGGGTGTGGCCATGTCAAAGTTTCATTTTGGGAACTTTGGCAGTGCGGCCACGTCAAAATTTCATTTTGGAAACTATGTGTATTTCGGGAAATTCGTAAAACTTTTTCGAAAATATGATTAACTTCGCTAATGTATTTATGTATGAAGTTTGGTTCAACCCGAACCGGCCGGTTCGGTTCGGTTCTCAAAGACTTGGAACCGGAACCGAACCGGTAATAAAAGTTTCGGTTCGGTTCTCCGTATAAACCGGAACCGAACCGAGCCATCGGTTCCGGTTCGGTTCTATGAGAACCGAGAACCGTTGAGACCACTAATCATGGTATTTTTAGTTTAGCTAAATTTTATCTTTTATTTCAGTTATTATCATTGCATACACGAATTACACATCAGAAAAGCTGACCACAAAGGAGTCGTACATCAAAAATCCCTAACCTGAATAAAAAACGAAGAAATCATAAAAAAAAGTCAAAGTAGGTTAAAAAAAATAAATAAATATATAAAAAATAAATAAATAAAAATAAATGGTATTTTTATGTAATTTGACATATAAAAAAAATCTCACCCGGCACCAGACCAATCTCACTGACTTTATAGCATTTAAACACTTATCAATATTTTATCTAAACGGCGTCAGATAATTTCATTTACTCAATTTCATAACATCTGCGAGCACGTAAACTTTTGTAATTGTATCTCAATCTGAACAGATTTTTTAGTTTATGTATAAATTACAAGGCAGTCAACTGTTGATTGAGAAATAGTTTACTGACCAAAAAAAAACAGAAACGTTGGAGTTATGTATAAAAAAAGGTATAATGTTCGTGCCAAATTTTTTTTGGAGACGAATGCGACAAAATTTAATTTTATAAGTTATTGATAACATTAAAATTGTGAGATTTTATGTGCATTTTTGCAATTTGTACGCTTTAAATTTATCGAGTTTTAGAAAATTTACCACCTTTGACACGCTTCTCACTTTTGAGCTCACGATTTTCCGAATGAGAAGAATAATTTTCAAAAAATAAAAAATAAATTTGTGTCATGTATGTATTTATCTTCCACAGAAATTCTTACGGATAGAAAATCAACCATATTCATTTAAGTAAATTTGGACATTCATAGATAAACTCCTAGAAAGTTGTAAGTATGACCGGAGTACATGTATGATTCTACCGGCACGGTAATAACGGGCAATACCGTTTAGTAATGTCGTGGTACTGAAAATTTACCACGGAGTAACAAACTATTACCAATCCGGTAGAAAGTTATTACCAAATCAAAACCAGTACTGAGTATCTTTGTGACTCTACCTATTAGTTAACAGTATTTATAAGTATTTGCAAAGGGAAAGGGAAGATATGATCTTCCCTTTGTGTCTTGATCTGAAAAGCAGATTTTTTTCTGATGATTTGCGACATTTTAATAAACTTCAGTAAACAGTAAGCAGTATGTATGTAAATTGAGGATATGTATTCAATTTAAATGACGTTTAAAATTGAAAATTTTTATATTGTTATAAGTTTTATGATCTCGTTCTGTCGAAAACATTTTTCAAAATTCAATTAAGACAAATTTAAACCGAGTGTTATGAAATTATTGTTGTTAATGAAAGAGGTCTCAAAAAGTCAATGGACCTTTGTTCCTTGTTAAAAACTCGGGTTGAAATGCAATTACAATTATACTTGCAAAATTGTGCAATATAATACGTAGTTAAATTAACATGCTAATTAATCCTACTAAAAATTATGCTAATCTGAATTTACTTTTAGACTGGAACTATAAAGCAGAACGATTATCTTTTAATATTAACTAGAATTACGTAACCCATAACCAAGTTTAAGTGGAGCCAGGCAGCTGTACAAACTTAAATTTAACTTTGATTTCACTAGTTTCACATGTGCAAATTCACGGGAATTGTGCGTGATTTTTGCAAAGATAAGTCAAGGGAGGGTTGCGAAAAAAATGTGGGTTGAATTTAACGCTAATAAAGATATTAAGTACAAATTAGCAGACATCATTTTTGCATGGCTCCAGAATAAAACCCGTTTGCCAAAAAATTGCACATCAGATAATTTGGCAAGTTGGCCAACAACACAAATGTACAATAATCCAGTAGACAGTCTGCCACCAGATTTGGCTGGCTGGCGTGATCTTTTACCACGGATGGAGCACGATGTAAGCATATAAATAAAAAGATGATGATTTTAGCATGATTTTTAGCCAGACAGAGGCAAGACTTATCCAAGAATTGTGTCCGTCTGTCGTTGACCTGTTTATAAATCAGTAAGTTTTAGACAAAAAGTGTACAAAAGTTGATACCAAATTAAGACTGATACGAAATAAGTTTGTTAAACACGAATGAATTTGAATTTGAGAACAAAAATCTTAAGGTTACATAGGATGACGAGTTTATGGGGCATAGACAATGTCTATAACTGCAAATTTCTAAAATTGTACTAATTTGATGGGAATTCAGATAAATGCTTATGCTGTGATAAAACTTTTAATAAATGCAAAAAGGAACTATGGATCTATGTAGTAGGAAGTTTTATGTAACGATTACAAAAATTATTTCTACATGGCGTCTTAATCTTTCACAAACAAAGCTAAAAAACATATGTTTTAAATTTATTTATACGGTTTGACTAATTAGAGACTTAGAGATTTTTTGTATTTTTACTTGTACTGTGCTGTGACTACAGTACAATACAAAAATTAGTACAAAATTCAAAAGACCTAGAGAATTTCCATTATATTGTACTCTGAAAAATTGTATTGTAAAACTCCGCGAAATAGATGCGTCAAAAATTGAGACAAATCAACTTCCTCCCACAAAGTGTGTATAAAATGTTCAAAACTACAAATTCGACATTTTTGACCTTTGACCTCGTTTACAACAGTCACCAGGCTGATGTAAGCCGAAATGATAGTGATTTATGAACTCCCCGCCTCAAACTAAACATGACTGCAACGGTCCAAATAAAAATTCAACATTTTTGACCTTTGACGTGGTCACGGGGTCTTCGTATGTTAAAACTGTATCGATTTCTGAAATTCTCGCCCAAGCCGAAGTCTAAAACATTCGACACTTAAATTTTGACCTTTGACCTCGTCCTCTCGGTCATGGGTTGGTCGGAGGTCAAAAGTATTGACGACAATGAATTCTCGGTGAAATTTCCTTTAAAATGACACCGCATATGAAAATTAAGGTAGAACTTTGCGTTTACTTCATGCCAAGGTGACCTTGACCTTGACCTCAGGGAGCCCATTTTCGAAATCGACCTAGGGTCAAAAATTAGTAGCGAAATAGCGAAAACGGCGTTAGATTATATTGAGGCGTTCAAGAGATATCCTACTTGCCAACGCTTGATTTTCCACAGTAGTACAAACTGAGCCCGTGTTTCAATTTGTCTACTGTAGACTGTAGAATTAGTACAAAAAGCTGATGACGTCATCATCTAGAGTCCACAGTACAGTCTACAGTCAGAGTACAAGGAATCTCTAACTCTCTATTGTCAAAATTTTGTCTTTTACCATAGAACCTTACAGCTAGAAAATCTTAAAAAATTAAAACTCAAAATCTGAGCTACCAGTTTAAAAAATTGGTTAGTTGCAAGTTGTTTAAACTCTAATTTTACCAATTAAATTTTTTAGGATTTTTTTTCGACGAGCCTCAATTTTAAGGTCGTATAGGATGACACGTTGGTGCGCCGTAGATTTTCAACTTAATTTTACGTCTATTCAATTTCTTCTAATGTAAACTTCTAATGTAAAATGGCATCAATTTCATGAATTTTGAAATAAATTCAACTTTTCATTTTTTAACGTAAAGTTAATTTTAAGCACTACAAAACTACCGATTTGAAAAAAATACTAATTCATTTGCCACTTTTTCACGACAAATTTCCTTAAAAATTAATTCGCTAAGTTTTCAAATTGATATTTTTGTATTTACAAAAATTAACTTTACATTAAAATAAAGAAAAGTTGCGCTTATTTTAAAACTCGTTAAACTGAAGCCTTTCAGAAATTAGCAGTTAAAAACATTACACCGGGGTAGAGTGAGATTGCAAATCTATGACAGACTTACCCCCCTTAACAAAAACTACCTGACTCGGGCAATATCAAGTTTGTCCTGTAATCAGATTATGAAAACACCGGTGCGGTTGTTTCTATGCAAAACTCCACGGCATGATCACACCACCACCTCGAAAATCTCAT
The DNA here is from genome assembly GCF_002217175.1 of Folsomia candida. Classification (NCBI taxonomy): domain Eukaryota; kingdom Metazoa; phylum Arthropoda; class Collembola; order Entomobryomorpha; family Isotomidae; genus Folsomia; species Folsomia candida. Next base: position 680,599 of record NW_019091227.1, read on the forward strand.
TCATTTCGCCGTATATGCTGACAAATCTGGTCATCAGAATGAGGGTAAAAATGTTAAAAAAACACGTGGCCACCGAGTGGACAATACATAGTTTTGCTTGCACATGTACCCAGCAGGAAAAGACTTCCTTTGTCTTATCTTCTTGAATGGTTGGGTGGGTGGTGGAAATTATGAATGTCGTTGTGTATCGATGGATTTAACATGTAATAATTTTCGAGTGCATGCATCTGCCCAGTGTCAACGGTATTGTGTGCTCATGCTGTGACACGAGCTGACCACTTGACCAGCATCCAACCCAACCAAATGAGAAAGGAGAAAAGGTACATTTTTGCCCAACGTGTAATAAAGGTGACATTTCTCATTTCGTTTCTCGATGATTTTTCTCACAAAATAAAATGCTGAAATTTCTGAAAATTGATTTTAAATTTTTACAGTGAGTTTTATAATTTGCAATAGCTCAGAATAATATGTGGCAAAGCCTCAAATGAAAATGAATGATGAGGCAGGGAAATTTTCAAAATATTTTATAATCACGATTTTTGTAGCATACAAAATTGTTTTTAAAAAAACCAGAAGTTCTCTTAATCTTGATTAATTGTGGGGCCATAAATTCATTTGTAAATCCAAAAATTACGCGGAAACCAAACAAATTACTGCTAAGTAACTCCTCAATTCAATGTCTTTAAATGCAGATTTCTAAAATGACATGACATCGATTTCACGAGTTTTGAAGAAAATGCAACTTTTCATACTCTACTGTAAAGTTAGATAATTTAGTACTACAAAGCCATCGATAAAAAAATATTCCGTATTTCAATCTTATACCTGTTTTTTGTGCCATGTTAAATTTAATTAATTAATTCATAAAAATATTTATTAAATTGTGCATGCTCAACGCCTCAAATAAAATTAATTCATTTCAAATATAGACCTATATATTACAAGGTGCTGTATTTGGACATTCATTATCTTATTAAAAATGAATTAAAAACTAGTCAAAATTTAATAAAAATTTAAAAATTTAATTAATTAATGAATTGTCAAAATTTTCTGAGAATTTCGTGAAACTTTTCCCGTTAAAGGAAAGTAATGTTATTAAACAGGGATTAGTTTGATTTCAGTTTGTTTTTTGCATTCAATAAATCACACCAATGTCGTAGCAAAAGTGCATGATTTTGATAAATATGTATATGACTTTCCCATAATTTTTGCACTAATAGTGGTGGTGGCGATATATAAGTATACAAAATTCGCAACGTAATAATAAACTTATGTAACATTGTTGTTCCTTTACATGCATACATGGACTTGATTTTTGTCCGGCTGCGTGGTGTTATTAGTTATTAGTTTGTGATGCATATTTATTTAACGTGACATGGGTTGGATATACATACATAATTTTACCATGGGTATGAATACATATGCATCATAGGGCCATGCATGAATAAAGGATGTCATCGATTTTTAGCGAATTCTGACACCTCTCTCTGCATTTTGGCGTATGCTAAAAAGTTGCAAAAATGGGATGAATTGTGGAATGTCTGGATCAATGTCATGCTTTATGTACGGTCCTTAATTTTGTATCTAACTCACTCATCCTCAAAACTATTCAGCTGGTATTTATTAACTGGATATGTAAAGTATATCCATTTAAGTAACTCTACGTGCATATGCTGGATTTTTTTTACTCTGCTGGAACTGGACATTGAAAACGGACCTGACAAATCACACGAGTTCGCACTTGTCATTCAGACAGCGTTGTGAGAGCTACTTGCTTTTTTTAAGGGCGAAATTTTAGATTTTTTTAATTCTGTGGAAGGAGTCGAGTTTTGAAGGAAAAAATGGAGAATTTGAGTGGTCAGTGTTACAATGATGAGCAAGGGAAGGGTAATATTGGGGGGCCAATTAGTGGAAAAGGGGGGCCTGTCAATACCATGCAAGGTGATGGAGAGGGTTTAAGGTGAGAACAAAATTTGTGTATTTTTTTCTAATTTTGCTTTGAACTTTTAATTTAGAGGTTGAACTTGATTTGATTAATTAAAAGATTGTAATTTTAATTGTGAAATGAATTGGTCAGGGAAAATTAGGGTTTGAGGAAATGTGTAATAATTTTTTAAGAGGAAACAAAATGTTTAAAAGCTAATTCGGATGAAAGGCATACACAGATTGTGGAAATGCAGGGAAAAGGACATGGGTACATATTTCTGATTATGGATTTGGAAAATGAGGGATAGTTTTGGCATCACATTTTCATATTTAATATTAGCATGGCATACTCCTCAACAATTTGGTGTTAAAGAGAATACATAATTGCATATTTATTTTTTAAAATATTTTAAAATTGATTAGCATGATTTTTTGCTATAATTTTACCACAATTTCGATGCAAAAATATCTGCTTATCTATCCTCGTATGACATGTTGTGACGCGAAAGTAATGACCGTGACGAATTAAATGGTGGCGTGAGTCACAGTGACGTTCAACGAGTTGATATTTGTGGTAGAAATTTCAGGTTAATTTCAGTTTTGGAAATAAGTACATAGGCAGAATTTAAGGTCCAAGTTGAGAGTCCAATTTCCAAAGAATATTTTTTCCCGAGATAAGAAAAGGGTGACACTTAACTGCGTGCGATTAAGTTCAATCACGCGTTTAACTCGTGCAATTTTATTGTATCCATACATATGTAAGTAAATATATAAGTTGGTAATAAAATTGACACCTTGTTGGTAACAAGTAATGCTGACAAGAATTTGTGAGAAATTTTCCAATTTTCTATCAAATTTATAATAATTTCCATTCCACCCGGAAATTTAACAAATTTGGGTTTCTTGGAAATTATACGCGGTGACAATTTTATTATCACCTTATTTTTGAGTGTGTAATGTCATAATTCATTGGTGATTTTTGGTATTCAAGTTTTGCATGGTTTATTAAGATGAAAAATAAGCGAATTTGAGTCATGATGCAATTTTGACATGCAAATGTGACGAATGCAGGTCAATTGTTTCGTCATGCAGAAAATTAGTATGCAAAACGGTATTTCAATCTTAACCATTTACGTTAAATTTAATTAATTGATTAATTGATTCATAAAAATATTTATGAAATTGTGCATGTTCAACGCCCCAAAGAAAATTAAATCATTTCCAATAGATGATATTATATTAAAAGATGTCAATTTAGGGATAATATATTTGGTTTATTGCAAATGAAAAAAAATAAGTGAAAATTTATTGAAAATTGAAATATTGAGTTAATTAAATAACTTGGAATTTAACTGGTCTGAACTGAATAATTTGGCACGTTTGTCATATATTTTTGTTTAATGTGTATTTTTTGGCAATGGATAGAAAGACGTGCTCTACATAATTTATGTATCCATCTGTCCGCTTAAAAATGCACTTATGAAGAGTGCGTTATACGGAGAAGTGATGATGCCATTTGGCAAATATTTGTCAACTAGATATGCATTTGAACAGGAAGGAACTGTAGATATTTAAAGAGTTTTGGTTTATGAAGTGAGACAAATCCTCATTTTTTCGTGGTGTGCAAAAAATCCTGCGATTTTTTTTGCAATGTTACATATGTTGCAGGTCATCTCGGTAGATTCAAATCTCTTTGCCATCTTAATCTAACATTCTTTATATGTAATTGTCAAATTATCAAGATTTTCGATTTTATTTCTCGTTTTCGCAATTTTTTGCAAGGATAGCAAAAAATTATTTCGCAATTATTTTGTCGACTAATTAATTAATTGGATAATTCGAAAGGAATTCACAATATGATTGTATTTTTTTTCGCCTTGTATACTTTTTGTATGTTACACACATCCCATTTTTTGCACGAGTTTTTTTCCTGTACATATTTTGCAATCTATGCATTCGCAAAATTGGTATGCGTCCAAGAAAGAGAAGCCAAAACATAATGATGATACTATTTACTATTTATTATTTCCATGTTAAAATGCGACGTTTGTAATCATGTAAATAAATACAGATCGTAAACATGAGGAAGACAAGATGACGCATTGTTGTGCGAAATGAAATATTTCGCCTAACTAAATGACCACATCGTAGAGAGGACACTGCGTACATGAAGCATGGCGTCAAGTTTTAGCGAATTTTAACAAAAAAATCACAAACTGTATGGGGCATTCTACTCAAAATATTCCATGCAAAATAATTTGGCAACAAATTAGTCATTACTACGACATGACATTGGTAAACATTTGTGACCGAAAGGTATCATTAATTGGTTGTAAATTGTTACCATATTTTATTAAATTTCTGACCAGAAAGTGCAAAACTTACGCAAGTTTTGCCTATATTATTATTAGTTTTAGTGAAAATCCTTACCAGCGTGGTAGATGTGCATGCAGACTTCAAAAACAGCAATTTTGGTAACAATTTTGTTACCAACTTACATATTTTTGGCAAAGTTAGAATGTAAAATCTGCTCAAATTGGTGACATCTTTGTTGCACAGTCTCCACCTCCAATTTGCCACGAATCATTTAATTGCCTGACAACTGTGCAGCTTTGTGAACTGGATTTGTTCATGATTTTGAGATGAAGTAGGTCTCGCGATGTGCCAGGTAGGCTACTTTTCATACAAAAAACTAGCTTTTGTTGTCTTTCACGTGATGTCTGGGAGTCAGAAAAACGACACGACTTCATAAAATTTGATACTTTGTAAAGTTAAAAAATTCAAAAATTATCGGGAAAATATTGTAAGTTTAATGGCAAATGCGAATTTATAAAATTGAATCTAAATTCATAAATACTACAGAATTTTTGCAAAATACATATTTGGCAGGTAAACTGCACAATAAATTCTGTTTTTTTTTCTCAGAATTTTATTACGTAAAATTTTTAATTATTTGAAAAATTGGTCGTGCGGCTAATTTGTTACTAAATCCGATTTGTTACCGTGACTTTATCCAGGGTCTCAAATAAACTGTGCATGTATATGAAATCTAAACTCAAAAATAGTACACAATTTTCACAAAATAAATATTGGGCTGATAAACTACACAATAAATTCTTATATTTTTCATATTTTTATTACGTCAAATTTTGAGTATTTGAAAAACAGCTAACAAATGGATCTTGTGACTAATTTATGGCAAATTTGTCACAAATCTTTATCCAGGATCTCAAACACACGGTGCGTAATAAACCTAAATTCAAATTGAATACAAAGTTTTCGCAAAATCAATATTTGGCAGGTAAACTGTACACTAAACTCTTACTTTTTTCAGAATTTAATTAAGTAAAATTTTTGATTGGGTAACAAATTGGTTTTGGGGTAAATTTGTTACTAAATCCAATTTGTTACCAAGCTGCTAAATTAAATCTGTATAAAAAATATAGTACATAGTTTTTGCAAAATAAATCTTTGGCAGATAAATTGCACATTAAATTCTTACTTTTTTCAGAATTTTATTAAGTAAAATTTTTGATTATTTGAAATATGGGTAACAAATTGATCCCACGCTTTATCCAGCATCTGAAGATAGAAATCAAACCTTTTCCAACAAACTTAAGGGAATTATATCTAAATTCTAATTTCGTGCAAAATTTTTACAAAATAAATATTTGACGGGTAAACTGTACAACTTTTGGTTAAACTTTTATTACGTAAAATTCGAACTATTTTATTTTAAAACTAGAGTAACAAATTGATCACATAATTTATCCAGTTGTAAAATGGAAATTAAAATTAACAGTTAAGTTTAAGTCTCTTAGGAAATACGAAATTCTGAAATAATTCAACCCTAATTTTACAACGAAATAATTCACTGGTAACTTGTAAAACCCGTACATTTTATAAACTAATTTTGCAAAATAAAGAGACCCTTAGTCTGAATAAGTTTAAAAAATTTAGTAAAAGTTTAAAAGTTTACACAATTTACGGATTTTACAACGTTATCATATTAATGCATAAAATATCAAAATCTATCTAAATTTTTAAAAGGTATGAGCAATTTTTGAAAAAAAATATTTGGCGTTTACGTAAACTGCACACAAAATTGACGTCTCCATCTTTATTTTCATAAGTTTGTACTATTCTATTACCACAGCGGGGTGACAAATCGATTCCATTCTTTATGCGGGGCATGGTCCAGCAAGTCGTTGTTCAATTCACAAGATGACAACGTTGTCATCCTGTTTTCTTTGATTATTCATGAGATAGATGCGAAATATTTAAGTAATTGGAGGTGGTCAGATTCTAGGGATCGATGGCATGACAAATTGTGGCGTGGTTGATAAATAAATACATACAATTGTAAAATGATGCCTGGTTGGTTGGTCATTTACATATTTACATGTGGCGTGACCTTATTTATGAATGTATACATTTGTTAGTTGGTTGGCTTGGTGGTGTGGTGTGGTGTGATGGGTATATATTTTTGTAAATAAAAATCGCAATACATATGTTGCGGGAAATGGAGGAGGGATATGTATGCATAGCAAAAATTGACATTTTTGTGTCTGGATCTAGTGGTGAAATCGGTTATTTGAACCGTTTGAACTCATCACGCCATGGTTTGGTTAATTAAATTTGATTAAAAGTTTGTATGAATTTTTGTGATGCGGTATTTATGACGGTATACTTATTTATGTATTTAGATTCTGATAAGATGCTGGTGGGTGAGTGAGACTTGTAATTTTTCAAGATTTTGTGGAGGTAGGATTTTTTGCGTAGATAATTTTGGATTTGAAATAGAAATTGCAGCAATTTTTAATTTGATTTGTGAGGTTTATGACATCTGACAATTTGAATTTCAGAATTTAGTAAGAAAAGGTAGCCAAAATAATTTTAAAAATCTTATCATGATACGCGATGACCAAAGCACCTGTGATACAATTTAAAGTTAAATTTGTCGGAATTCTTAAATCTGGGTTTAAAGTTATACATTTCTAGTAACAAAATTTTATTCAATAATTAACATAAAATTATGTTACTTTGGGACGGGTTTTTCAAAATTTTTAATGTTAAAAAAGTATGTTGAAAATTTCAAAAATAAAATTAAGCACACATTTTGAAAAAAATTATCAAAACTGTAAAAGAAAATGAATCTGTTTTTTAATGTTTAGTTTTTTTTATTGTCAAACAACACAAATTTATCGAGGACTATTTAAAAAAATCTATTCACGACGATTGACATCGAATAGTTAGGAAAACAAAAAACTTTGCAAATTTTGGATTGAAATTTCCTTGCAAATTTCTTAATTGAGAATTTTTCCAAAATCATGTTTCATTCTGAACTCGTAAAGAATTCCGTCAATAACTCTTTAATTAGTTTTTGCTCCTAATTTAATTACAAATTAGGCTTATTTAATTGTCCATTGTTTTTTTTGTCGGCAGTATAACAACAAAAAGGGTGGAGAATGGCATATGGTATATGAATTAAAGTGATTTGCATAGCATTGACCCCATCGTACATCGTACGATTATGTAAACCACCAACCAGAATGTGGCACCACCAACTGAACATACTTTACTTACTTACAAACCCATCCAGATTTCGTGGGTATGCAACTTGTTTTATGCATGTGTATCAAATTTCACTTGAAAATGGTTGATGGTACCCATGTACAAATTGTGGAATCGTGGAATCAATTGTCAGAATTGAGAAGAAAAAGTTACGGGTTCATTTTCAGAATTATTTGGAGAAGAAAGTTTGTGATGTGATTTCTTTATTTGTAATTTTTTTATTGGATGTATTTTCTCACATGTCTATTTTCATAAATGTAACTTGTTAGATGTATGCATTGAGAAGGAAATAAGTTCCGGATTGATTTTCAGAATTGATTATTTAGAGGATTTTTTTATTGTGATTTCTTAATTTGTATTTAGCCAATTTTGGTAAACTTTACAAATTTTGTGCAACTTTGCAAATTTAGGCATGAGTTTTGTTAAAACGTTTTTATGGGGATACTGAATTTTTGTTTCCTGATCTGTTCAATTTAAAAATAACAGTTTTCGCAAATCTTTAAATCGTTTCTGAACAATTTATATTTTTACAAGGTTTGTGAAACGTTGCAAATTTACGCGTGAATGGATCGAATTCATACGAACCATGGTAATAAATTGTCACCGCATGGTGATACATATTTGACTTGTCAAAGATCCAAGAAAAACACACAGAGAAAGCTAACCTATCTATTTAATAATGACCATCTTAAATAATACTCGTTAATTTTATAATGGGCGTACTCACTTGGCAGATGAAATTTTAAGAAATAACAATTTTTTTCTAAATTATTTTTATTATAACGCCCAAAATATTTTGTTATGAGGAAGTTTGTGAGGAGGAAAACAGCATCTTTCTGAAGAGATGACTGTTAAATAAGCCTTATTTTTTTAATTGGCGTTATCATTTGACAGACAAAACTTTCAGAAATAAAAAATTTTGAAAACAATTTTTGTAAAAATTTTTTGTAATAAATATTTTGTAACTAGTAAAACATTTGTAAGTCCGAATTTGAAGCGGATTTACCTTTTTTTAAATAATAACTGTTAAATACATATTAATTTTATAATAGGCGTTCTCACTTTACAGACAAAATTTTCATAATAAATACAAATTCAGAAAAATATTTTCTGATACGATTTTTGACACGGCGAAAAATATAAACTTGTGGAGAAACCTTTTCATTTCGATTTAATAGATTTTTAGAAAACAGAAATTTTACCCGGACTTTGACACCATTTCAAAAATTTGTGGAATATCTGGTTCCTGAATAAAATTCAGATCACTTTCTGTATAGAAAGTTGCATAATTTAATTGGTAATTAAGTACCTAAAGTATTTTTAGCATAAATTGTCTGCACTTAAAATAAATTCGCAACAAAATCATCACCGGGTGTAATCGCTACCACTTTGATAAAAATTTACTACTGAAAGGTACCAAAAATTTCAGTGAAATTTGAAACCTTCCGATTATCTCGAAATTCATTGTGATAACAATTTCGAATCTCCCGAAAGTTGTTGTTACCTATCGGTCGTAAATTTTTACCAACGTATATTGCTTACAAACGGTGATGATTTTATTACCAAATTATTTATAATGTGTACATTTATACAAATTTGAATGCTGGGAAAATAACGGAAATTTCGAAATCCAATTTCACCGTATTACTACAATTTTGCCCCATTTTACGTGTGAGACGAGAAATGACGTAAATTTGGAATCGTTGTAATCAAGTTTAACACCTCTCGTAAACTTTATATGTGAACTTTATACGATGATTGCGAACTTTGCACTCTCGTCAGCCCGAGAGAGACAGACGGTCTGTCAGATCCTAAATACACAATTTAATCTAGGGAATAACCCTGTGAACCCTAAAAAAATCATGGTTTACCATAACTCACGCAATCATTAATTTAATATGTCTCTTCATTTTTTGCCAACAAAGTAATTTTATAAATTTTACGGATTTTATAACAAGGCAATTCACGCAGTCCTTGGTGTCTAACTTTGTAAAATCCGTAAACTTGCAAAATTATAAAAACATTCCTGAGGAAAATTTGTACCCACATTTTTGTAAACTTCCTCAGATCAAGGGCATCTTTTAAGTTTTAAAAGTTTGTAAAATGATGTTACAAAATTTACGCACTTCGCGCAAAGTTTCAAATGACTGCGTGAATTGCTTCAATAACTAACTATTAAAACGTCTCCAAATATTTTTGAGCATGATAAGAACGACTAATTTTGAAATTTTGGGATGCACAGTTTACTCAAATTTTTGCAATCAAGTTTAGACTATTAGTTTTTCAAAGTTAGAAAGGTTTTTTATTGGTTTTTTTAACTAATAGCTCAATATTAAAGTTTTACCATACCGGTAGCAAAGTTTGACGGACCGGCATAATTTTAATACCAAGCTGTAACAACTTTAATACCGAGAAATCAATACCTGCCTGACTATACCAGATTTCTAACAGTGTGTGCGTAGCTAATGTTGTGGTCACAGAGTTCAAAGTTTACCAATACTTTCAATTGTGTGGTTGATGTTGTGGTTGGTCACGAGATTTTGGAGTGCATCACGAGCTGCATTCTGTTTATTAATTTCCGATAAAAAAGGGAATTTGCGAAATGAGATTATCAATGTTCAGAAGTCATGTGCATTGTGACGTTAGCAGATTAAATGTGATGAAGGAAAAATATAGCAAATAATTTATGTTCGTTAATAACTATTAAATCCGATATTTAATTGATACCTATTTAAATTTATTACTTATATAAAATAAAAATAAAAGTAATTTAAGTACTTGATTGTTTGTAAAGGTCGTAAATTTATAAAAGTTTTTAAAAATTATGGGAAAAAAAGAAGACAAAATTTTCAATAATATCACTTGTTAAATTATGTGATTTACATTTTTACCAATTTTCGAAAATTTTAGAAATTTATGATGAATTGCGTTCACATAAAATTTTAAAAGATGTGACTCATACCAATCTTTGTAACCTATACATCTTCTCAACGAATCTACGACTTTGTAAATGTTACGAAAGAAAATAAATCACACATCGGCTCTAAACTTTCGCAAACTAAGGAATATTTTATTTACCACAATTTTACAAAATTCCACACTTCATAAAATTACGAAGATTAGAGTGAAGCATATGTAATCCCGATGCTTCTTTTTAGCTAAATCATGCCCAAAACAATTTCTATAAAGAATAATTGATTAGTCATCGATTAGATCGATTCAACCGTGAATTTGAGACCGTACGAAAGGCACGTGGGCGTTTTTCTCTGGTTGTAACTGTCCCATCGTTTTCATGCTAATTTTAATATACGTGTCACATTAGATGTTGTAAATTCGCGAAAAATCAGCCCCACCTTTTACGCAGGGTCCATCCCTCTCGATTGCAAAATTTCATATCGGCTGTATTATATTTTGTACAATGAACGAAATATTTACCTTTATTTCCCTCATAAGGAAAACCTAGGGAAATACATACATACATATGCAATTTGTGTGCACGTAGATACCTATCTGCGTAATCACAATAATGCTTGCCTTACATATTTTGTTCGTGTCTCTGATTTTTTTGCTTTTAGTAACTTATTCGCAGTCGTTGTGAGATACAGAAAGCGAGCAAAGTGAAAGCTTAGTGGAGGAGAAAGTTCTGTTTTTGAGGTAAAATGAGACAACCTGTGACCACGTTTAGATCCGGAATATCAGAGGAAAATCGATACTTTCTCCAGTTCCTTCACACCGGGTAAGATTTGACCTTGAATGAGATTTAAGCAGCGTCAGAGCAGGGTTTTCATGAAATTGGGCATTGTTAAGATTCCAAACTGAATAAGCTTCTTTTTTGCAATGGAAATATTTTGCAACTGAGTAAATTTTTGGCAATTAGATAATTCACAATTATTATTTTGTAATTATATTGCAAATCGGTAATTTTATTTTGGAATTTATAAATTGAATCAGGAACAAGTCAAGTTTTTGCAATTTTGGCGTTGATAATGATTTTTGCAACATGTTTTGTAATGTTTTTGTACTGGATTAGATGTTGCTGGACCATCGCTAATAATTTTTGAATGTATTTTGCATAAATATATTTTTGATTCGTATGTAAATATGTTAATTGAATCCGAAAACCGAAGAGAAAGTCAAGTTATTTGCGAAATTTTGGCGTTGCCAATAATTTTTTGCGTTTGTTAAGGTTGTTACACTTAATTAGATCTAAAGTTATTATTGTTATTTTTATTTTTGTACGTACGTGCGCAAAAATTTAATTGTTATGATCATCATGAAATTGCGAAATTTTGTGTTGCTTGTTTTATTTCCAGTTTTATATGCCTGGATTTTATTTTTGCCTAAATTACTTTCCTCAATGTGAATCAAGTTTCGTTTTTAAATTCTGCATAACTTTTTCTCTTATTGGTGGAAATGTTATAAATGAAATTTAATTATTTAAAAGTTTATGATTCAATTCAATTCAATTCAAATTTATTTACGTCGCAGTTTGCGAAAACAATTTTTTGCCATTAAATAATTTGATATCGTGAGAAATTATTTTTTGCTGCGAAAGTTTTAGTGGTGTTAAGTAAAAAGATCTGTTTTTGATATATCGGTGAGAAACCGGTCGTGGTGGGGACTATTTTGCACGTGCAAATTTATTTTTGGGTAATTCCACGCATTAATGATATAAGTTCATATTATTGTTTTGTTAAAACAATGTAATAGATGTTTCGATTAGTCAAATTTTTTGCAAATTGTGTTTTCCGAAGAGCACAAGTTTTTAATTTGCAAACTGCAAAATTGTGTATACAACAAGGTCAGTCACATGATCAAATTTTTGCACTGATTGTTGATACCCAATTTGTAATTTTATTTATTCATTATATAAATTACATACATTGTATTGTAGTAAAATTAAAAAGTAGTAAATTTGTAAAATTAAAAGTAGTAAATATTTGGATCACTCGAGAGGCAAAATATTTTGCGAAGCTTTGCAAATTTTGTTTCGCGAAGAAATCAATTTTTAAATTTGAAAACTGCAAATTTTTTATACCTAGTCAGTCACATGTTCAAATTTTTGCACTAATTGATACCCAATTTGCATCATTCCCCATTTTGGCAATGATTATCAGTTAGCGTTCCGTTAATAAAAGTCACATGAGAATGAGAATGGCAAGGAAGGTGATGGGACGCGATGTTGCGAAATATTTATGTGCGTGCCGTAAATACAACAACGATCGTAATTATTGCATGCGAAAAGCATATGCAAATATTCTCATGTTTTATCCTCCTGCTCATGAGAATTAACGTGTACCTATCGTACCATTGTATTGTGTGACTTAGGTGGAGACCGGCACGCTAAATAAATTGGAAACTAATTTACTACCAAGGTGACTTCTTTTGTTACCGGTTTGGTAAAAGTTTGTACTTAAATAATTGCTATTTTTTACAAATTTGGTAAGAGTTTGGTGTCAGTTTGGTTAAACAAAAAAGTGATTTTTAAGTAAAAGTTTGGAAGGTTACGTAAATTGTTAAAAAATCGAGTGTTACAAAAATCGGTAACAAAATTTTTATCAAAATATTTACCAGAATGTTCGCCAAAATTGGTCTTAAAATTTTTCTCAGATTTTTACCAAAATTATTACCAAAATGCTTACCAAAACATTTACCAAAATTTTTACCGAGTTGATCATATTTTCTTTTATACCACCTGCAATATTACCATTCCCTGAAAATTTACCACAAATCCAAGTACCAAATCCTTACAAATAGTTACCAAGTTCGGTAAAAAATTTTACCACAAAATTATTAAGCGTGCCCCTCAACGAATTGTTAAATGGCGAGATGAGACTGCATAATATTGTGTGGTCTGTCTGTTTGTCATCGCATTTTTTGAGACCACTGGCACAAGGTTGAACACATATTATTCACTATGGGACTCACTTTGGTCTCATAATAAAAGTGGCATTGTTTATGGTCGTTAAAGATAGAAACCTGTTAATGAATCCTATATATCCAACAATGGGATGGATGCGAGAAAGAGGAAGATGCCAATTTTTTTAGAGGAGGAAAGAAGTGCCGTTTACGATTCGTTTCATGCTGATTGATTGATCGATTAATTGATTATTGGATCCTTGGCGATATTTTTTTGTTTACAAATTATGACGGATTTCCGCGTCAATTTAATTAAATAACGAATTTAATATCATTTATTCTCATAACCAAAGATTATATTTACATTCTATTCAGGTTCATGTGGGATGAAATGAAAATTCAAAATTATAAATTTTGATAACTTTTTTAATACGAAAATTCGCTATTTTTTATTGCGGCAATTTACGCCGTCCTTGGTAACTTTGTACAATCTATAATTCTGTAAAATAATTTCACAAACATTTCAAAATAAAGAGACGCCCTTGATCGGAGTAAGTTTTCAAAAATGTGTAAGCTAATTTTCCTTAGGAATATTTGTAAAATTTGACAAAGGTCAGTTTGTGGATTTTACGAAGTTACCAAGAACTGCGTGAATTGTCTCAGTATTTACTTGAATCCTAACTAAACTACGATTTAACAGAGTCAGATTTACTTCGACATGTAATTTATTTTGCACGAAGATGCGTCATGATTTCATAAGATGAAATGCATGCCAAATAAATAATGTAGCATGGCATGACCACTATTTTGCCAGCTTTGGGTGGGGGCGGAGTTACCCGAAGCCGGGTATCTGGATTGAACCGGGTATTGTGTAAGAGAAAGGGGATAGAAATTTCTCGGAATCCGATATTACCCGACGCTACGGTGGTGAAGGGTCTGGCACTATTTTTCCTGGCTAGAAATCGTTACCCGGGTAACACGCTACCCGGGCAGACATTCGCTCTGCACGATCTCAAACTGTTTCTACTGGTGTTTGCCCAACATCGTACGACATTCTTTCTTGCATTTGAAAATCTTGGTGTATTCCGAGTGTCGGTGACTTTGTGAGTTTGGCTGATTTTTTTTTGTGGTGAGCAAATTTCGTGTTGAGTCAGTTCACTCTCAAATTCATTGGGAACTTAGAATTCGAACAATCGCGATCTCTTCCATAAATTCTTAATTTTTTTAGAGAGAAAAGTACAAAATTTTGTATCTTGTAGGAAAAAATTAAGCAATAATTTAAAGGAAATTTGAAAGAAATTTATGTGTTACGTGTGAATTTAAAAAATTGATAGATTTCAAGATTTAAAAAAATTGTAGGGTTAATTTTCTCGAATAAATCGGTTGAAACTTGTGAATTATTTGTGAAATTGAATTTTTGGTGCAAATTTTCCCAAAGAAAGTGAAAACTGTGGAAATTGGCGAAAATTTGAAACTTATTGACTTTTAAAGAATAATTAAAGAATAAAGAATAATTTGATTCTAATTTGCCCCAAGAAATCTAAAACTGTTGACATTTTTGAAGATTTAAAATTCGTGAAGATTTGAAATTGTGAAGATTTGAAATTCGTGAGGTTAGGAATTGATAGATTTTGAAGCAGAATGTGCTGCAAACTTTGACAAAGAAATTTAAAAACTTGTATAAATTTTTAAATTCTTAGAGAATTAGTAGATTTTACTGAAATTTTGGTGGAACTAATTTTGACCCCGAAATTGAAAGTGCCAATGCCATCTTTGCTCGAAGTTTGGGAAGATTACTTTATACAAAAGAACTTAAAAAGTTATATGAAAGTGTGGCCTGTCCAGTATTATTGGGAGAGAGAAAGGAAATTGACCACTGAAAATTTTAAGATTGAAGACGAATAAATTACGAAATTAAGGGGCTAATTGAGGAGAAAGTATGTTATATGATAATGCCCCGTCGCGGAGAAAGTCATCCCTCGCAGAGTTGCACAGTTCCTTTAATAGGATGCAGACCGGAAGGTAATATAAAATTTCAAATTTCATTTCAAAATTTTAAATTTAAATAAAAAATAAAAAACGATTTACTTATTTGTACAATTTAAGCCTCGAAATAACTATTTTGCAAACATTTCGGCACTTTTATTACTTTAGATATCGTTGCTTTCTGATGGTAATCTGGTTTTTGTTAAATGTTAGGTTTTTTAACTGAATATTGAATTATTTGTTGAAAACTTAAAGTTATAGCGAATATGGGGCGAAATTTATGCAAAAATTAGTAAACTTTGTAATTGCTTCTCATTTGGACAAGAAATAACCAATTTCAGATTTCATTTCAAAATTCTAAATTTTAATTTTGAAAAAATTATTATTTGCACAAAATTTGTACAATTTAAACTCCAAAATTAGTTATTTTACAAACATTTCGGTACTTTCATCCATTTAGATGTTGTAATTCTGTTGGTTGTTGTTTTTTTAATGTGTTTTAATTAAATTTTGAATTATTTATGCAAAACTTAAACTTATCATACGAGATGGTAAATAATGCTGGTAGCGAAATTTATGCCAAAATCTGCAAACTTTATAATTACTTATTCTTGGACAGGAGGAAATGGATGGATTTAAATTTTTTTTATCCAAATTTGATTTCGTACAAAAACCTAAATTAAATCCAAAATCATCTTTGATTTTAGGGACAAAAACTACTACTTCTACTAAAATAAGATTCGAATTGACTGTGCAATTTAGCTGCCAAATATTTATTTTGCAAAAACTTTATACAAATAGTATTTGAGTTTAGGTTAAAATGCCATGGAATCCGAAATTTGGATTTGATTTTTATTTGCAAATTGTATTTTTTTGCACTTGTATAAAACGTGTGATTAATCTTAAGTTTCGGATTAAAATGAGAAACCTTGACCTCCCTGCAAATCGATCACGTGCTACATTTATACACGGTATACGGTACATTTGCGAAAAATAGGATTTGGCAATTGACTCAAATTGCGAATCTGGGCAAAGTCAATTGGATCAGTAAATATAACGAGAAGGAGAAATCAGTGTGTAATCAGCCCACGTATTTATTTTTTTTATGATTGGATGTATCCAGATTGGAAATTGTTTACTTTCCGGTGGTACGATGTTATTGATATTGATAAGCGCTTATCCCCAGAATGAGTAGGCGTTTCGTCATGTCAAACATACTTAGAAATCTGTACATATTTTGCAAAAAATATTTTGCAAAGAAAAGTCATGTCTTTATTTTTCAGCGTACATAGATTACATAATTTGCAAATTTGCAATAAATCGTATTCTTTGAACTAAAATTGAGCAAAATTTATGCACAGTTTGAGATTTGCTACTGCGAAGTGCAAATATTTTTTTGCTACGAATTACACAGTTTACTGTGTCTGATGCAGATTAATTTGCACAAAAAACATGTAGCAAGCGAGAAATTGGACGAAATGAAATGTGTAACGCAAAGTTTGCACGTAATCCCTATTATCTTAATTTTTTGCTAATTTAGACTCGAGGAAATGTAGAAATTTACATACATACGTTGTAAAATTTGTGCATTTCTTTCTTTAAAATTTGCATCAAAATGTCCTTCACACGAAGAAATTGGGACATTTCTTTGTCCTTTGTTTCTTCTCACAATCAGATCAACCGGAATTTTCTACTTTTTTAACAAGACCCACAAAAACCTACGCGTTTGCCCAGAACGACCAACTAATTTACTTATTATTTATATTATAACAATGAAAACCCTGGATTTCCTAGCAATTTGTGACGCGTTTTTGCACGAATATTATTATATCATATGGTTCTCGCTTCTGCGAAGTAAATTATCTTAATTTGCCATTGAAAAGTCAGGGATTTTCCATCAGAGGGTGCAGAAAGGATATATACAAATTTTAGCAAGTGATTACCACAAGAAGTGACGTCGGCTTTTTGCACGTTCCCTAAAATTTGGCAAATTCTAGCTAAGATGAAGACACTTCATTTTTGCAACGTTGTAAATTTTAATCTTAATCCCAGCCGTATTTTGTGTGCATCACACAAGCTGTAATTCTCAGCCTTAATATTTACCGTGTGGTGGATGGACTATGCACGCACGTAGGTTTAAGTACAGGTAGCAATTATTTTGCACCTTTTAACCACGTCAAAGGTGGCTAAACAAATTGAGGATAATGTAAATAATAAAATAATTTTCGAATTTGCCAAGATTTCTGCAAAATTCTGCGTTCTCTGTGTAATTTTAGGCTTGAGTGATAAAATGATACATGGAAAATTTGAGACTTGGTATTTTAATTATGAATTACGAAAATTACAAGGAATTTAATTAATTAAATGTAATGTAGGACGGTAATGTAATGTAGGACGTCATTAATTTAAAGTTTTAATACATTTGTTTCTCGTAGAGGTAGTAGATTCTTACGCTTGTGTGATTAATTTGCAAAAATCGCAATCGTTTGCAAAAACATGGAAATTTTCGGCCAAATTTTATGAAATACGATTTTTTTGAAAATATGAAATTACGAGCACTCTTCCGTAATTCAGAACCTTCGTAAAGATTTTTGAAAAACTGTGTCTGCAATTTCTGACAGTATTTTTTTAAGATATTTTACAAAATAATTTCCCAAAATCGATTCCAGTTCATTCCAGGATTGACGTGACTATGCCGATTAGTCATGACTCATTACAACACGCCACCAATTTATCAATCATGGAAATCTGGACAACATTTCGCCAAAAATATGAATGCATTTACCATGTAAAAATAAAAATTCACACCCGGCTGAATTTCACGAGTTGTCTGATCTGATCAAGACAACAACAAGAAGAAGCCTCGAGAACAAATATTATGCAATGATTTCACTCTTTGTACATACATACAACGAATTTTTGGCTAATTGGCTAGGCCTAGGTATGATTTTTTTCTAGTTAGATGGGAAATCCCATATTTTAAAGCAGTCGACTATAATTCCGGTCCGGTGGTTGGAATAATTTTCGTGATTTTATTTGTTATTTCCTTTCCTTGTTTTTGACTGGTTGTCTTTTATTAAGGAGTTATTAAACTCTCAGAAGCTATATACGCAGATCGGTGTAAATTTTTATACAGAAATTTTGGAAAGTATAAATTTCTCAGCATAAAAAAAGATTATATGCAAGATAAAATATTTCAATTTGTCGAGTCATCAAGATTTTTAGGAAAAATTGTCAAATAGCGAGCTATCAAAGTAATTCATTTACTTTATAAAGTTAAGAAGATTCGTATAAAATGCAATATCAAAATCACGGAGAAGCCACCTAGAAATCTAATATCTAATACGATACTAAATTTTTGCAAAATAAATCTCTCGACATGTAAGTAAACTGTAAATTATATTTTTGTCGAATAAAGACTCGTAGAAATTTTAATGCATACATAATGCAAATTAATAATAGTAGAAAAATTAAGATTACAAAAAAATTAACTTATAAATCTTTAGAGGTTTGGAATTAAGGCTAATTTAATTTTTTAAAGAAGATTTCCTACATTGAAGACTCAATCCTCAGAAAAATATTTACCTGGGAGAGAAGATTACCCTTGTAATTAGTTAGTTATGTAGGTACAAACAAACTTGCGTAAACTTGAGTCTTCTGGGACAAGGTGATACATAAGTACAAAGTTGATCTTGGATTTGGTGACGCACTAGTCGGTCAGCCATTTCTTTTAAGTGTGATCACATTAGGTAAATCTTTTTCCTAGGAATTTGCCTTATAATGAAATTAGCGTCGATTTATTTATTTTTCGTGCTAAATGTTGACCAGGGATTTACATATTTTCTTATTCCTGGGACAATAATTGTTCTTTCTTTTCTTGGATAAGAATACCTGTGACGTGATTAAAATTGATTGTCTGTAATGTGTAAATTCCTGGGACAATATTTGTAATATGGATTTTTACTGATTTAATTAATGTGTAAACTATAGTTAAAAAGTTAAATATGTTTCGTATTTAGTTTTAGTCATCATTTCATCGCTAAAAGTATCATAAAAAAACGGTATGATAGAACTTATCATTATTATTATGGATGATGCAACAATGGAGAATGCAATCCTGTCAAGTTAGTTAAAGGCATCGCATTGTTTTGCAAAAGTAAGTTTGTGATGGCCCATATTGCAATGAATGAGTCAAGGGAGGGATGCATTTTGTGGGGCGATAGAAAGTGGTGTGTATGGTTAGTGAGTTATTTTTATAGGGGTCATGGTATGTTGAAGGATAGTTGTAAAGAAAGAGTGAGAGGGGCTGCTACTTATTTTGTAAGTGCAAAGTCCAAAAATGGACAGGTATAACATCGTAGGGTCGAAATAATTTTGATTGAGGGAATGCATGAAACTTGGCTGGTGCAGGATGCGACCGGATTTTACTGGTGTGTGTCTTACAGAAAAAAAGAGGTCAGCGATCCTTCATGCACGTCCCCCGAGACGATGTTTCATTTTTAAATGAAAATTTGGTAATATTTTATTGATCATGCACGTCCCCCGAGACGATTTTCCACCAGATCTTGATTCTTAAATGGATAGAAATTTGGTAATATTTTCATTTCATGAATCAAATTGAACAAAGTAAAAATTTGAAGAGATTTCAATTCCACAAAAGAAATCCTTCGTCACGTTGGACGTTACGTTTCTGGTTTTTGTATTGGTGAGGAAATACGTATGTACATAGAATTTGTGGGAAAAATTAGCACAATTTGTTTGCCTTCGTCCATGTAAATGAGTCGATTGTCTGTATTTCTGTAACAAAAAGCTCGTTTAAAACCAGGAGTAATTTCATTCAGAAGAAAAATACGACATAAATAAAATACTTAACAAAATTAGCGAAATTGTAGCCACGTCTCATTTTCATTCCACATATGTAAATATAATGCAGGTCAGCTCGTTACTTGTCAGTTAAGAAATCCATCAAACAAAATATCTGTAAATTAACAGGTAAGTACTTAAAGCAAGGCAAAAATCCATCCATTATTATAACAGCCCATTGCAGAGCTGAGCCGTCTATGTATGTATTAACTAACAGTATACTTATAGCACTGCATTTACCTCGCGTCAGGCTAGGAAAAAGAGTTAATAGATAAATATTTTGTTTTATTAATGCACTAAATGTTGTATAGCTTTAGCTGACCGTAAGTAAAGTAATGGTTGGTTGGTCATATTTATGGTGTGATCGTTGGTCGTTCGTGATGGGTACTTCCACAACTACTCAACTTATCCAATCCTCTCCTGCATTTCATTTCCATTACACATACCGAATAGTTAATGGCTACCTTTAAGTAAAGTAAAGTGGACACGTAAATACAATATTCCTCTCAGTTTTGATGCTCTTCTCGTCGATGCAAAACTTTTTGGTAGTCAGTCTTCGTCAAGAGTTGGATGGACGACGAATCTCTCTGTTTCTCTCTGTCTGAAATTTCATAGAAAATTAGTAAGAGCTACTACCTTTAGTTAAAGTTAACTACTTGATGTGTGTGTGTATGTGTATGTGGTAACTTAACTAACCACATTAAATAAAATCTAGACATTCCACTTTTCTTGTTTGTTATAATCTCGGCCAAGTTCAGGCCAGGCTGCAACGCAGCCTAAATAAATTGAAAAAATTGGACATTTAGTTACTTGTTAAAATTGTTACGAGAGAGAGAGACGGTTTGAAAGTTTCTTGAAAAAAAAATATCTAGAGTGGAAAATTACACGGTTCAAGTTTTGAAATTGGACGGATTTCGAAACAAGGAGGAGGAGGAGAGGATTGTAAAAAAGTGAAATCTAACTAAATCTTAGGAGGCGGAAGTTACTAGTTGGTTGGTGGTTGTCTCGTCGTCTGTGTCGCTACTACAGTTAGCTAATAACTAAGAAGATAATCATTGTTATTCAAAAAAGATGGTCGTTTAGTCGTTATTATTCAGTGTGAGGAGAAACTTTCACTTTTAAATTCCGGGCTGGCTATTGTTGTTATATTGTATTGTTGTATTTGGGTCTCGTCCACCTGAAAGAGTTAATTATTCACGTTAATTGTTGATTAATTAGGAGTTAAATTGCCAAATTACCCGGGCCGGGTGGCTACGAGACTGTTGTTATTTGTTAAAAATTTGACCCCGCGGAAGAAAATAATGAACAGCTGCTGCTAGGAAGGAAGAAAAAGAAGAATAATTAGTTAATTGCTCACTCAGTTTGGCGTGGTCGTCGGTGTCGCCGTCGTCGCCAAGAAGTGGATTCAAACCCGTCCTCGTCGTAGAATTAATTCTGTGCCCATGTTACTCAACTTGTGGTTCATCAATCACTTAAAGATCAAAGGAAAAAAGATAACTGATTGTGAACTAAATACTTAATTAATCACCGAAATATTTATTTACCACAATTTAGTCATTAAAATTAATTGAGAGAGTCGTCCAGGCGCCGGGTGTGGGTGGGAAATTTTTTGCTCAATTAAAAAAATATATCGAAGAAATATCCATTCCAGGCTCACACAACGGACTGGAAAATATTAAGTCTGAAATTAATTAGAGAATAGTTAGTTAAATAATAAGTGTTTAAATTAAAGTCAAAGGAATCAGTATTATAATTAAGTAAGATAAGAGGATGAATCAAGAAGCATGGATGTCTTCAAAGGCTGTTTTATGGTAATTTCTTATTTTACGATACTTATTATTTGAATAGTTTAAAAATAGTTAATTGCAAAAGTTAATTGTGCTAATTGTTGGGTTGGGTCAGGCATCATCATCATATGGTTGCATATTATTATCCCGACCCGACTTTTCGCGAATAGTTAATTATTTGCACAGTATTTTTGCACAGTATTTGCACAGTGTGAAGAACGATTACGATGATAAGATTACCCAGTAATTGTACCTCAAATTAGTCACGAACGATACATAAAAAAGACCGGGGATTTGTCATCGCCGGTCGGTCGTCACCCGATTCATGATGATTGATGAATGACGACAGCAATAATTTGATTGTACATAGAATTGTCCCGAATTTGGCGAATTATTGAGTTCTTTCTGTTCCAAAAATAATAGGTCAGGTGGTTCGGTGGTGGTTTGTTTGGTTTTTATTGGAATTCGGGTCGGATGGACGGAGGGACAAAGCGAGTTTTACTAAATTATTAAGCAGTTTATTTTTTTGGGGTCGGTCAAGTTATTTATATTTTGGACTCGTTAAATGAAAGGTGGTGTGACTGGCCAAAAGTATCGATTGGTCGGTTCGGTAGATATTTTTGATTTTCTAAATATTTTGACTTGACTTGAGTCAGTCACGTAGCTAAATAAATGGAGAAATTATTATTTCCAGTTAAATACTTATTTATTACGTACGAACGATTTAGCCGTAATTGTTGTGAAATTTTGGTTATTTGTTTAAACTCAAGTTAAATGAGGGAGGAGGAAAACTGGCGCAATTTTAGTGCTTTTCCTCTCTTAAAAATTTGAAATGTCGGTAAAACAAAGATTTGAAGAGCATTAATTCTACAAAATTTATGGATTTTGGTCATAAATCTGATTTTCCTTATGGGTGTTTGTTATGATCATACCCCGGACAAATATTTTTTTATCCTACCCTACTCGTGTTGAGCTCAACACGAGTAGGGTAGGATAAAAAAATATTTGTCCGGGGTATGGTTATGATGTTAGGCTGATTTTTAATTTTTACTTCATTCTTCTGGTCGAATTAAATTGAAAAATCTGTCTAGAATTTGATATATGTGAAGGAAAGTAATGCGTCGTAGTCTAGAAGAGACTTGTTTTATTTGATCTCATTACTTTTTTTATAATTTACATAATCAAACTAGACGTACTAGTGTAATTTTTTAGTTTAATAGCACTCTACTTGGGCTCAAATGGCCTAATTTTTTTTTACTAAATATGTATGAGCTCTTTAGCTTTGGGAGTGATCCAAACATAATGTTGTGACCATTTGTGCCATTTTCTGTTAAAAATGGGCTTAATTCGGGACAAGGGTGAATAAAACTGCAGATTTTAACACCACATTTGCAGCATTTTTAATTAAAATAACGATTACCCGATGTTATGACAAGAAATCGTATTTAATTAGTTGAAAGTTTGATGACTCCGGTTGAGTAGATGGCCATGAAATTTGGCAGGGTTGAATTTACATGCATGGTAATTAAAGTAGTTAACGGAGAGAATATTTATGTAAATGACTGGTCATGAAGACAGGAAAGAGGTTAGAGAAACCGGACGTAAAGGATGTGGTCAATTATTTCCAGAGAATTTTGACCTCTGGGGGTCAAAAATTCATCCAAAATTTAGATTTGACCTCTGACACCTCTCACAAATTGGTCACATCCTTTCCGCACGATCCTGCAAGTTAACTGTTGTTGGTTAAATTAAACTGAAATCAAGTTATGCTCAAGACAGGATGTGACAAATTAATATCAACTTCCAATCCACCCACCTAAATATGTACAGAGACAGACAGATTTTTAAGCCCAGTTTATGTATTACAAAATTTAGCAAAAATTTACGAAATATTTAGCCGACAAGATTACGAAACTTGTATGGAAGGTTAATAAACGTTTATTAAAAGTAATGAGCCATTTAGTGTAAAATCAATCTCTTAATTTTTCGTAATCTTGTTAAATAAAAAGGTCACATAGTTTGGGTTTAATTTTGACACATTACTAAATGTCAATTGATTCGATTCTTGGTATTTCCATGAGTGTGAATGACATAAAATCTCGTAACTTGATATATGCATATTTGTGACTTGACGGCGTAAATTCCCAGCTTGTAAATGATGGTCCGAGAGGATAAGTCTTTATCGTGATGAACTTGACCTTTTTCGTTCTTCTAAATGTCATAAATAGTATTTAGTTAAATATTATTATTTATATTTATACTATTGGTTAATGGTCCCTAAATTTTGGACACATAATCAGAACTTACACAGAAATTGGTGCATGATTTTGATTAGAAATATCTAAATTTTTGCAAACTTTGCCCTTTGATTTGACATTGGCGAAAGTAATGAAAGTGATGATGAGGATTCTGGTTGGTTGTGACGTTTTGAGTGATTTGCCGTGATTGCGGAGTCAATGATACCAAAAGAGCAAAGTAGTGATGATGATATAATGATGATGTAATCGATTATCGATATAAAGTGGTTTTTTAGGCAATGCTTTATGTCATGTCGGAGATAAACGACTTATCGATTTTTACAGTAAATTTTTACAGTACGGGTCAGATTTTGTGAGAAATATTTAATTCAGCCAGTTCAGCTTTTCTCAATTTCTTACATGCGAAAGGTCACGCGACGGCGAAATATTAGCAAAATTCTGTTTACACGGCGCCTCATCAAGAAATTGACCGAGTTTTATGTATAAAACCTTGGACACATTTGAACACTTTTTGTCGCATTTATTGATTTGTAATTTATGGCAAAAACGTGGCATGGCATGACACGGATAAGTACATAGCTTGGCCAATTTTAATCAATTTGAATAAGAATGAGCAGAAAATGTCATGTTATGATACTTGTGAAATGGAAAATTGCTTCATTTCGTTTCATCGTGTAAAAAAAACGGTTCCTTGTTTTTCGGTCGCAAATTCTTCCAAAGATTTTAGAGTTTTATTTATGTATTACTTGCACGGGTTACTAAATAATTAAATGATAAGTGGTTATCGATTTGTTTTTTTTTCTTATAAAATGGCTGTTCTTTAAGAAATCTCTGATTTTCTGAAAGTGCTGCGTATTTTACCTAAACTTTGTATTTTTAGGTATTGTTTAGCTTGAATAGAAGCTTATTAAAATTAATGAGGTTCTTATTCAGGGAGTCAAATTGGTTAATAATCAGATCACAAAAATCGATAATTTCATTACGTCGAAGAAAAGAGGAAAAGATGGAGTCGATTTCTGTCCTATTTTTGGTGAACGTCATCACAAAATTCGGGTTCTGACCTCCTCAAAAAAGCGATGACATCCTTTCTGCACGGCTGCTAGGTTAGAAATTGGTCCGACTTTTCGGATTGCGACTGAAATATTTAGTAGGGACGTATTTCTTCCATGTTTGAAAATGTCATGGTGCGTCGTACTTTCGATGATATTTATAAATTCGTCGCATAATTTTCCCCAATTAATTAAATATTTGCGTAGTTGTCCATTTATTTAAAGGGAACTTAGGAATATCTATTATTCCGGGACAGACAAGACAGAGTTGAAGTTGACATTTATGAATATTTGGTTGCACAATATTTAAGCTGTTGAACCGGATTGGAGAAGTATAAACAATGGAATTTTGGGATGAGTGACATTTCGCGAGCAATAAAATAATTAATGGAGAGAATTCGGTAATTGCACTTTGGGAAATACAAGGAAAATAGGAACAATTCATGTGGGGATTTTGTAATTAATTAATGGGACACGTTTTTCCCCAGGTGTTGAGAGGAGTAAGGAAATTGTGGGAAAATTTGGGTAAAAATGATGTACCAAATCCGCGAAAGAAATTGCAAAAAACGGTATTTTCGCAAAATGGGAGACAAAATTTGGGTGCATAAATTGTTGTCAATTTGCAAAAATGATCTACAAATCTGCAAAAAGCATAGTAAAAAACACGAATTTAAAACACGTATTTTCGCAAAATGGGGGACAAAAATTTATTTAAAACTGATTTACAAATCTGCAAAAAGAATTGCAAAAATACGTATACATAATTTAATGTAGTTTTTTCGCAAAATGAATGAAAAAATATTGCAAAAACTGTTGCCAATTTACATATTTACTAATTTTTTTCTTTTTCTATTCTTTGCAGCACGACGCGTTCCACGTCGTCGAACGGCCCAACTTCCGCTCGTCGCAACAAGTCGCGATGGGACCAGCCGGAAACGTCTCACTCGACGGGAAGCCTGCTCTCGTCGATGGAACGCTTCGTGCAAACGGTGGACGACATGAATGAAACGATTTTAGTCCCTTGTCGCCTCATGGACATGCAATTCGACGAGTCCTTCGTCCCCCCAACGCCGGTTCCGCAGCTCGAAAAAACCTCGGGAATGGGGCTCCCAAATGGGGGCGCGTTCGGACCGCCGTCATCAGGTTGGATTTTTTTTCGGGATTTTTTCAAAATTTTTTTTGGGATTTTTTTCAGAAATGTTTTTGACAAGTTTTAAATTTCTTGAAAATTTTGAAACAAGTTTATTTTTTGATGTACAACTTTACAACCTGCAGAGAGATTTATGATTTTGCTATATATTTTACAAGCTTATTTAGATTTGGTTACAAAATTGGAAATAAAACATAAGTTAAAATCGTGTCAAATGGAATTTTATTCCCGAATTTCGGATAAGTTTCCAGATTGTTGTTTTTACGATAAATTCAGATATGTCATTAATTTTTGCTACCTAAAAATAAATCCTTCACTTTTAGATTACAATTTTGACAAGGTTTACATAATCCATGAAATATTTGAGTTTATTAAAATATGGAAAATTCGATGTTTCTGAAAAAAAATGCAAATCTCTAATTTTTTTCTCTCTCCTCTTTTTAGGGACTTCTTCCACCAAGCTCGTCGATAACCATCGCATCGTCTCGAACTTGAATGGCGTCGACCTGTACCAATTCTACTCGGTCCTCAACAACATCAAGAACGACCTCATGTGGGGCCGAAAGGCTGGCGGGGTGGCCACCACGATGCCCATCATGCCACCCGGCACGTTGTCGACGTCATCCTCCGCGGCCTCGGTTATCAGCACGTTGAGCTCCAACACGTCGTCGAACGCGTCGTTGTCACTCGTACCTAATGGGATGAATGGAGGAGGAGGCGATCAGAACGGGCATGGTCAAGCCGGAGGAGGCGGAAGTGTTAAAGGACATGCGCGACGACCTTCCACCGTCAGCACGACGAGTTCCACGTCCGCGAGCGATACTGGTACGGAGAAGGAAAAAAAGAATGACGGATTTTGAGGGAAATTTGGACAAGATTTTGCAAAGATTTTAGCTAAAAAGTTGTAAATTTGTCAATTTTCGAGTTTAAACAAACCTTTTTTTGTCAATTTACATATATGCATAGTTTTGCTGAACTTTGGTACTTTTCAAAATTTGTAGAAAGTTTTCAACATGCAAGTCAACAATTGTGTCAAAATTTAAACTAGTTTCAAATATTTTGCCAAAATTTGTACCAAAACCATGAAAAATTTGTAGTTCTAATGTAAATTTTGCAAAAAATGCAATAATTTCTAATTCTTGTTCAGTTTTGTACTTCCAAAACGTGAACAAATTGGTTCAGAAACATGTGCCAAATTTGTCCTCTCCTTTACATAAAATTTACTCTAACAAAATTTCAAAAAAATCATACCTAATTTCGATTTTTGAATTGTTTTTCTCCAGAATTCTCCGAGTTGAACGAGGACTCTGGCGTGGAGGCGGAACACGAAGACGACATGGCGCAAGGGGTCGCCGACGCGTTCCACCACCACCTCTCCGGACTTCAACAATGCCTCTGTGATCTGACCATAGCTGCCGACTATGTCACCACCCGATACAGCTCTGCCCTCGGCGGAGGATTATAAATTTCTAGGAATTATTTTCAAAAAAACGAAGCTAAACTACTCAACTAACTTCTACTTATCATGAAATGA
Organism: Folsomia candida; assembly: GCF_002217175.1. Lineage (NCBI taxonomy): Eukaryota > Metazoa > Arthropoda > Collembola > Entomobryomorpha > Isotomidae > Folsomia > Folsomia candida. The sequence continues at coordinate 708,585 of NW_019091227.1, forward strand.
ACCAAGAACAAAAGCAACAAGATGATCAAGACAAGACGGATATAATTTAAATACTAATTAATAATTACTATGCAAATCAGCCCTTAAAATTTAAATCATCACAGCTACATAAAAAAATCATGCCAAGCTTTGTAAACAAAAATTTTACAAAATTCTGAACAGGCAGCTAACTAATTTTTTAAATTTATTTCAAATTTTGGACAGAATTTTGCCCACTTTACAAACTCGGCGTGAATTATCTGCTGCTTAAAAAAGAACACAAATTATACAAAACTTGTTGTAATCGTCTGGAATTGTGAGTGCTAAAATTGTGTAGCATGATAAAATATTTTTCTTTGCTATGCTACATACCCTACGAATTTTGGCTATTAATTAACTAATTAGTTAGATAAGTCACAATTAAATCTAAATAATTAACTGGCAGGAGGAGGAAAATGTGCGTATATAAAAAAAGTAATCATGGATTGATCGGCCGGTCCGAGAACTTTATAAAATTAAATACTTGGAAAATACATAGATTGAACTGAAATGCGAATTTTTTGCAAAGTTTTCGTGAATTTAGGAAATTTAAGAAATTTGTCGCTTTATTATTTGATAACCTAATCAGTCCTGTTGGTGCATGCATTTTTGAATTAATTTAAAATTAGACGTGTTAAATGTGATGATGTTTCTTCTCTGATTTGAATGTTATTTTATTTAATTGTGCTAAAAAAAGTTGTAACTGCGAATAGGATATAATTCGGTGATAAAATTGTTACTGGGTGTTTGGTGGTGGTAACGATTTATTACCAATAATTCTGCAAGAAATTGTCAATCTTTAATGAAAAATTTGTCATGAAAATGCATTTTTAACGGAATTATTGTCTCCATTCCGTAATAATAAAGTGTCTACTATATATAATTTCGGTAACAGTTTTATTACCGGATTATTGTGCCGGGATAGAATTTAACTTTAAAAAATTGGAGCAGATTTGTATGTAAACGAATTCGCAATATTTTGTGTGTGAGTCGGGTTTAGTTTTTCATAAAGGTTTTTGTATGATTAAAAAGTAATTGGAGGAGCTAATTTTGATAGGCTAAACTTTGAAAGACTTGCTAAATCTATTGGCGACGCAGGAAGGAAGGGATAAAAGTATGAGATAATTCTGTATTTTGGATGTGGGGATGATGACTTGGATGAAGGATTGTTATAGTGAATCGCACTTCACATTATATGCTATGCACGAAAGGAATCAATAAAAATATGATGAGAAATCGAAATTTGTGAAGATTTTTTTCGAATTATTTCGGGTTGATGGCTTTACTTCGAAATTTTGAACTTGGTCGACTAACTGAGTTGCATAAGGTTTTTGAGCATACAAAAATTTTGCACTTCTTGATTCCTATTTTTCAAGGGGCTCCGTATGGATTCGGACGAATCCAGTTTTGTCTCGCCTTTGTGAATTTTGGTTACATTTTTGGCAGATTTTTATTGAACAATTTGAAAATATCGATTTTTTTGTTCAGTCAAATGTTTCCGAAAAATTGCAACACGTCATATTTGCCGATCTAACATTTTGGCACCTTGGGTCACAAAAATTTTCGAAACATGGTTTCTGACTGACAAATGCATGAGGATTTCAATAAAAAAATAGGGTAACTTCCTAAAAATGTGCTCCTTTTTTTACACATTTTGGTACATGAATGAATTCCAGTTTTTTTAATTTTTTTAATTAGTTAGATTAGATAGTCATTAACGTCATGAGAGTAATTTACAAAATTCGGATTATTAACAATTGTTTAAAGGTTAGACAATCGTCCAGGGCAAGAGATTCAAGTTTTATGAATAATAAAATTTTTGGTAAATTAAACTCAATTAATATTTTGTTCCAATTACAATTCATCATTAACACTTTATACTAATTAATATAATGCGAATAATCGGTTCCACCATATTAACAAGAATATTTTTTGGAATTTTATTAATAAATCGCAATCAAAGTCGACAATTTAATTTGAGAAAATAGAGATTTTATGTAGAGTTGCATCAAGTTTTTGGGAATATAAAATTTAACCCTTATTTTGCAAAATAGTAAGAACGTTTGGTTTATTTCCTGAATAATGTTTATATCTATTTGTTATGTTCCAAGTTTATCGATATTAAAACGTGTGAATAAAAGGATAGAATGGAATGTTAAATGTCACATATACTCGTTGAGGTGAGAAAGTCGAAATTTTTGACGACAATATTTTGCATTTGTAGAATTAAAAAAATTGACTAATTTAGAAGCCTAATTTAATATTTTATAATATTTGAATATGTAATGGATAATTCTTAGGTTGTACACTCGAAGCTGTGATGTAATTATACAATTTTTAAAATTTGACCGAAAGGTAAAAACTGGAAATACAAATAATAAATACCTGTTCACATTCATTCATTTGACTGAATATGATGGTGGATCATATTGAATGAAAATGAATTTCCTGTCATTTGAATGACAAAGACTGAAAGATGCCGTCATTGCAGATGCATGTCTGAATGCAAGACTTCACTCAATTCATTTTTCATTCTATGCTTAATACATGGGGCGAAATAAGAATTGAAGTCCGATGAAGTGAAGTGAAATGAATTTGAAAGAAAATGATTGAATATGAATGAAAATCTGCAGTCGGAATTCGGAATGACTGAACTTTGAATGCAAAAATTTTTTTGAACAGGTATGAATACATACACTTTTTGAAAACCAGGATTAGAATAATATCAAGCGGTATTCATGTATGACTCTCCCAAAGTGGTATCGATAAATAATACCGTGTAGTATTAGTTCGGAATTAAATTTTTACCATATCTATGACAATTTTGTACGAACCAGTATAATTTTAACACCAACTGGTGGCAACTTTAATATGAAGCAACGTGCAACAAGATTTTTAAATCGAATTGAATATTTATGACGCCAATTACGAATTTTTGAGAAAATTGCATGTTAAAAGCAGACTATAGCCAGGTATAACAAGTGTAACAAATAGTTACAAAAAAGATTTATTAGCTAAAGTTCATTTTTGTAAAATTTGTCGGATTTTTAGAAAATGTTGATTTTATAGATCGGCTAATTTTCGTTCTCAAGTATGCTTATCTAACTTTTTGCAACAATATTTTTACAAATATATGACTTAGCAAATATATCTAATTTCGAATAAATAATTTCTCTATCTGAGTTTGACAAGTCTTATCAAATTTAACTAAATTTATTTTATCTCGCCAAGTTACTCTCTTGAAGCCAATCCAGATTTTTCAGGGATCGCAGTAACTGATAAATTACGATTTTTAATTGAAATTTCAATATTTACTAATTATAAAGGAATGCATTTCCTTCAAGCCGGAAAATTCAATGTGGGAGAAGAAATCGCCAAAACATAATTAACTTCGGCTGAATCTGCCAAAAAAAATCTAATACAAACCGGCAATTTTTTTTGAAACCTTTGGAAATCGCTGCTAAAATTCTGGTAGAGTGACATAGGTATGTAATCTGCTCTTTTATTGATATTGGTAATAATTTGTTACCGGATTAGGAGTAGTTTGTTCCTGAGTAGTAAATTGTTCATTGCGACAACATTACTAAACAGTAATACCCGTTATTACTTGGAGTTGAGCTATATATGTACTCCGGTCAGTAATGATTTACTACTAGTTTTCTAAGAGTGATCAAACAATCAATTAAATAAGTATTAAACACATAAATTTGCTGAAAGTAAATAATCAAAATGTCTGCCAATTTGAGTGTTTTCCAAGTTTTTCGATTTTCCGTCCATATTTATAAGATATGTTTATCAGGATTATTATAACTGGTCAAATTACGAATTACTCTACAAAATTAACCCCAAGCATAATTTTTACGAAAAATAAAGACACTAGGAAATTTTATTTTTTAATAACAACTGATAGAAATTGGAACTAAATATAATTAAAATGTACAAATTTTCACGTGACACAACAAATTTTTTTGCAAAAAAGACATTTATACTAAAAAGCATCAACCTGCTGGTGAAAGAAACTTGAATCTACAATCTTGAGTAAATAAAAAAGCCAGTTAGCAAAACATGAAAACTATAAAATATTTTTCAATCAAAAATCACTAACAAACGCTTCCTTTCAATCTTTCATAATTTGTGAAGTTAAGATTATTTTACAAAATACAAAAATCGTCGGGTAAATGTGGCTTTTGCTTTTTGACCTTATTCAACAAGTACCAAATTCAATAATCTTTCGAAGTAAATAAATTTTTAACTGAACCAGTGTCCCCGTTCGGAAGTAAATCATTATTAAAGTGTGTACTACAATGTCGGTAACAATTTCATTACCCGATTATTTTGCCGGGATAGAATTTAACTTAAAAAATTGGAGCAGATTTGTATGTAAACGAATTCGTAATATTTTGTGTGTGAGTCGGGTTTAGTTTTTCATAAAGGTTTTTGTATGATTAAAAAAGAGCTAATTTTGATAGGCTAAACTTTGAAAGACTTGCTAAATCTATTGGCGACGCAGGAAGGAAGGGAGAAAAGTATGAGATAATTATGTATTTTGGATATGGGGATGATGGCTTGGATGAAGGATTGTTATAGTGAATCGCACTTCGCATTATATGCTATGCACGAAAGGAATCAATAAAAAATATGATGAGAAATCGAAATTTTGTGAAGAGTTGTGATTTAAAAAAAAATTATTTCGGGTTAAATAAAACTTTCAGAAGTTCTTTAGAAAAATTGCATAATACTTTTACAAATAGAAATTTTGCGCTTTCTGATTTTGCATAATCTGACACACTTCCACTGAGGATGAATTACAAAATCATGAGAAATTTAATTTTGCGAAAAGTTGGCGGAATTTTTTGTATTTTTTTTGGGGGGGGGGGAGGTTTATGTGTTTTCGAAATCTTAAACTTGGCCGAGGTGGAATTTAGAATAATTTAGATTTGTTGTATCAAGTTTTTGCGAATATGAAATGTAAATATAAAATTATTATTAAAGTGTTTCCCATCAAAGTCGGTTAATTTATTTGAAAACTTGAGTGCTTTAAAAATTGTCCTGAATTGAATTATGGCCTCTGCTAAAAATTAATGTTTTTTGTGCTTAAGTCTTTATCCTAAATATTTCGGTGAAACTCTCCTCCACCCTAAATTAAACTTGGTAGTTGGTAGATTAAAAAAATAATAAGTTTGGCAAATATTCTCGAACTATGAAGTGCATGCAGTATTTTGCAGTTTCCTCTCAATTCGAGGCCCAGTTTCACCTAGCTCAAAGACTTGTAGACAAATTTAGTAATGCAATTTTTGGCAAGTTGGGGTCAAATCTAAATACGATTTTTTAGGCATTCAATTTTCTCAAATTAAATTAACGATGATAACATTTATCCTGGTTAATATGATAAAAATTTGAATTTTATTTCGAAAACTCATGTTTCTTTTTGCTCAATCAGTTTTTAGAGTAAATTCTGGAGCAAAATTTTTGTGCCAATATGTGTCTCCTATTTTTGTTACATTTTATTCGAGTAAATAAATTTCATCAGCAAAATCGTGGACATATTAAAAATTTATAAAGATTAATTTCTGCCTGAGACCAGTTTAGCCGAAAATAAAAAAAAATGTAATTTGAATACAAACAAAACACAAATTTTGCTTGGAGAAAGGTTTCATCTAATTTCATTTATTATGGCGTACTTTTAATTGCCCGAATTAGATTATCGACGTTGAGCAGGAACAGTTTAATAATAAAGCAAAAAAAGAAATATGGTAGAACTGATGAATTTAATTAATGAAATCTTAATTATAGATTTTAATTGGAACAATATTTATATTAATTTGGTTTCATTTATCACAAATTTATCAACAATTTTTTTTCACTTTTATTATCAAAATATTTTTCCGAAGTTAATTTTTTTTTGTACATACCGTGATAAACTAAAAACTATCTAAAACTAGTCACAGTATGAACAAGACTTAGCATAATTAAATTTCATGGTCATGCATCATAAACAAAAACATGCAAAAGATGTCGTAGTGACGGAAAGGGGATATTTCTAGTATCCCACACCAATATATTGGATCAGTCGATACCGTCAACGGTATCGAATCATCCGAAACATTATTACAGCGGCATATTTGTATTGATTTCCTAGAATCTTCATGGTTATTCATAAAAAACACTAAAATTAAGTGTCTATCCGAAAAAGCGCTGTCCCACGGCGGTGGCTCTTCTTCGGAGGAGGACTTTACATTTATGCCATCAGGGTAGGGATTAAGCAACGCCTCAACTCCCTCTGCTTAATGACCACATGTTTTTTTATATTTTTCTTAGATGAGGCCATAGTTACTATATAGAAAAAAATCATCTAAGTAAGCATTCACTACAGGTCTGAAAAGCTTAATTTTTTCAGATCTCCGTCGATTTCCAACCGATTTTAATGAAATTTTGCCCAGAGTTAATTATGGCTACATCGAGTAGAGCCCTGATTTGGCCGCCTGAAGCATCCAACGGTTTATGCGACATTCAATAGAAACCCAACCAATAGTGTGTTTTTTGGAGATTTGAAAAAATTTAAGGCATGTATGAAAAAAGTACACGGATAAAAAGCTGATACATTTTTGTATAAAAATACAAAATTAAAATTTTCCAAATCGGTTTAAAACTGAGAAAGTTTTGATAGTGGTGAAATGTCACCGCTCCCACCACCGCCCAAAGGTGAGTTGCTAAGGTCGGCCCAGCAACTTTTCAATTCAGAACACGATTGCTTGAAATTTAGTATCTAGGCTACGCTTGGGTCTCTTGAAAAATGACGAATGATGAAGTCTCTGAATTTCATCGTTGTTTGGGAAAAAGTTCTCGGAAATGTACCCAGTCGGATTTTTGGGACATTTTTGGGAGTTCATGGGACCTTTGACCTTACTTTTCAATACGAATAAAAACTAATAAATAAAAGAAACGCAAAAAAGGAAAGCTTAGATGAGGCTAAGAAATGCGATAAAAAGTATTTAATAAATTTCTTCTCCAGTCAAGGATATAGAATTTTAATATTTCCAGCATCAGCGCCCCATTTCACTACCATATACAAACAAATATGCATCAAATCTAAAAAAATTATGAATGCTTGCAAATATACAGAAAGTTGATAAATATACAGGTCTGACCTAATAGAGTCGACTCTTACTAATATGTATACGTAAACATGTTGCTTATGCAATTTAGTCAGCTTAAATTGAAATGAGGCGCTGATGCCGGAAATATTAAAATTCTATATCCTTGACTGGAGAAGAAATTTATTAAATACTTTTTATCGCACTTCTTAGCCTCATCTAAGCTTTCTTTTTTTGGGTTTCTTTTATTACACGATAAAGATAGTCTATAAACTAAAATTCAGATTTATTTAAAATTATATAGTAGACATAATAAAGAGTGGGAAACTGGTTGCCATGGATACCATGCAAACTATATTTAGTTAAGAGGCCTGGAATCATTTTTAGGCTCTGTGGAAGGGTTTCACAGAAAATGGAAAAGGTTCAAACTCTACCAGGTGAGTAAAGGTAAAATCAGTATAAACATAAAATGAATCTTTACTTTATAGGTATTGCATGCGTATTAGCATGGGTTGCCATGGAAACAAAAAATAATTATTTTATTATATATTGCTCTAGATATTTAATCAAACCTGTTATTAAATTAATTCATTGCCATCTTCTAATGTTTAAATATTTACAGTCTGGAGTTATAGAGCAAAGTGGTAATCTCCCAAAATTCGCCCAAAAATTTTATGTTTAAAAAATTTCACAAAATCGAAATCCCCAGAAAACCCATTTAAGATATGGACAAACGACTTATATACGGAACAGATACCCGTAACGATTATGGCATCGACAATTTTGTCCCAGTACCTCTTTGCACAGAACGTAAGGTTCTGGCGTCTGAGGGAATATTTAAAATTTTGCATATTAGATTCCATAAAGGTGAAAAATGAAGACAAATTAAATAGTGTCCCGCACTGATTTCTCTTCCCCTACAGTACGGACAATCCCTGCTATAATATATTCCTATGGAAAATGCTAGCTTTGGGGTCAGTCCTTTATTGTGCCAAATCTTACATATGATATCTTTCTCGGGGTTCTTTATTTCTGCCCCTTTCAAATGTGCCCAGGATTTATCAGTGAGACTAGCGTCCTCGACCATAACCCAGTTAATATAGTCAGCAATACGAGTGCTTGACAGATACGCAGACGCTTTGGTGACGGGGGCATACTCAGAGGTCTGTCCAAAAACTAAATATTTGATTAAGATAGGAAGGTCGCTTGACACTTCTACCGTGCTAAGCAAAGACTTCAGGGTCTCGACTTCCGAGAGAAGGTGGCGTCTGGATGAAACGTGCAAATCGTATATTCTTTCATTTATATTTGCGTCACAAAAATCCCCCACGCTGTTTATACTCAACAAGAGTATTAGCCCGTCCAAAGGACGGGTTCTAGACTCCCTGTTGGGGGTGTGCCCAAATCGAAAAATCTGTCATACCACACTTTAAACAATTCCCTGGAGATTTTGTCCATTTTCCATACTGCATACATCATAGTGAGCGTTTGCCCAAGTCATACTGCACTTCAACTTCCCTGTTTGAATACGTCACTCTAAAATTTTATTCCTCGAATTGCCCAATCACGCTACAATTTAATCCCCCCGCTTGCCAAAGGCACACTGTCGTTTAATAGTAGTTCCTCCTTTTTCTCATCTCCCACCCTAATTTATTACCCCCATTTGCCAATGTCACGCTACGATTCAATTTTCTCGTTTGCCCGTGTCACTCTATAATTTAATCCCCTCTTGCCCAGGTTACGCTACAATTTAATTTTCCCTTCGCCACTCTGCCCAGGTTACACTAAAATTTAATTCCCCCCTTTCCCCAGATTACGCCACAATTTAATTCCCCCCTTTGCCTAAGGTAATGCTACAATTAGCAAATATCATCCTACAATTTAATTCCACAGTTATGTAAGTTGTATGTATATGTTTATGTCGGTGGTCTTGGTTGATTTAGTGGGAGGAGATAGTCGTAAAAAAATTTGGAGGAGCTGTCACAATTATTTAAAATCTGACAATAACAGTAATAACATAAATTTATTTGATTGATATAGCATGACACGATAATTTAGAAATAATAAACTTGCAGCTGTTACTTGCTTTACTGATTATTATGAAATAAATTTGTTTTATATTTTAAATCCAAGCACTATAAATCGGCTTTGTGAGAATAAACATTCGCAAAATACAAAATACCCTTAATTGCGGAGTTAGAGGAAAAATCAAAAAATAAATTTGTTGTAAATAATATGACGTATTTTTCATTTGGTTTATTTAAAAACTATTAGTTGGACTGACTTTCAGTTAAATATATACATGTGTATGTTGTATAAGTGCTACAGTGGTTGGTTTAGTGGGAGGAGGAGGTGGGCGTGGAAACTTAGAGAAACGTGTTATTGCTGGTCTGTTTATCATCAGATCCAAATAAGAGAGAGAGAGAGAACGAAGCGTCGCGGCAGGGTCATCATGGGTACGCTCAATGGTTAAGCAAAGCACGTACTCAAGCTGATCTCTCATTCAAAAGTAGTGGGGCAATTTGCATTATTCTCCACAGCGACTTAACACTAACGCTTTATGTAAGTGATGATTTTGAAATGTAAGGGAAAGTGGAGTTTGTAAAGAAAGTACAGTTAGTTATTGGGATATTGGTTAGAAATTCAGGAGTAGTTCGCATGAAATGTACGCCTTGTTTTTGTATTGTTTTGGTTAGCTGAAGATAAAAGTGAGTCGAAAGTATAGCACGATTTGCAATTAAAATATGCAGTACATTATCACGCGCACACTCATTAAAATAATCTTCGTGATCACATCCTAGCATTTTACGTATAAATGTAAGACGGAATGTGGCAGCTTGAATCTTAGGATGTATGATGCCCACGCCACCGTTTATCATGGGTAGGTAGAACAGATGTCGATTTATGTTGATGTAGATGTTGATGTAGATTTATCAACAATCGTTATCAAAAATTTGATTCATTTTTCCAGAACGGATGTTTTACCTTTTAATGATTTTTAATAATCGTTTTCAAAAAAATTTCACATTAAATTATCCACTTTGATAATAACGAATCATAACAATTTCATGGTTAAAATGTGAAAAAGTTATCCTCGCGATATGATAGAACCGATTAATTTCACATTTTAGGTATGAAATCGTAATACTTCTGACTATTTTAATGCAATGGTGTGCTCCTTTTTTAAAGCAAATTTTGGACGATGAATTAATTCCAGTTTCTTTGAAATTTTCATAATCTGTTAGATTTGATAGTCAATAACGCCGTGAGAACAATTTTGTAAAATCGGATTTTTAATAATTACTTAAAGGTGAAATGACCATTGTGGCGGATGGGATGAGGGATTTAGATTTTATGTAGAATTGTGTCAAGTTTTTGTGAATACAAAATTTAACCCTTGAATTAAATCTATTTTGCAAAATAATACGAAAATTTGACTTTTGCTTCTCCCATAATTTTTATATTAGTCACGTTTCAAATTTAACCATATTAGAATTGCAAATAAATGGGAAAAAATGGAACGCTTACTGAACACAAAATCGTTGAGGTAGCAAAGACGAATGATTTGAAGAAAATATTTAGAATTTGTAGAAAATTTGAAAATATTGAGTACACTCTTAGCAAAGTGGTGTTGATTTAATAATACGAAATCAACACAATGAGCGACTTAGTTTAGCTTAGCTTAGAAGATAAATTTAATATTTTGTAATATTTAAAACAATATTAGTAAGTCTTAGATGGCAAACGCATTGGCATTAAAGTGCACTTATACAGGTAATAAAATTTTATCGGAAAGTAGGAACTGGATTGCATTTCCTTCATGCCGGAAAATTTATGCCACAAGCAGAATTCACCTAAATATAGTTAACTTGGGTTAAATTTGCCAAAAAATCTAATACGGGGCACAAACCGGCAATTTTTCTTGCATAGTGTTGTGTTTTATTCGAGTAAATAAATTTTATCATCAAAATCGTTTCCCTTTTAAGCAAATATTTGCCTCAATGTTTCTAAGTTTAATTTCGAGGTGGAGACTTACTTGATCTAACTTGAATTTTTTATAGTAATTAATTGCTCAAATTAAATTATCGACTTTGACGAGTAACAGCTTAACAATAAAGAAAAAAATAAATATAGTAGAACTGATTAATTTCGCATTTTATTAGGTATGAAATCTCAATAATGAGTTTTAATTGGGACAAAATATTTATTTATTTCAATTTATCAAAAATTTTTATAAAAAATAAAACTTAAATCCTTTTCCAATCGTTCCTTTTAATGATTTTTTTAAATCATTTTCAAAATGTTTTCATATTAAATTGACTTTGATGGGTATAAATTGCATTGTAAAATTGCATAATAACAAATTTTTGTGAATACAAAATTTTGCCCGTGTACATACTTAATCGCACATACTTTTCCAATCAATTTGAATTTCAAAAAATCAAAAATTTAATTTTTGGAAGAGGGGTTTTTTAACTAAATATTTTGGAGAGTCGTGTTTATTTCGAAATTTTGCAGTTGTACTTAATCGAAAATATTTTTCCAGCGCACTATTAAAAGAGTTGTTTGAATTTTCGTCATTTTTGTGGAGTCAATGTTTGTTCTAAATTTTAAATTTGGTGGAGAACAGGATTGGCACAATATTTATGCGAATATAAGTTTTGCACGTCTTGATACCTTTTCAAATTAGTTTCAAACTAATGAGAACATTAATGTGGTAAAGAGTTTATTAAAGTTTCGGCATTTTATTATGTTTTTTTATTGAACTTGGCACCTCTGTCAAGTTCAAAATTTCGAATTTCGAGAGATTTATATTTTTAAGTTGCATAAAGTTTTCTTATCTTATCTACTTTTCCAAATACAAAATCTAACTTGATTTTGATTTAGTTTGAAAAATAAACGCATCCACTTCGATTTTTGTTTCGTGCATAATTTTTACATATTGTTTTTCAAATTTAATGATATTAAAATTTGGATAACAACGACAATTTTTGACGAATTTACGTTAAAAATTTGACAAAAAGTGTTGTTAACAACACTTTTGAGGAAAATTTCAGTTGTGTATGGAATTTAAAAAAATGATTAATTTAGAAGCCTAATTTTGTGTTTGGTAATCGTTAAAATCAAAAGTGTTAAATATTAGGTAGATTTTTTGGAAGGGGTATGCGTTTTTTAGTAGCAATTGCAAAACATTTCGAAATTCAAAGAAGCTGAACAATTCCTAAATTGGTTAGTTTTTTCAAAACCGTGCAAAATTTATTCACTTTATTTAGACTTTAAACTCAGGATAAATGAGTGGCCAATTCAAGCTGCAATATTCGCAATATTAAATCGCATGCAAAACAAACAAGAAAAAAGTGACAAGTAATCTAATTTTGTTCATGCATTATTGTGATAACCAATTATTTTAAATTTTACCCATTTTTTCGAGATACAGATCGGAGAGTTCAATTTTTTCACATTTTTTATTTTGCATCGTGTTTGAGTTGAGATGCATATTTATTTTGATAAAGCTAAAATTTTCGAGAAATCATAATGAGAAATTCTTTTGTTTTTAGTTTTGACAAATTTTAAACCCGAAATTAAAAAAAAAACTCTTTACCAATGGATAAATAAATATAATTTTAGATATTGAACAAGTCATAAGAAAATGAAGATCCTATGAAATTTTTTCACTTCAAAACTTGAAAAACATGATAACAATTCTCATTGTCTAAAATTAACAACTAATTTTTGCCAAAAAATGTTTGTGACAAATTTCTTCATCTTCTACAAATGTCTTGATAATGAATGGCAGATAGCACTCGAAATCATGACAAATAAAGAAAACTCTTCTACGATTTTCCACTATAACTCCGCTTAGTCGAATGATTAAATGAAATCTGTAGTTGTATTATTAGTGAAAAAATAGCGTTAATTTTAGGAAATGAAGACAGGAAGTAATCCAGCCACGAGATCGTTAAGGCACCTGCAAATTTGATCATGTTTCAAGTTTATGGATATTAAAACTTGAAAATCAATGGTTAAAAATGGAATGTTATGTGTCACATGTACTCGTTGAGGCGAGAAAGACGAAATTATTGGCGAAAATGTTTCGCATAAGTAGAATTGAAAAAAATTGAATAATTTAAAAGCCAAATTTAATATTTTGTTATATGTAATAACATAACAGGTAAATCACAGGTCGCAAACGAACGTAACATAATTATCCCAACAGTAAAATTGAACGGAAAACTTGGACCACACTGGAAATATAATTACATGCACTCCTAGAAATCTAGTGTTAAGCTAATACCAAATGGTATTTATGTATGACTCTACCAAAGTGGTATTGATTAGTAATACATAGCTCGGTATTAAATTTTTACCATATCTATGACAATTTTGTATGAACCAGTGTAATTTTAACACCAACCGGTGGAAACTTTAATAGCACCGTTGGTATCTGACAATCGGAAACACCAAATGATGCGAAAGAATTGGGGGCTTTGATGCATAATGCACCAATAGTGCATACTACTCGGCGGATTTTATTTGACAATTTTGACATCAATTTTTCAAAATTATCGTTGATTGTTGGTAGGTAATTCTGCACCAGTGATGCACAATTTTTGGACTTTCCTCGATGCATAATAATTATTGATCTATGTTGTTTAATTTTTCTGCACCATTGGCGCAATATTGCATAAACATTATTGATTTACTTTGTTGGATTTTTCTGCACCATTGGTGCATAATTGCCAAAAAATTATGTATCTATTTTGTTGCATTTTTCTGCACCTTTGGGGCAAGTGTTAGAACCAAATCATTATTACAGGGTGAGCTACTTCTAACGTTACTACGGTTTATTACGTGCTGTTCCCTCTCTCGCTTTGATGGTGATAGCGTCGTAACAATAATTACGGGTTTAAGTTTAAAGAGTTCCCTTTATTTTCTTAGCGGCTCTATTTAAAATAAAACAGTTTTACTTCTTCTCTTATTTCGTACTTCAAAAGGATCAATTGGTTTGAGACGCAATTTTGAAATGGAAATTAGAAAGTGGTTCCTATCGATTTATTTCGTAACTTGTTTCTCTCACAGGAACAAATGGGCAGATTCATCTCGAAGAATAAATTTTAGACAAAAAATAGATTAAAACAGGGATGAAATTCAATACCGATTTGGTAATAATTTAATCCCACGGAATTACGTAAAGTACGTGTGCACACGTATTTGTATCTACTTGTTAAATTTACATGCGTGCAGAAAACATTCGCAAAAAATATATCTTAAATTTCAAAGACAATTTTTTTATGTAGAAAATCACAATCTAAAAACCTATCAGTACAGCTTTGCTTAGCCCGAACCAGGATTAGTAAACCCATGTTTCTCAGTATATTTAACTTCACATTAGTTCATGAGAAAGTAAGGATCTCTTATTTGTGTTGGTACTGATAAAATTATATGAATGAAACTCAGGGACAGACGACTGGATGAAATTCCTAAAATTAGCATGCATAATTAATTTACATGAGGTAGGTCAGGTGACTGACTGACGGAAATTGACGAGCCAGTCCAGTTAATACGACAATATGGATTGGTGTACATACACACACAACCGTTCAAGAATTCAAGAATGCGATGTCACCCATTAGACATAATCGTGACACGCAACACTATCTGATGCAACATCAAATTGACTAGCAGTGCTCATCTTCTCCTTAGTTATTCGGAAGGAGGCGCACAAAGTGCACCTATGACCTTTATCTATCGCCCACTTATTCTTCTGACTCATTTCGTCGTCATCACTCGTACATTCTACGTAAGTGATGGATGAGCGTTGTTGGGTAATATGTATACTGCGTCGTTGTAGTTTGTTCGTGTAAACCTCGGTGTTGCATATATAATAATATATACATATGTACGTACATATGCAATGCAGTATGTTTCGGAGAAGCCAGCGTTGGTGAGGTGGTTGCTTTGGTTCTATAGACGGGCCAAAGTTAAGCACTTATGACCCAACCAAGGTGCAAGGACGGGTGCCACCGGCAACCAAGAATTGCACTGGGAGAAGCTGGCTGCCCTACCAGTAGTCTAGTTTACTAGACATTACTGTCGAGTGGATTAAGCAGGCATACCAATCTATGGTTGTCTTTGCATCCAAAGGGGCGTATATAAAATGTGCAAATAGTATGGTCAGGTGTGGATGGAGTGGCTACTTGGGTTAACTGGTCTGTTGCAAGGGGCAGCGATCCGGTGTAATGTTGCGAACTTGTGATGGGGATGCAGGAGACGAGGATAGGGGGTCCGCCCCGTTCTCTAACCATCATCTGTTAAATACCTGCAGATCCTGACTGCTCATTTACCACCACCATGAGTGAATCGTGGGGATGCCCTTGTTCCATTGGACTGTGCATGGTGGGGTAGTCGTATAGCAGTGAGGACATGCAGGACAGCCATACTAGCACGTGTATTTGGGAAAGCAACGTGCAAAAAGCATTTTACATTTAATTGAATAGTAATGACGCCAAATTACGAATTTTTGAGAAAATTGCATGTTAAAACTAGGATATAGGTAAAACAAGAGCAATGACTCGTTACAAAAAATTTTTGAATTTGTAAATTTTGTCAGATTTTAGAAAACGTTCTTTTTATAGATCTTCCAATAAGTATGCTTATTTAATTTTTTGCAAAAATATTTTTGCAAATATATGACTTATCAAATATATCTAATTTCGAATAAATGATTTCTCCGGCTGAGTTTGAAAATCAAGTAAATATATTTTATCTCACCATTTTACTTTATTTTAGCCAATCCAGATTTTACAGGGATCGCAGTAACTGATAAATTACGATATGATTTTTAATTGAAATTTCAATATTTAATAATTATAAATAAATTTAAAAAAATAAAACTAAGGCGAGAGGCGCTATTACAAACACGAAACAAGCCCTCCCACCAACACCCCCGTCTCGCCGTGGCCCCATTTATATTTTTATATCTGGGGGGTGTAACCACAATTTTATTTTTTGTAATTCTTTCCTGCATCATACAAAACGATTTATAAAACCACCTATAATAGGGTATATATGCCACCATGGGTGCATGCATTTTCGTGATGGTGTCATAAAATTGTCACACAAATGTCGGAAATCAAACTTCAAAATCTGCTAGCTCAATTCTGAAATTTCTGAATGCAGAATGTATTTAATCACATAATTGCCTACGTTAAAAGTTGATTTTAAGAAGTAAATATTTCATTTTTCTATGACGGTTGATGAACCAGGTATATTCCAAACTTTTCAGCTACAATACGGATAGATTTGAAACTTTAGGATCTTGGTTAAGGCATAGGTTTTCTTTA
Organism: Folsomia candida; assembly: GCF_002217175.1. Classification (NCBI taxonomy): domain Eukaryota; kingdom Metazoa; phylum Arthropoda; class Collembola; order Entomobryomorpha; family Isotomidae; genus Folsomia; species Folsomia candida. The sequence goes on from NW_019091227.1 coordinate 725,041, forward strand.
ATCAAACATCTTTAATTAAAAAATATTTTTATACATATTTTATCAAACATAAGTGTTTCGGGGTTTTTAAGAATATATTTATCAGGACTCTGTTGATCAATGCTAGACATGTCTAAATTGAAATTAATGTAACTGTAATGTAAATGTAATGTATTAAGAACTGCAGATAATAGGCTTTAAAAGTGCAATGCAATATAAAATTGTAATATTTATCAACTTAAATACAGTTTACATTTGTAGTTAAAAGTTTGAATCATAAATTGTGGTTACACCCCCCAGATATAAAAATATTAATGGGGCCACGGCGAGACGGGTGTTGGTGGGAGGGCTTGTTTCGTGTTTGTAATAGCGCCTCTCGCCTTAGTTTTATTTTTTTAAATTTATTTAGTTTGGAGTTTTTAAGTGAACAATTTTTTTAACTCCCATTAAAAACCCACAGTGCATAGCCCGAGTAAGGAAAAGATTGGGATTATCACCCAATCCGACTTTTGTACAAAATTTTATCATAAATGCATATCAACATTTTTATAATAAAAACCTACTTCAAGCAACTTTGCGGGGCCTTTTTAGATGGCATTCACAAAAAGTCAGACTCCTAATATTTGTTTGGCTATAATTTCGTGATTCATTGTTGGTATAAACCATTAAAAACCTAAAGTGCAGACTCCATTTATCCCGAGTCATGGACAGAGTCCCTGGCTCGATGAGTCAGAGCCGACTTCTAAATTTTTCTCCGAATTGATCAACATAACCAACCTCCGTGGTGAACGGTTAAATGTTTGTTGGATATTTTCTATTATTTAGCACCAAATGTTTGAATTGTTTACAAATCCTTCCACTTCAATACCTTGACCAGTGGGCTTCTTTAACATCTTGATCTTCTAAAGCTGTATGTGTTATCCAGAAGCAGTTTTTAGCTTCCATACCAAATTTCAGATGAAAATTACAACTTTTAAAAACGGTATGGGTCACCCCGCAGGGTCATTCTGTTTGCACTTAGCTAAGTTTTAATTGCAAATTCTTTAACGAGAAGCCACTATAATTGTAAGTATTACCGCGCCGGATTTCATGCTTTTAAAGTAATTTCTAAAACCTATCAGTACAGCTTTGCTCAGCCGGAACCAGGATTGATTAGTGAACATATCTTTGTCAGAACGTTATACTAATTTCATTTCATATTGTTTCATTAAGACCCATTTCCAACCTCTCTACCAAATTTCAGTTCGATATGACGATTTTTAAAAATCAGTGTGGGTCACCTCATAGGGTCCCTCAAGATGAAAATTTTTCCAATCTAAATTGATTTTTTTCTGTTACAATCCGTTAGCAACCTTTGTACCAAATTTCAGCTTCTAACGACAAATTTTAGAAATCCGTGGGGTAACCCTATCGGGCCTCCCAGGTTGAAAATTTCTGAAACTCCACTCCAATTTAAACGCTTTGAGGTCAGTCGCAATCTTCATACTAAAATTACTGAAAATAATTACTATAGATCTTTCTCAAGCTACAAATATTTTACTTGCACTTACATAATTTAACCTGCTCTAAAGGTTCTTGGTAGTTAAGGGCAACACATTTGGATAGAAATGACCCCCACCGGCCAACCACTTGACCGATCATGCCCATCTTCGAACTCATCCTTACTTTTGACCCGAAGATCAAGTGTACAAAATTTCAAATCGATAGCTTGTGTTTAAAGAGAGTTATCGTGCGTACAGACAGACAGACAGACAGACATCTTGACAAATCTATAAGGCCATCTTAAAAGGCCTAAAACTAATGGTTCTAATTTAAATTCACATTCTTAGATTGGTAGAAATTGGCAGCATATGTAACAAATTGCGGTTCAATACGACGATTAAAACAAATCCGTATGGGTCACCCAGTAGGGCCCCTCCAGATGAAAATTTTTCTGATTTTAATTCATATTGTTCCATTACGAGCCATTACATATTTATCTACCAAATTTCAGCTCGATTTGATGAATTTGAAAAATCAGTATGGGTCGCTCCAGATAAGAATATTTTAAATTTCAATTCAAATTCTTCTATTAGTTGCAACTAGCAATCCCCACACCAAATTTCAGCTTGATTGGATGAATTTTAAAAATCTGTATGTATCACCCCTTCAGGTCCTTCCAGATGAAAATTATTACAATTTTACTTTATATTAGAAACCATTATCAACCTCTATATCAAATTTCAGCTTTCTAACACAATTTTGAAATTTTTGTGCCTAATACCCCACCCATTTATATGACCCCTACCAGTCCAAAACTTTTCTGATCGAACCCATCTTCGAACTAGGTCGTTACATTGCCCAGACACATGTTTGTACCAAGTTTGGTCAAAATTGGTCAACGGTTGAGAGAGTTATCGAAAGACGGACGGACGTGACGATTATATAAGCCCTGGCTCTGGCTATGATTTACATTTAAATAATTTCTTTACCTAAGTTGCTATGCATGTAACAACTGAATTTTAAAAATTTCAAACCTCCATAACTTCGTCATTTTACATCCGATTTTCATGACCCTAAAGAATGATCTTAATAATTTTTTAAGCCCTTTCGATTCCCCTTTGCCGATTTTTCACTTTCAGCGGAATATTTCGAGATACAGAAAAAAAGTCACTAAAACGAGAATTACACCATGAAGGTATGAACCGATTAAGCCCAGAGATCTATCAACAATACTACAAAGAATTTACTACCCATTGGTCAAAACCGCATGTCTCTACGACGTATGCTTCTCTCACAATCTTATCTGACTTTTTTGAGGTGGGCACTTAACTGCATACTATGGCTTCGCCGTAACCATGCACGTATTTTTTTTGGGTGCATGGTTACGTTCGGGTCTCGCCTTAGAATAAAGGAATGCATTTTCTTCAAGCCGGAAAATTTAAGGTGGGATAAGAATTCACCTAAATATAATTAACTTTGATTGAATTTGCCAAAAAAATCAAATGCGGCGCACAAGCTAACAAATTTTTCTTGAAATATTTTGAAATCACTGCTAAAATTCTGGTAGAGTGATATATATACTCTGTTCTGGTATTGGGTATTGACTTGATAATCACTTCCCATCGGATTTGTATATAGTAGTTTGTTTCTGAGTGGTAAATTTGTCATTACGACAACATTACTAAACGGTAATGCCCGTTATTACCATGGCCGGTGGAGTTATATATCTACTCCGGTCAGTAATGATTTAATATTAGTTTTCTAAGAGTGATCAAACAATCAATTAAATAAGTATTGAGCATAATTTAGCATAATTTTTACGAAAAATAAAGACACTAGGAAATTTTATTTTTTTAATAACAACTGGTAGAAATTGGAGCTAAATATAATTAAAATGTACACATTTTCATGTGACGCAACACATTTAAAAAAACATTTATGCTAAAAAGCATCAAGCTACTAGTGAAAGAAACTTGAATCTACAATCTTGAGTAAATAAAAAAGTAAGTTTGCAAAATATGAAAACTATAAAATATTTTTCAATCAAAAATCACTAACAAACGCTTCCTTTTAATCTTTCATAATTTATGAAGTTAAGATTATTTTACAAAATACAAACATCGTCGGGTAAATGTGGCTATTGCTGTTCGACCTTATTCAACAAGTACCAAATTAAATAATCTTTCGAAATAAATGAATTTTTATCTGAACTAGTGTCCCCGCTAGGAAGTAAATCATTATTAAAGTTTCTACTACAATTTCGGTAATAATTTTATTACCCGATTAAGTTGCCGGGGATAGAATTTAACTTTGATAAATTTTTAAAATAAACCTTGATTAATTTTCACGGGTCGAACAGCTTACCTTTTACCGTATAATGATGGTTACTAAATAATCGTTTTCAATTTTTTTTCAAATTAAATTATCTGCTTTGATGATAATAACGAATGATAATAACTTCATGGTTAAATTCCAAAAATGTTATCCTCGTTTAAATGACACAACCGATTAATTTCACGTTTCAGGTATGAAATCATAATATTTCTTGATATTTTATTTCGATGGCATGCTCTTAAAACAAACATTTTGGACGATGAATGAATTTCAGTTTTTCTTTAAATTTTCATAATCTGTTAGAGTAGATAGTTATTAACGCCGTGAGAACAATCACAAAATTTGGATTATTATCAACTATTAAAGGTACAGTGTCCGTCAACGATAAATTATATAGGTTTTATGGATAATCCTCAATACGAATCCTCACTACGAATTAAGACTTATTAATAAAATGCGAATTAATCTACCATATTAGCAAAGATATTTTTCCCGACGTATTTTATTATTAAATTGTTGCCCATCAAAGTCTATAATTTAATTTGAGTAATTTCGTGCTTTTAAAAATTGTAGTCAGATGGAAATCCCGTTGGTATGATTGATTTTTTTTGTGTTAATAGCTCGGTGAAACTGGGCTTCAAATCGAGATTAAACTTTGTAGATTTAAAAAACATTGACATTTGGCAAATATTCACCAACTAAAAAGAACACTTTGCTCTGGACGTCCAAAACTACTTTTGCACATACATAATACAAAAGCGTACAAAACAATTTTACATCCAATTGAATAGTTGGATATGTAGCTAAATTGTGAAGTTTTGAGGAAATTGCATACAACAAATATGCTTTAGGTATTCTATAATCGCACAAATTCTAAAAATACCAAATCTTGTAAACTTGTTTCCATCAAATAAACATCGAGTGAATATATTTTATCTCGCAATTTTACTTTAATTTGGACTTTGCAGGGATTGCAGCAAATGATAAATTACCAATCGATTTATTGATTTTCAATCGAAATTTCACTAAATATTATATGTAGGAATGCATTCCTCCATTTAGGAAAATTTAAGCCAGAAGAAGAATTCACCTCAATGTATTTAACTTCGGTTGAATTTGTCAAAAAATCTAATACGGCGCACAAACCGACAATTTTTCTACCATGTTGCTGCATTTTATTCGAATAAATAAATTTGATCATCAAAATCGTGTAAATTTTAAGCAAAAATTTACCTCAATGTTTCCGAGTTTAATTTCGGGGTGATATAGAATAGAAAAATTAAAAAAATACAATTTTGTATGGAGACTTACTTTATCTAACTTGAATTTCTTGTGATAATTAATTGCTAAAGTTGAATTACAGACTTTGACGAGTAACAGCTTAACAATAAACGAAAAAATAAATAAATATGGTATAACTGATTAATTCCGCATTTAATTAGGTATGAAATTTCAATGATGAATTTTAATTGGAACAAAATATTAATTGATTGATTTCTATTTATCAAAAATTTCTATCGAAAATAAAACTTAAGAATCATTTTCCCATCTTACCTTATAATGTCTTGTATTTATCGTTTTCAAAATGTTTTCAAATTAAATTATCGACTTTGATGGGTAACACTTCAATGGTAAAATTGCGAAAAAGATATCCTGGTTAATATGATAGAACCGATTTAAATGTTTCATATTTTCGATGTGACATCGCAATATTTCTAAGTATGTATTTTATTTCCATCGTAAGCTCGTTTTTACACATTTTGTAAGATGAATTTCCATCGGTTTAATTGTTTGTTTATACCTTGTTAAATTTGATAGTCACTAATGCCGTTAAAATAATTCTCAAAATTCGAATTATTATTAATTACTTACTATGCGATGACGCCAGCGGTCTCGCTCTGATTTTGATGAAACCACGATAATTATGTAGCCTTAGACCTTAAATAATTGCAGATTTTGCGAGCCCGGCGTAGCCGGGTGTAGCAAAATCCTAATTTTGTGAGTCTTCCGAACCCGGAAGACATCACGGAGAGACAGTTGGTAGTTGCTGAACCAGGTATAAGGGAGACAGCAACTCTTTGCCCCATTCATAGAACAAAAATTCAAAAATCCCGCTGCATCCAACTCACGCCGGTCCTGCCCATGCCTCATCACAGTATTCAAAATGCGAGTCGACTTATGTGAAAAAGGGGGGTGGGTCGGTGGGCCGTGATGTCTTCCGGGTTCGGAAGACTCACAAAATTAGGATTTTGCTTCACCCGGCTACGCCGGGCTCGCAAAATCTGCAATTTTATTTCATCTTCCTCTCCGTCGACATCACGGAGAGACAGTTGGTAGTTATTTAAAGCTAAGTCGATGAGCAAAATAAGTAACGGTCATTACTAAAGATTCATTCATTTATACATACATAGACATTTATTTCATACCTTCGGTAAATTATGATTTAAAATTTTACAACTTTACCTATTTAATTTGAAGTACATTGTTAGCAAAATTTGATTCATTCAATATCTGTCAATTATAATATCGTGCAAAAACTGTAGAATTTTTTGACCATCCAACTCTCTGTAATATAGTATCTACACAAACTCCGCTCCTTGCAGCTTTGGAGGTTGAAGCGTGTCTAAAGCTATGACCTTTAAAATTACTTGTATCAATGCCAACGATGCTTAATATTTCAACCAACCATCTGCTAATAGTTTGTGATACAACGACCCTGTGAGGTTTAACAAAAGATATAAACAACTCATCAACATTATTTCTAATTAATTTAGTACACGCAACATATTGCTTTAAAACTTTAACAGGGCACAAATCAGAGTCTTGGTAGGGTGGAAGTATTAAAACTGGATTATTTTTTAGAACTGATGTTGTTTTCATTCTACCTGTAATAATGATCTGTACAGATTCTCCCCATTTGACATTACTCAGCTTAATATTACATAATGTTTGAACTCTTTGACCCGTGCATAATGCTAATAATCCTACTAATTTAAACGTTCAATTTTTAAGAGAAGAATTTTCAGTTACAATAGATTTCAAATGAGATAAGACCTTATCTGGATCCCATGTAATATTGTATCGAGGTGCTGGTGGTCTCAACCGACTAATTCCCCTCATTAAATCTATTACTAATTTATGCTCTCCAATAATAATTCCATCCACTTTACCAAAAACGGCCGAAAGAGTAGAACGAGCAGTGTTAACTGTGGAATAGCTAAGTCCTATTGTTGGTGACGGGAGCTTGCGAAAACTAAAGATAGTTTTGGCAAGCTCTGCCTGCACCGGAAAGATTGCCAAACAACAGGAGAGAGAGAGATGAAGAGAGAGAAGACGAGTTTTGGAGTCAGTAGTGCTCGAGAGATAGGTTAAGTAGGATTTGGATCCAAAGGTTAAGTTCCCTTATACTTAGGAGTAGAAGGAAGTAAATAAATATGTACCACCCCGCAAACAACGGAAAAGTATTAAGCCTAATTGGCATTATCGGAAAATTGTACATGACCTGTTGGTTTACCGTGGTGCCATAACGGTAACACTATCTCATACAAATTTGATAAAAATTCCAAGTAATGTACAATATTTCTTTCGGTTGGTGACCACTTCTTATCGGCACAAAATTTAAACCATTTTTCTAATGAGGATTTATATTGCATCCATGTTCCGTTTGATTTTGACGCTTGAAGAATTTTGATGACCTAGTCCGATAAATTTAATGCTGTCCAGATTTTCCCGATAAAATTGCTACCATCAAACTCAGCTTGTTGTTCGGACTGAAGTGACAATTGCTGTACGGATCAAATAAAAGACGCTTGTTAGGCCCCAATAACATAATCTCGGATATTGCTAATTTTTTATATATTGGAAACCAAAGCTGAGTTTTCCAAAACGGGGCCACCGGTAAAATCTGGCACTGATCTTGCTCAATTTTGCGCAATGTTTTTAGCAACATATTAAAAGGTGGAAATGCATATGCACCATCTTGCCATGGAAAGGAAAATGCATCAACTCCTAAACTAAACGGATCTGGTTTATAAGAATAAAAACTTTGACATTGCATGGTCTCATGCGTTGCAAATAAATCTAAAGTAGATGACCAAAATTTAGCACAAATTTTTTGATAATATTTTGGAGTGAGCATAAAATCGGAGGAATCAACTTTTTCTCTAGACAATCTATCCGCAACAACATTATCCTTGGTATTTATATAGCTGGCTGTTAAACCTATATTTTGTTTTATGGCCCATTGCCAAATACTTTTCGAAACTTTGTGAAGATCCGCCTTGCAACCTCCATACCTATTTATATATGATACTGTTGTTGTATTGTCAACTCGCAATAATATTTGAATATTCTGCACCTTAATTAACGCCTTTAACCCGTACATAACTGCATATAATTCTAAAACGTTAATATGAATAGGACGGAAATTAGCAGGCCAATCTCCTCTTGCTTTTTGCCCAGCTCACCCCATCCACTTAGAGATGCGTCTGTAAACATGACAAGATCAAATTTCAAGTTTTTGTACAGTGATTGGTTACTCTTAGGTAAATTCTGTATCCACCATATCAAATCCTGCTTTCCTAACTCAGAAATTTCCATCTTTCCTTCATAATTTCCATTATTATGTTCCAATGCCCTAGTTTTATCCATTTCTAATTGGCGAGTAAACAATAACCCATGTTTCACAGCCGGAACCGCTGCTATTAGCGAGCCAACTAATTCTGCAACACTTCTAATCGATAAGTCGGTGTTCCGAATGCCTACTTTACATTTTTGTATTAATCTCAGCTTTTTCTCTTCGGGTAACGTTAAACTCATTTCTACTGAATTAATTATAAATCCGAGGTATTTGACAGTAGTACAGGGAATTAGCTGAGATTTATCATAATTTATTGTGAAACCTAGTCTTTGTAAAAGTGTCATCACGATATTTAAGTGGTCCTGGCACTCCTTGTGATCTCTACCTATAATTAGAATATCATCTAGATAAACAGCCAAAATTATTCCTTGTTCTCGCAACTTTGCAATAATTGGTTTGGTTAATTTTGTGAATAAATACGGAGCCAGGCTCAAACCAAACGGAAGACATGTGTATGTATAAAGTTTCCCTCGCCAAATAAATTTGAGATATTTCTGACTATGTTTATTGATTGGAATTGCATGATAAGCATCCCTAAGATCAATTACTGCCATGTAACAATTTAAAGATATCAGCTGTGAAGCTGTTTTGATAGTTTCCATTTTAAAGTGTGGATTCTCAATAAACAAATTTAAATTTTTAAGACTTAGGATAGGTCGCCTTGTACCATCTGGTTTAGGAACAGTAAATATTGTTGAAATAAACTGACCCAGCTCAGTATCTGACCTAACTATTGCGCCTGTCTTTAGTAATTTGGTAACGCTCTCATCGATTAATTTTTCATCTATTTCGGAGTATTTTGGAGTGTTTGGCTCTCTACTTTGATATGGCACGGATTTAAAAGGAATATTATAGCCTTGAATAATTTCTAAAATTTTAGTATCATTTGTAAGATTTTTCCAATCACTAAAACGTTTAACTAATTTGCCCGAGTTTACACATACCGAAGGTGACTCTAATCTTTCCTTTGAAACTGGTTTGGTTTCCATGCTGGAAACGGATTCCGGTTCTGGCGAGCGTTGAAGTTTCGAAACTGTCCGTTCCCTCGTTGATGACGAAACGGGCGATTGAAGTTTAAAGGGGTGAAGTTTGGACGAATGTTTTGTCTCTGGTAAGGATGAAACCTGTTTCTCCGAGCCGCCGTATTTCTAATTAAATTTGATGTGGCTTTTGAACTCTTTAAATTTTCACTAAGGTCTTTTCCAAATAGCCATTCTGAGTGCTCAACCTATTATTAATTTTGTAATTTAGACAACGGTTACGATTTGCATCACATTTTCTATAATTTAGACTAAATTTTACCTGAGATGAACAAATTCCTCCATATTCAGGGTTCAAATACTTTTTCAAATCAAATCGACGGGTCGAATTTAATTGTTGGGCTTGATCTCCCAGAATGTTCCCTGTATCGATTGCTAATCGAACCACCGTACTCACAACTTCTTTGGGAATCTCTGACTTTCTAGATAAAACTTGGTCAGTGATAACTGCCAAAGCTGATAACCCGGTTGCGAAAGCCTGCTGAATTTGCTGCTGTTTGACATCGGCCAGTCGAGCATTCGATGGAATAATTTCATTATTTCATTATTTATTTTTGGTGGGACGAACTCCTTGCAATTTGACGGGGTTTTGATATTTTCACGCAATTTCGATTTTGACTCTTTGGATAATGGAAGAGTTACAGTTTTTATGATGCTCGCCGCAACATTTTGCGAAACTTCCGGTCCCAGATCTGATCCCATCTCAATGTCGTTCAACAATTCTTCAACCTCTTTTTCACGTGGGTCTGTCAATTATTTACGAATAGTAAATATAAGTTTATTACTAAATACCTTCTTGAAAATAAAAATATCTGAGGTGGCAACTCACCATCATCTTTTGACTGTACATTGCCTAACAAATTGTCAGCATCCTTTTCAAAATCTTGTTGATCCTCCTCATCCGAAAGACCAAGTGACCAGGTTGACCTCATTTCAGGCTTATCAATCTTGCCTTGACCAATTAAACTTGCCAGCATAGTCGGCACATCTTTTAAAGCTTCAAGAGCTGCTTCTTGCATTTTCAGCCTCTCTTCTATCCCATCGGGAACCTTCTCTTCATTCATATTCAAATCTTAAAGAAACAATTATGACTTGAATTATTACTTGATCACGATTGATCAGTTTGCCGTTATCCTCATCGAGGGAACGTTGGCATTATTTAAAATATATTTTTAAAATTAAATTAAATTTTTAGCTATCGTTTTAGTTAGCCGTATGCCTATTAAAGGCAGCAGTTGGCCGTTTCTTTCATATTTCTTCAAATTTAACATTCACCGACCCCCCAAAAAAATGATAAATGCTTACCTGAGGCTGAGTGACTCCTTATCGTACGTGGGATAGAAAGGTTCTAGTCAATTCACAAGATGTAGGGTGGAATTAAAGTTAATAATTTTGCAGCAACGTGTCTCCCCAAATGCCAAAATTCAACTGTGATGAGGCATGGGCAGGACCGGCGTGAGTTGGATGCAGCGGGATTTTTGAATTTTTGTTCTATGAATGGGGCAAAGAGTTGCTGTCTCCCTGATACCTGGTTCAGCAACTACCAACTGTCTCTCCGTGATGTCGACGGAGAGGAAGATGAAATAAAATTGAACACATGTTTCGGGAGTTTTCATAATGCTCAGTTTAAACAAAGTTATGATGATTTAAGTGGCCGAAAATTCGCATTTTCCACGCGTAATTTTTCTTTTTTTATTTTTTAGGGAGAAAAATGCGAATTTTCGGCCACTTAAATCATCATAACTTTGTTTAAACTGAGCATTAGGAAATATCCCGAAACATGTGTTCAATTATTTATCTAACGCTACATAATATTCGTGGTTTCATCAAAATCGGAGCGAGACCGCTGGCGTCATCGCATAGTTAGAGGTAAAGCGATGGTCGACGGTAAATGATTTTATTTTATGTGTAATAAAATTTTTGGTAAATTAAAGTCAATTAAAAATTTGGTCCAATTAAATTTCATGATAAATAATTTATGAAATGCGAATTAATCGGTTCTATGTACCATGTTGACAAGGATATTTTTTGCGATTTTATTATTAAGTATGGTTACCCATCAAAGTCGGTAATTTAATTTGAGCAATGAAGTGCTTCAAAAATTGTATTTAGATGCGAAACCCCCTCGGCAAAAAATTGGTTTTTTACATCCAAATCTTTCTTTTAAGTAGCTCGGTGAAACTGGGCCTTGAATTCAGATTAAACTTGGACGGGACATGGTAGTGTAGAAAAGAATTTTGAACACTTGTGACGCCAAATTACGAATGTTTAGCAAATTGTATATAGGAAATACGGGTTAGGTTATTTAAATTTTTTTACTTACTTATTATAAGAAAAGTAGTTAAACCATCCAGAAACGTTGGTTGAACTAGTAAAATTTTGCCAGATTTTGGAAATTCTTCATTTTATAGATAGGTCAATTTTAGCTCTCAAATCCACTCATTTTACTTATTTTTCACAATATTTTTGCAAATATATGACTTTGCAGACATCAAATTTAGAATAAATAATTTTACTGATTGAGGATCCAAGTTTAACCAGACTTGTAAACTATTTCCATTAAAAGCAAGTATATATATGTATGTTATCTTTTTATTTTACTTTCTTGAAGCGAATCCAGATTTTGCAGGGATCGAAGCAACAGATAAATTACGATTTTCAACTGGAATTTCAATATTTATAGGAATGAATTTCCTTCATGCAAGATAATTTACGCCAGACGAAGAATTCATCTAAATATAGTTTCGCTCACTTGAATTTGTAAAAAATCCAATACGCGCACAAACCTGCAATTTTTCTTGAAATTTTCTGAAATCACTATTAAAATTCTGGTAGAGTCGCATATATACTCTGTTCTGGTATTGATTTGGTAATAATTTCCTACCAGTTTGTTTCTGAGTTGTAAATTTTGCATTACCACAATATTACTAAACGGTAATGCCCGTTATTACCGTCCCGGTAGAGTCACATGTACTTCGGTCGGGAATGATTTATTACCAGTTTTCTAAGAGTGATCAAGCAATCAATTAAATCAGTATTAAATACATAAATGTGTCGAAAATACAAGTTTTACACTTCTTGATAATGGAGCATATTTGCATATACCTTTTCGAATTAATTGCAAAATAATGAGAAATCTAATTTTGTAAAGAGTTGATCAAAGTTTTGGCGTTTTTTTTATTTTTTAACGAAATTTGAACTTGACACCTTTGTCAAGTTCAAAATTTCAAGTTTCGACAGATTTATATTTTTAAGTTGCATAAAGTTTTTTAAATACAAAACTTAGCTTGATTTTGATTTATTTGGGAAATAGACGTACCTACTTCGATTTTTGTTTCTTGCATAATTTTTTACACATCTTATGTTTGTTTTTCAAATTTAATGCTATTAAAATTGTCGTGGTAACAACGACAATTTTTGAATAAAATTTCAGTTGTGGAATTTAAGTATGATAATGAATAATTTAGAAGCCAAATTTAGTATTTGGTAATAGTTTAATTATATAATGTTAAACACCATAATGAATAATTTAGAAGCCAAATTTAGTATTTGGTAATAGTTTAATTATATAATGTTAAACACCAGGTGATTTTTTGAAGCATTTTTTTGGAAAATTTTTTGATTTTTTTGGCAGAACTATGAGTTTAGCAGTAACTGCAAAATTGCAAAACATTTCGAAATTCACAGACGTTGAACAATTCGTAAATTGGTTAGTTTTTTCAAAACCGTGCTAAATTTATTCACTTTATTTAGACTTTAAACTCAGGATAAACTCAGGCCTTTGTAAATATCAATTCAAGCTGCAATATTCGCAGTATTAAATCGCATGCAAAACAAGCAAGAAAAAAGTGACAAGTAATCTAATTTTGTTCATGCATTATTGCGATAACCAATTATTTTAAATTTTACCCATTATTTCGAGATACAGATCGGAGAGTTCAATTTTTTCACATTTTTCATTTTGTATCGTGTTTGAGTTGAAATGCATATTTATTTTAACAAAGCTAAAATTTTCGAGAAATCATAATGAGAAATTCTTTTAGTTTTGACAAATTTTAAACCCGGAATTAAAAAAAATTCTTTACGAATGGATAAATAAGTATAATTTTAGATATTGAATAAGTCATAAGAAAATGAAGATCCTATGAAATTTTTTCACTTCAAAACGTCAAAAACATGATAACAATTCTCATTGTCTAAAATTAACAACTAATTTTTCCCAAAAAATCTTTGTGACAAATTTCTTCATCTTCTACCAATGTCTTGATAATGAATGGCAGATAGCATTCGAAATAATGACAAATAAAGAAAACTTGTTCTACGATTTTCCACTATAACTCCGCGTAGTCGAATTATTAAATGAAATCCGTAGTTGTATTATTAGTGAAAAGATAGCGTTAATTTTATGAAATGAAGACAGCAAGTAATCCAGCCACGAGATCGTTAAGGCACCTGAAAATTAGTGTGTTATCCGTTGTATTAAAAATTACAACAGAATATTCAATTTGGCATTACAACCATCCATTTGTGTTAAAAATTTAGTTTTTTTCAAAATTTAATGCTTCTTTTCCTGTATTATGAAAATAAAATTGACTCTTTTCATGTAGTAAATTCAAGAGCAGATTTTTGCGCCAATATAAATATTTCGTGCGTTCTGCTTCGTCGATTGTCGTCGTTACAGTTCAAAGGGTTAAATTAATTGGGTAGATTTCAAAAACATTGAAATTTTACAAATATTCACGAACTAAAGAAGTGCATACAGTGTTTTACCTTGGACGTACAAATTGCGCATAGTACAAAAGCGGGCAAAAGAATTTTACATCGAATTGAATAATTATGCTTCGCAAAGGTCGAATTTTTGAGGAACTTACACATTTCAAATATGTTTTAGGTAATTTGTCAGGTTTTTGTAGAACCTCATTTTGTAGAACCTCATTTTGTAGAATGGTTAATTTTCGCTGTCCAATATACTCATTTTCCTTATTTGCAACATTGCAACAAAATTTTTGCAAATATGTACTTTGGATATCGCATAGTAAAAGTAACAGAAAGTATTTTATTTGCGTATAAAAGAATTTGACTTATATCGAGTTGAATAGCTATAACACCAAATTATGTATATGCTATCCACGAAAGGAATCACAGAGTTATATCTAAATATCAAACTCTATGAAAAAAATCAATAAAAAATAAAATAGGAAATGAATTTTGTGAAGAATTGTGATTTTTTCTACTTATTTCGGGTTGATGATTTTATTTCGAAACTGAGATTTTTTTTTAGAAAAATTGCATATTTTTGCGAATAGAAAATTTTGCACTTGCTGATTTTGCATAATCCACACACTTAAACCGAATTTCAAAATCATGATAAATATAATTTTATAAAGAGTTGGTGGAATTTTGGAAATTTTTTTGTGGGAAATGCTTTTTTCGAAATTTTATACTTACAATGAGGAGGTGTCAGGTGGTTATCGCCAATGTGGACGGGACTAATTTTAAACTGTTCAGGCCCAGAAATAAGCCCAGCCGTATTTTTTCGTTTTCCTGAATGGGCATATTTACGCCCGTGGCGGAATTTTCAAAACAAAATTCACCCAACATCCTGATTTTTAAAAACGCTGTAACTTTTCGAATTTTAGCCCGATTTCAAAAATTGAATACAATTCGTGTTCAGAATTACTTCCCTGAAAATATAAAAATTCATTTTAAAAAAAATTTTAAATTAAATATTTTCATGCCATTTCTGAGTTTTTAGAAATGAAAAAAACGATAATTTTTTGAAAATAAAAAAATTTTTGAAAATGAATTTTTATATTTTCAGGGAAGTAATTCTGAATACTAATTGTATTCAATTTTTTAAATCGGGTTAAAACTCGAAAAGTTATAGCGTTTTTAAAAATCAGGATTTTGGGTGAAATTTTTTCTTGAAAATTCTGCCACGGGCGTAAATATGCCCATTCAGGAAAACGAAAAAATACGGGTGGGCTTATTTCTGGGCCTGAACAGTTTAAAATTAGTCCCGTCCACATTGGCGATAACCACCTGACACCTCTCCATTGTTATAGTTAGATTTTATGTACCGTTGTATCAAGTTTTAGTGCATGTAAAATTTAAAAGTATTAAAAAAACTCGATTTTTGTTTCCTGAATAATTTTTATATTTGTCATATTTCAAATTTATCGATATTACAACTTGCGAATAAATGAATAAAAAATGGAATAGGTACTTAAAACAAATTCGTTGAGCTAGCAAAGATAAAATTTTAGTAAAAATATTTAAAATTAGTAGAATTTACATAATTGAATAATTTAGAAGCCAAATTTAATATTTTGTTATATGTAACAACATAACGGGTAAATCACAGGTCGCAAACGAACGTAACATAATTATCCCAACAGTAAAATTGAACGGAAAACTTGGACCACACTGGAAATATAAATACATGCACTCCTAGAAATCCAGTGTTAAGCTAATACCAAATGGTATTCATGTATGACTCTACCAAAGTAGTATTGATAATTAATACCTGATGAATCTCGGTCCCCATTTCCGCACCAGCGGAAATGGGGACCGCTTTCATTTTTCAAATAATTTTGCATGTAAATAGCTTAGGTTAACACTTTAGATAGTTCTTGAGGATAGAAAATTCCTAACATTTTTCCCCTGAATTATCCATTATGGAATATGTCATAGGTTTGCTGTTATGAGCTTCGCTAATTTTGTAAATCTTGTCTGTAAAAGTAGGGGAATAGCCTTTCCTGAAAAGCGCTTTATTTATTTTAATTCTAACAAAATCTCCTGATTTTAACTTCGGTTTTTGATGCTTCATCATAAGAACATCTTTATTACTCCGAAACCAAACATCCATCTGATTATACTTGTTGACAGACCTAGGCGAACATTCAATAATTCTGTGTTTGCTCTCATTATATGAATCTACTACTTCTTGTAAAATATCATAATACACATTTGTTTTTCTATATGTGAAAACTTTTTGTAATCTCGTCATCAGAGTTCTATTAAACCTTTCGACCATTGCTGCTTTAAGTGGCGAATGGTTATGAAATAATTTTATGTCTTGTTCCTTTAATAAATTATAAAATTGTTTGTTAAAAAATTCTTTTCCTTCGTCTGTTTGTATGAATTTTGGTTTCCGATTTGAGTTTAGGATTAATTCCTTGACAGACTCTGTTACTGATTTTCCATCTTTTTTTCTTAGAGGTTTAACAAAAGCAAATCTACTTAGAGTATCTATTACTGTTAATAAATATTTTGTTCCCTTGTTTAATCTTGAATATTTTGATATATCTATTAAATCAGCTTGCCAACAATAATCAACTTCGTGGGAAGTCATTTTACGTCTAAAAAATTTATGCTTCACAGATTTGTTTGTTGTATATGTTTCATAATGCTGTAGAAAAGTTACAGCATCCTTCAGGGATACTCCCGTTGCTGCAGATAACCGATGTGGTCCACCAAAACTTCCAATATGTTTTGGATTAAAGTAGATTTCTTTCAAAAGTTTGTCTGTTTTCATGATTGAATTGTTTGAAATATCCGAACGCAATGTCTATTTTTCTGAATACAAATATCGCTGAGACTATTTGCACATTTTCCGCTACATTCGATTCCACATTTGGAACATTTTGGAAAGTAAAGGTTTGTTTTTACAAAGTTTGATACTATTTTATCATTCACAAGAGTATTTTCTGAGTTGAATTTATTTAAAATTTTATCGTAGGACAAGCCACGGTTTCGATTAATTAAGAAGTATAAGCAATACCCTCCACAGAGATTGCTGGAATTTGACTGAAATTGAGATGCTGACTGTCTAACCTTTTTCTCGTTTCTTAATGCAAAATCTTCAAATTCTTTTCCATAAAAACCTAAAGGCATTCCAAAGCTATCAAAAAATTCTAGAACAGACGATTCAGTTTCTTTGTAGAAAGCTAACCAGTGCATCCCTGCCTCGTTTGAAGATTGGTTATTACTAATAATTGCAAACGTTTTTGAATTAATACTATCTAACTGATCTTTGGCACAAACAGCTATGAAAAGGTTCATAGAGTTGATTAAGGCATATCGAAGTTGTAAAGAATTCATTATTGTACAGAAATTTGTCTAAATCTGTCAATCTCCAAGATTTTAAAATGTTCAGAATAAACTAAACAATTTACCGCTTCAGGCAGTGCGTTAGCAAATTTTAATTCGATTCTTACACATCCGTTTTTTTCCAACTGTAGTGCAGAATCTGACCCAGTAGACTGATTAATGTCAAATCCAAAAAATGTCTGACCACTACAAAATTCTTCTCTGTCAAAAGTCAAACCTTGATCTTGTCCTGCTGTTCCAAGAGAACAATACAGTAAATAATATGGTAATAACTTAATATCACTGTCAAAATCAAGTTGTAAACCTTTAATAGGATAGGGAACATTGTTCACACTTAATGATATATAATTAAGATTGTAATGGGGGAATACATAAGGATTAACGTCATAGTCCCCAACAAAACCCTTACTCGGAATTAGACAGATGACAATTCTAGTTGGGATTGTACCAAGGAAAACGTTTTCTTCGATAAAGGATTGTGACGATTTTGGAATTGAAAAAAAATTTTACTTCTGATTTTTTGAAGGGGTATCGAGCACTATGCCCTCCTTCAAGTAACTTTTGGTGAGACAAGACAATACTAGGATATAAAACATGTTTTCTAACAAATAGACTCGCATCAAGGAATTTTACTTTGGGATTAATCGCGGGACTACCTGAAGCAAGTGCCCCGCACAAAAGGGAAAACGTTTCAACAGCTCTGGCTAGGCTAATGGTAACTGTTGTGTCATTCAAAATATATCGATGTTGATAAGCAAGGTCAAATTTTAATTTATCAATTAATTCCACCGGTTTCGAGGCTTGAATCCATTGCTTTCTTTTTTTGTAGCCTGTGTTAGTATCTTTCAGCGATCCATTATCAGTGTCTTTGTAGAATAGTGGACAAGTCGCTTGGGAATTTATGTAATCAGTTCCGTATGTCAAAACTGTTTCTAAATAAGCTTTGTACATGTAACAGTTATTGCTGGTTGAAACAAGTTGATTATTTATACTAACATCACATTGCGAAAACAGGGAATGCATAAATAAGTTAGAAGTACTAACCTCTGCTGCTGCTGGTAAATCTTTTCCATCCGATGCAACAACTTTTACTCTAAGATAACAGAAATGGTCAAACAAGTCAAGATATTGCGATGCATTTCCAGTAATTCGAAAATCAATTTTTGCATCGTTATCTTGTATATTTACAACAGGTTTATATTCTGCGCAGAAACTGGATTCAACCGTTGTGTCTGTAGGTGGAAGACCAAATAACTCTACTTGTCCCCTAATAGACGGTTGAGAGAATTCGTTAATTAATGCCATTATCCAAATATATCCCGTTTACTAAAAATTGATCTTCTTTTCTTAGGTGCAGTTGGTGTTTTTCTCTTGTTTTTCTCTCCTTCTAGCACAGAGTCTACTCCAGTTGGTTCCCCTGAAAAATTCACGTTATCTGAATCAGATATAAAAATGCTGAAAGAATTTCCTACCACTCAAATGAATAAAGCTCACAATTTGCTCGGGTTTTTAAAGTGTCATCCTGAAATGATAAAATGGGATAAATCAGGACGAGTAACTTTCTGGGGAAGTGAGTTTGAACCTGACTCTAACATTTCGGATTTAATGAGTTACTCCATTAGAGATTTGAAATGGACCACATCCCCAAACGGAATCAACAGATTCCTGAGAGTGTGTAAAATGTTAAATGTCCCTGCCGCTCTATTTTCAACTGTAGTGAGAAATGATCTTATGGGTACCTTAGATTCTATTCCTCTAAAACAAACAGCTACGCTCAGTGCTCATAAGCTGTCGAGCTTCAGTGCATGGGAACCGTTAAACCAAAATGATGCTCTGAATAAAACCTTTGACCCATATCGTACTCCAACGGGAATTCCCCAAAGACCCCGCAACACTAAGGACGTTACATCAAGACAGAAGACTTCATATGGTTTCCCACATGATAGAATGGCTTTTGACTGAGGTATTCGTTTTTGAACAACAACAACAAAAAAATTCCTTCTTAACTTTGAGGTCTGGTTTGTGTAAAAAATTGTTTTAATAATTTAATAAACTATGCTAAAGTAGTACGACATATTAGTGATATGTTCATTGTAGTGTCAGAGCTCATGCGATTCAGTTCTAATCAGATAAGGTTTTCCGTATTTATTTTAAATACTAAACATGGTTCTCCAAGATGAAACTTTTCCAACTCTGGTCTATAAACCATACGATATTGATAACAAAGATATGTGTCTAAATAGTGATCGTTTAGCAACATTCAAAAACTGGACCGGAAAATGTAAGCAAAATCCCAAAAATTTTAGTGAAGCAGGATTTTACTCTACTGGATATGGAGATCGGCTTTCTTGTTATTATTGTGGAATAATAATCCATAATTGGCTGCCAAGTGATGATCCCTGGATTGAACACTCTATTCATTCAAGTGACTGTCCATTCCTCTCGTTGCACAAACCTAAATTGCAGACTATTTTATCGAAGGATTTAGACCAAAGTTATACTTACCAAAAATATAATGTAATTTTGTAATGCTTTTATATATTTTCAGTTTTATCAAAATAATTATTTTATTGTTTTATTATTTTTTTATTACAGAGTCTATGCAAACAAATAAATTCGTCAAAGGATGAGAATGGTGAAAATCAAGAAAATGCTACTCTTACACTCCTTCATAGGCTGATGGAAACATTTCTGTGTTCGGTGTGTAAACTCGAAGAAGCTAATTACATGTTCACTCCATGTTGTCACATTTGCTCCTGCTTTCCATGCTCTACTACCCAAGACCTATGTCCTATTTGTAGATGCCAAATTAAGGGAATAACAAAAGTTTTCAAACCTTAAACTGTACATATTTTATTTATTATTTATATATTTGTAATTATAATCATTTTATTGTTATGTTTAAACTGTACAATAATTCACTAAATAAATAATTGGTACTTGTTAATTTTAAATATTTTACTTGTTGTACGTAGGAATCAAAAAATGATTGTGAGCAAGTGTACTAATTCCATCGGGTAAAATAAAACGTTTCGAATCAAAACTATGCAAAGCTACTTTTGTATAATTTGCAGTTGTTAGTTTATGATTCTTTGAACGAATCAAATTCATTCTGCACATATATTTTGTTTGCTCAAACAAAGTCTCCATAAAAGCTTTATGAGTTACATGTTTTCGTACTAAAGATTGTTTGACTCCTTTCATAGCAATCTTATGGATATTCTTGCCTGCAAAGGAATACATTTTTGGAGAAACACCCACAAAACCATACATGATTTTTCCGTTACTCTCGTCCTTCATTTTACCAATCACTTTTTTATTTTCTGTAGAATAAAGTGGATGAGTGTGGTCAAAATCACTAAAGTCAAAATCATTTTTCACCAGTCTTAAATCAGCATAAAGATCAGCGGTTTTAATTTGATAGGCTAAGCTGTCCGTATCTGTAAAAAGGAACCTGGCTTTAATTCCATACCATTTTTTGATCGTGTCATAATGCCAAACCTGCATAAACAACTTGCTGAGATCTAAAACCGAAAACGCTGTATATATTGGCTTATCCAATACAATACTAGGTTTACTCATGAAAACAAGTACCAAGTTTGGAGAAAGAATCTCAAATTTTCTGAAGTTCGAAAGCCTGGAATAATATTTTGCTGTTTCAATACTATTAACTATATATACATTTTGCTGATTCCTAACATTCATCATGCTACGTCCAAAAATTGCGTTAACTATTAGCTTGAAAAAGTCTTGCTCAGATTTGTTTGTAGCTTTTCGTCGTAAATCACAACAAAGGTTTACAAAATCTTTAAGCCAGGGCCTTTGAACAATTTAATTATCTTATGAATCTTTGTTAATACCATTCCCTTCTCCAAATAATATTTGAGATTTCTATAATGCACTGGATACATTTTTCTAGATCCTAAATGAGGAACTAATTTTTTCTGCGTTTCTGAATATTTAATGTTATAGGAAGTTAAAAGCTCCCGCTGATGCTTCGAGAGTTGATTCATGACAAGGGTCAAGGGTCAAGCTTAAAGTTAGAAATTGCCATATCCCTGTAGCTTTCAAAAACGCATGCCAACAGAAGTACATCTGTTGTTAAATATATGTCGTGGTACGAACCCAGGTCAGTGCATTCGGTTTCAAACACTGACTTACCAAAATCATAATCCTCTTGTGAAATCCCTTCACAAGTGAGGGTGTTATAAAACTCTGAAATATCGGGAAATTTGGTTTCCTTAAATTTATCCCAAGAACTGAAATAAGAATATGGATAGACACCTTTCCTTGAGAGTTTTACAGCCCGTTCTTTTAAAAAATGTTGTATCATTATACCAAACTTGTCATCAACGCCTTCGGGTTTTGCATGAAGGTTTGTTACAAGAGTATCTAAAGATTTGGGCAGATGCATGAAAGAATCTATGAACATGAACTTATCACAAATAATGCCTATAAATTTTTCAGAGTTTTGAGGGATAACAAACGTATTCCCAGAACCAAATTTCGTTGCTGAACTTAACAGCAGGTGAGAGTCATAATTTCTAAAATTATGCATAAGTACAGGGATTTTGCCTTTTTGAATTTACGAAGCATTACATTCTCTATGAGCAGCTCCTCTAAATAATCCAGTATTGTGATCATGATCTCGAACTTTTATAGATTGGTGATCAAAATCATGCTCACAAATGTGGCAGGAATCTGCCATAGAAAAATCATATTCTTCTTCTAGAGAAAGTTGTTTCATAGCGATATGGATTTTGTTCCTTTGTATGCAAAAGCTAGCTTGTAGATTCACTTGAGATTCGCTTGCAGATTCCTCATCTATAAATTTGTCAATGCTATTTGGACCACGATATTTCGATATATGAACCAGTTTCTTATTTGGGCCAATTACTGCAAGATTATATCCTGAAATTTTGTGTTTATCTATTGAGGTCGTACTGGTATTATCGTCTGTGAGCATTGCTTCAAAATCTCCATATATCACAAAGTTACACTTTAGTTTATTACTAAGTTTTTTACTCTCAAAAGAGCAGAATGGAATTTTTCCATCAACGACTGAAGGAACAGAAACCTTTTGAGTTTTAAACTCAAAACACAACTGCTGATGTGAATCAAGACGCTTTTCATCTCCGAAAGTATTCAAACAATTGTAGCAAACAAATTTTCGATGATGTCCCTGTCTGTTGATTAGGCGAGAAAAATTCAGGATAGACATGTAATGCCCATGTTGCTTAAAAGCATCCTGAATGTATACGATTTTATGCGTTCTGCTATTTGCATGAGGTGTTAGGCGTAAAACGTTAAGCTGCTCTTCTTGATCAATACCAAACACATTAATACCAATTTTAATATGTTTGTGCCGCTTTTCGAATGCTATGATATCTTTCAACGATGTTGGAAACTTTAACGAAGAGAAATCGTAGTGAGTTTTAAATTTTTCATATTGAGATATTATTCCACGATGCCTGTTATCTACTGAATCTCCGTGCATGCAGATCAGAAAAGCTAAAACAAAGCAATCATTTTCCTTATTATCGGGATTCACAATGGCATTCTTATTTTTCAGATGGCTGGGAATGATGCACGAACATCCACCCTTTAATATTTCAAACTGAGCTGTTCGTATATCACAGCCTTTCACTTCATCTAATATCCAACCACTGCCATTTCGTTCGAAGATTTCCACATTATTATCGATTTGATTAACCATGTCACAAAAGATTCTATTAATGTAGAGGGGACTGAGGATAATTTTAAGAGAAGAATTAAAATATTGTTCTGTTGTTTCCATGAATTCTACCTCTTCTTCATCCACGCTTGGATGAATACGTTTAAATTTACACAAAAGCGTCATTTGAAACTTAATGCTATTATAAATTGAAACATTGTGAAATAGAATCTGATTAATTTTAAACTTAAATCTATTAAAAAATCTCTAACAGAAATAATATTATTATCCTCATGTGTATTTCTAAATCTGTAAGTTTTCATAAAGCCTTGAAAGGCTTCAATTTCAGAGAAAGGGAAAGCATTCAGTCGTAGCCCTCTTCCTCTTTGATCAAATTTCATGGATTTTATAACTCCTCTTTTATGAGCTTCATTGTGCTCTATAAGATCAAAAATGACGACCTGAATGACATGGTACAATATTGACACAATTTTCTCTTGTTTTCATCTCGGTGCCTTAGTAAATGTGACGCAAAATGCTGACGATTTAAGAATCTCCTAAAACATTTCAAGCATTGCAATGTTGTCGTCTTAATACGAGGAGCCTGCCAAAATAAAACAACAATCTCAGTAACTATCAACAGTTTATACACATTCTTGTCTAAGTGATCTCACCATTTTCTTTGTGATGTAAATCTCTCAACTATTATTAGGTTGCTCTAAATGAAGTACTCATACACTAAGCACGGAGAAAAAAAAAACAAATTTTGAGAATTAATTGTATAAATTTAAACTTGGAAATTTAAAAATAATAAATAAATAAAAAATAACTTACCAAAATTTCCAAAATCAAAGTCAAGAAGTGTGTATTCTAAAAAATGTTTGTGAGAAAATATGTATAACAACATCTTTTTTTATATCTCGGCGTGACGTCATTATCTTAATACCAGGAATGTGTTTACATATAATAAAACATACCATCACTTCAACTCCAATACTGTAAAAAATATTAATTACCACTTACCACTATTAACTGTATTTTGTAAATAATTGAATTAGTAACCCCTAGGGAGTTATTACATTTTTACGGTATGTACTTATTTTGGAATTTTTTTTGTAAATTACTAAGACTATAAAAACAATTGGCAAAATAATGAGCAAGTTAGTCAATGTTTCAACATTACGTGCAAAGGATTTCCAAAGAAGAAATAAAAACTTTAAAAACTCCAAAATGTCTCAGGGTAAGTTTTCCTAAAACACAAATAAAATAATTTTAAGAAACTAAACAAGCTTTAGGAAAATTTTCAAATGTTGATAAAATATAAACTTGAAATCTTAAATAAATTCCAATATTTACGTAAATTTTAGCAGGGATAAACGCAGTGGCAAGAGCACGAAAAATCTTAGAGGAGGCTAAGCCAGGAAGTCGAGAGTCTGAGGACGCACGAGCTTTTCTTCTTTCTCACCGTCGACAACCTGAAGTCTTTGACGCTGGATTCGTCGTAGACGATGATGAGGAGGAACCAAGCGGACCTTTCACTGATGAGGAGGAGGATGAAGACGAAGAGGACGAGGATTCTCCGTCTGAGCCAGAGGAGGATCCTGATTTTGTTCCTGCAAATGAACATTCGCAAAAACGTAAGATATTTTATTTGATTTATTAGGTCATATACTTATTGTTCATTTTTAATTTAATTGTAAATTGTTTCTACTATTAGGGCTGAACCTCGTGGATGATTTGTATGCAGTGCCAAAGTAAGTCAAAGCGCAAAGAACCTGCAACCAAATCAAAGAAACTGGAGCCAGTTGTTAAACTGAAAAAAGTTGATTTATATACGGAGCAGAAACGACGACGGGAAGCAAGGGAGAATGCAGCTGATGCGAAGAAGATTGACGCTGCTTCCAAGAAGGAGCTAGATGCCGCTCGTCGAAACCCGTTAAGCTTGTTCTACACTGGTCCTGAAGAGAAGACAGTCAAGGCTGCTGCCGCCGCTAACAAGAGGAAGATGGCTGAAAAGGGTAAGATGTCAATAATTATTTTAAAATGTTAATAGGGAAATTTGTTGTAACCATAAGCTTTAAATTTTTATTTCTATTAATTGCAGAAAAGTCCCCAGCGGAGAAGAGAGGTCGAGTCAAGAGTGTTCCGCCTTCTGCTGTTCCTGTTCCTTCAACGGCGCTTGTTCCTGTTGCTCGTACTACGATTCCTCCTGCAAGCTCATCATCATCAGCTCCGGAGCATATGAAGCATATGTGCCTTCATCATCTTACAAAGGTCCTATTTCGCTTAATTTTGCTCCCGAAGGGGAAAGGAGTGACGATCCTAGTGGACAAAATATTGTCCATTGGGAGGGCCAGCTAGGTCAGGGGTTTTGGCTAAAACTCCAAACTTGGAGAAAAAATGGGCAGGCTTATGTCTGCATCAGAAAGAATCAAACCACAGGGGCAAACCTGTCGTTTAAAGATTTTCAATGGTTGGTTGCAGCTTGCAATACCCTGCAAACAAAGATTGACACAGACCCTGATTATACTACCTGGATCCCATAAATCCTTTCAAAATTAAACTGAAATCTATTTTTTCTTTACCTCTCTTAAGCTGAACAAGTTGGTTGGTCAGAGGAAGTAGATTCTAATCAGGGCGTCTATAAAAATTCGGAAGATCTTATAATTATTTCAAATAACGATTATATAATGGGACATACACAGTTTTTTCACTTCTTGCCTATAACACTCCAAAGAAAATTAAAATTTGTTAAATCATGTAACGTAGCTATGACTTCGATTTTCCAAGCCAAAGAAAGCTTTCTTTTACCTGACAATTTTTGGTATCCCGTTTTGATGGTATCTCCTCATTATATGGATTGAATGTAGTAGTTGATTTCCTACATATTTCAAATATATAAAAATAAGTCGATAATTATAATAGTTTGACTAACAATTGAAGTTTAAATAAAAAATGTATAAATATTAACCTTCTAGATGACTATAGAACGGTCCACTTTATTAGGAAGACCTTTGAAAGTAAATTTCCAACAAAGTTGCACCCTCAATCTGCTGGTTATGATTTGTACTGTCAATCCGGAGCGTTACTTAAAGCAGGGGAAATGATATTGATGGATATTGGGATTCAAGTTAAATTACCGTTGGGCCATGTTGGTTTGATTAAACCAAGGTCTTGGTTAGCGTTGCGGCATAAAATTGACGTCATGGGGGGCGTGGTCGATGAAGATTTTGAAGGAACTTTGGGGGTTATGCTAATCAACCATGGGAAACTTCCATATCAAGTTGAACTTGGGGATCGTGTTGCTCAGTTCTTGATTATAAAACTCCATAATGGACCGTTGAAGAAGTCTACGTTTGATGAAATTATTACCACCACAGCACCTGTTGCTTCTCGGCGTGACGCCAAAGGATATGGCTCCTCTGGAAAATAAAAACGAGCAATTTTTACTATATTCAATATAAACTAAGTAAAATTTACTTAAACTTAAATATCTTCGCAGCTAATGTTAAAATTTCACCATCCTTCCCGCACGACCCTTGATTCAATAAATAAAACACACGCACAAACTTAATCCAAATATTTAATCTAATAACTGAAATTAATGTCCTCAAAAATGTTAATATTTGTTACATAAAATGTCTCCTATATTGAACTGTACCTGAAGAACATGCTTGCATTAGTTGGTGGGCGAGCTCCTTGTTGGAGCTACTAGTGGAAGAAACTTTTCTCTCTTGGTCGAGTTACTTTTACTTTCCGCTGTAAGACACAATGTTGCAGTAAGACGGAATATGTAACTTGAAAAGAAAGAAAAAATAATAATGAAAATCATAACTAAAATCTAAAATAATTAATGAACTAAGCATACCAAGCTTAATTTTGCAAATATTTTGCAATGAAACATGCGTATTTTCATATGTACATATATTTCATGTAACCTACACACTTACCAGAAAATAAAACCTTCATTTATCATCCTATCTTTGGTGCTGTTGTTACAATTTATTGATATCAATCTCCATCCTGTATGACCCTTCATCACACAAACACACACACACACACACACACACTTTTGCAAGTATTTATTTTTAAAATAATCTCCTCTCAAATGTGAATATTTTCTTTGCAAATTGCACGTTGCATTTAAGTTGATATTAATAGTAGTGAATAACGTGCATGGCTTACATTAGTTAATGAGCAAGCTCCTTGTAGCAGCAGCTGCTCGGAGAGAAAACTTTTTCTCCTGGTGGAGCTTTTATTTCACTGGTCTCCCATCCGCACGCTAGGGTGCGGAAGCACCTCGCTAGTAGAAGAAACTTTTTTTCATTTTAATATTTTGTAAACTTTCTCTCTTTCACTTTCTCTCTTTCACTTTTTCTCTTTCACTGGTGGCACTTCCGCTCCAGCGGAGCGGAAGTGCGACCATAAGATCATCAAATCTAATTTCAAAAAAGTTGCATATGTTTACTACCAAAGGGTATGGATTGCCATACAGTTCAAATTTTAATGATTCAATTCCGCTATGTGCTACAGATTGTATTTTCTTCTTCAGATTTCGCGTCAAATTCCGCCCATAGGCTGCACCTACTTTCAAGGTGATTTTCTTCCATCTGTTCTTAAATTTAATTAAGGTTTCTGGCGTTTCTGATAGCTTAGAATATTTGGACTTACAAGGGAACCTTAACTACTGTCCCATCTCGATTTCCTTCGTAATAGCCTTAATCGACAGATAATTAATGAAACTAAACTTTGTCATAGAACATGCGGTGCAAAATCACGTTTTCGCGAAATATTTGGCGAGAACTGCACCAAAACCTGCATTTTCCCAATGCTTTTAACATAGCCCCCAGCGTTTAGAATGATGAAATGAACTTTATAGAATATTGAAAAAATATTTATGTACCCGTCCGCGTAATTTCAGCCCGATCACGAAACGGTCACTTTCTCCCATGATTTCAATAGTAGCTGCACTATTGAAATCATGGGAGAAAGTGACCGTTCCGCGCGTCACTAAAATCGTCACCACTTGACCAAATGTCATTTTGACACGGAGATTTTGTCACATCATAGGACTAGTATTAAAAACTGCGTCTAATATATACATTGGATATGCTGGGAGCTCCGGGCACTATAAAAGGTTCCCTCGGTAGTTGATGTTGGGTTCAGAACTACCTTTTTCTTTAAAAAAAAATGCCGAGTAGTTTTGGAATCACTGTTTGCTTCATTTTTATGAAACTCAATTCCTCGTTTTTCCAACTCTTCCCTTTCAACCCAAGTTATTCTACTTTTAGCCGTGACTCAATAATTGTTGACATATATCGATGGAAAGCTTATACTTTGGTCTATTCAAAAATAATTTTTTTAAATTTCGCTGTGTTCCCACCTAGCGCACTCTTTGCGGGGAAGTCCGATACCATCGTGAGCGATCTTTATATGAAGAAAAAAGAAGGCTTGTAAAAATCGTAAGTGTAATAACATGATTTTCAGAGCAAAATTTTGCTTATGTCTCAGCCTCAGCCTTATAAAATCACTTCGTAGGTTATTTTGCGATGTGAAAAATACTTAGGATACAAAGAAGTAACGAAAATTTTAAGTGAACGTCGATATATTACGTAATAATTTTATTGGGCGGGTGATCATATTTTTCCCATGTTAAAAATCCTTATTTATTAAGGCATACTCACGTTTGGTTGGTCCGTGCTAAAATCGAGAATTTTTGATAATGAAATATATGGATGGTCCCTTATAAATTTATAATCGACTCAAGTTCTCGCGTTCTCGCCAACGAAATGATCATTGCTGCAGGGACCAGAAACTCCGATATGATGACCCCTTTCCTCGCATTTCCAGTCCCGCCGCAAGTACATTTCCCGTTACAATCGTCCCCCTTGCAGCTACACAGATTCATCGGGATATCGGCGGGAGGCCGTTCCGGAAGGACGGGATTATTGAACAAGAAATCTTCGAAGATTTTAAGGACAGTCCAAAGGGTTCCTCGAACACGTTGATCAGCAGCGAAGCACCTGACCCCGCCCAACTCTTCAAGGTTTCCGCATTCTCGGACAATAATTGTGACGTTATTCATCACCATTTCCATATCGTAACACGAGTCTAGCGGAGCATTCCCGGGTTCTGCTTCGCAAGGGGCGAGAAAATCCTTGTCGAGGTTGCCGGCTTCGCACCCAGGGCCGTACGCTACCCCAGGAAAAGGCCTGTCCTGTGTGACGCCCCTTAAGTTCAGACACTGATAGCAAGAGATGCCTAAAGAAGGGGAAGGAAATTTTTGGTTAAAAAGTTATACAGAGGAGCATCCAGATATTACCTACACAAATAAGTGGGTGGGTGGTTTTTTTGTAGTAGTATCTTACTTAATCGCGTTAAGTTTAACACGCGAGGATAAGGAAATGTAGGGTAAAAAATCGGCGTTTTTTAAACACATAATAAACCAACATTCTCGCTGTGTGCAGGGTAAATTAAGCGCGGATGGAAACAGAGCTCGGCGGATATCGTGGATTTTGGAGGTTGGAGGACGGGAATTTTTAATGAATATAGATTCTGACCCGGATATTTGGAGGTTTTAACCCGATATCCGCCGAGCTATGGAAGGAAAGAATGAGTTACTTGCCTTCCCCTCGAGAAACGAAGCCAGCCAGAAAAATTAGCAAGGATAATCCCTTCATTGTTGTAACTACTTTTGATGATGAAGATATTTTGCAATTGATGAATGTTATTTTACTCCTGAATGATTAAACCTGGTCAGACCTGTGTCCTTTTTATGTAAAATTGTGACGCACGGTTGAGTTCGACTTGGAGAAGCGTTCTACATATAGATAAGGAGGTTATCTTTTGCTAAAAGTTTTTCACCGAATGATTCAGCAAATTCCAGTTAAGCCTGCATAATTTTTGTTGATACGTATGTAAATATTTAGTGGGGTCATAAATATAAATAATTGAACGCAATTGATGGCTGGATAAATGAAAGTGGCGAATTACATATGTATCAATATCACTATCACTATCACTGACGTATCAATATCAGGTTTGGACTTTGGTTACAACAGGCCAAAGCACGATATCATGCTTATCCAAGCATTATTATCATCATTTTTATATGTGCGAGTTATGTATGATTAGTCATTTATGTGTGTACGTATGTATGTATGCAGAAAATGTAGAGTCGCATGTCACATGTCACGTGTCAGGGAATTCATTTTCTCTGAAAATTTTTACTCCCAGTTGATAAGGGTACGCTACCCCGGGTTTTTATGGGCTGTAGTTTTTGGGGTCGGATTTCCGGGAAAACTAGAATGCCCAATGGGGTTCTTCCGGGTTTTTGTAAGGTGTTGGGGCAGATTGAAACAAGATTCTTTAAACTTCAATGTAGCTTTCATCCTTCCCCAGATACCCTCCCTCATGGGCATACCTTAACCGCTGATCGGTGTTTGCATGCAAGGCTGGAAAAATACTTCGAAATAAACGGACGGATTATTAAGGTGTAAATAGCACGGGGGCCGGCATAATCCAGGGATTTTGTCAGATTAGCCCAGATTACGATAAGGATCATCACTTTATATGCAAATGCAAAGTCACATCTCTTCCACTGAAAAGTATTTCTTTACCTTGGCAAAATAAATTGGCCCATTACGCACGTGGGGATTATACATATATATTTTTACAACCGTTGGAAATCCCATGCACGTAAGTTCGTTGAACCTTTGTACATATTTTAGGGTACGAATATACCATTCGAATTTATCTATTTACCTTATTAATAAGCCTCTCCTTCTCATATCTCCCAATTATAAAAGTCCCCATATGCCCCCCAACTTCCGCCGCCACTGGCCATGTCTTGGTCATGTTTCAGTTCACCGAGAAATTTTGGCTTGTGTATATATTTATGTATGTATGGTGTGTAAAATTTACCCTGTGAACCTGCCGTGGACCTAAATATGCAGAATCTAATGGTCTGATTTTTTATAATATTTCTAAAATCGTTATTGTAGCCAGTTTAATGTGCAGTGAATCATGTAATTCGCAATTAAATAGACAGAAATTTATTATGGTCCTATCCACAATTTGGGTAATGATAAAGGTAATAATTTGAATCTGCGGAAGTGCACATTTTAAAATGGTTGAAATTTAACAAAACTTTGATATTTACAAATGATGGAAGAAAATACATTTTCCAAGCCCGGTTTAGGCAACTATGTAAATATCTCCCAATCCGATGACCTGTCCGATGTCATTTAACTCTAAAATAACCAGTTGGATTCCTCAATAAAATAATGCAGATACCGAGAGGTACATGTACATGCGATCTGTCAGACTTCCTGCTTTTTGAAAAATAAAGTACCTGCGAAATAATACGTAGCATAATACATGAAACGCTAACTAACTAACTAAATTTCACTACCAAACTATCTAATAGCGAATTTAAGCAAAAATAAAATGCACATTTACACAAAACTTCTCATTACCTTGAGACGACGCCATCGTCATGATGTGTAGTTTCCCTTTTACCAAACAATTTATCAAAACTGCCAACTTTTTCTGCTTCTTATGATCTGATATCCCTGCTTTTTTTTGTCAGTTCCAGTAGCACAACTTCTCCTTCTTTAGTACCGACACGGCATAAAACTAACCAAAAAATGAGCTCGGCTCGATCTCTTCTACTCTCTTTTCGTAGAAAATACTTTCCTCGCAAAAACACTGGACAAGACTATTTATTAATTGTTTTGTTATTTTTGCCAGCAAAATATACTCTTAAAAAGCTGGTAGAGTCATAAATATATTCACTCCGTACTGGTAATAAGTTCCAACCGGATTGGTCACAGTTTACATATTTCGTAAATTTTTCATTACGCCGACATTACTGGACCGTAATGCTCGTTATCATAGTCCCGGTAGTACTATGTATACATAGATACGTGTGGCCAGTAAAAATTTACTACCAGCTTTCTAAGAGCATATTTCCCATGTGGAAAGGTCCATATATTACGTCATCAAAAAGTGGCGTTAGTGGTTCTCGGTCACCAATGTTATTTGTACTAACAATTGAACCTTTTTTCAAGCTACACCGGAATTGACTAGCGAATTATGTCAAAAAATCAAGGCAAAAATTAGGGGTCACGTCCCAACGGGCAAAGGCATAGGAATTCCCTACGATTTCGAGATAAAAAAGCCTCTCGATTCTAAGCGAGGGTAGCTCGAAAAGATCTCGAATTTACAGTTAAATGTCCAGCGAGACCTAAGGAAATCCTCTCGATTATTCGGAGATATTGGCGACACGATTTCCAGCATTAATCGACGAGATTTCGTATTTGCCTGAATATCGAATTCCTCTCGAATTTTATGCGATTTCATTGGGATTAAAAAAGTAGCATACAAAATACATTGCATTGTTTGTGTCTTAATTTATTTTACAACAAATAACTACCAATACAATTTGTATCAAAAAATTAATAAGTTAATGATATAATTTATAATTTTATCTTCACTCAGGATTGCCAGGTTGAGCAGCTACATTTCTAAATAATAATAAAATAGTCCATACATTATACAACGATTCAATTTGATATATATTCATAGAAATATATATATTAATTTAATGTTTCTGTACTTACCTCCTTTGTCTAACTCGATCATGGGCTTGCTTCAAAACAGTCGGAAGCACTTCATAATACTTAATCAAGGTTGCTTCTCCAGATGTCCGTGGATTTCTCATCAGTGCATCTAATAATTAATTAAGCAATTCACATAATTAGACGCGCTCATAATTAGCTTTAAATGACCCCGCTCGATAAAAAATTCATACGAAAGGGTCTGATTAATGAACTCAAACCATAATACGATATTTTTATTTTCACTTACCAAAAATCGAATTCACAAGAAGAGCATGATCGGCCAGCGACAATTTTCCCCGCTTCCCTTTGTGACTATAGAGTGAACAAAGTTCATCCGTCATTAAAAAGGACATCATCCCTTTAACGGCTTCTAACAAAGTTGCACCCCCGCAATCTTTCAGCTTACGAATCTATAAAATATACAGCAATTAAAACATCTTTAAACAAAAACATATTCATGGTCTAATTACATACCAATGCATTTTTGGCAGCCTCATCATTTTTTAATTGCTCATCCAGTGACGAAAGAGCTGCAGAATCCCGAAGTGGAAATAATCCGAAAGGAAAGGAGAAAGTTTGCTGACTGGAAGCGAGCGGTTGATTATACTGATTATTCTTTAAAATCTGCACAATTTCATCCAGTTGATCTTGTTGGCGATCGAGTACAATAGTTATTCTTTCTATTTTCTTTAGAATTTCAGGGAGTAATCCTAAAAATTATTGTTTTGTTTTTAAATTAATTAATGTTAAAATATTGCATTT
This sequence comes from Folsomia candida, assembly GCF_002217175.1. Lineage (NCBI taxonomy): Eukaryota > Metazoa > Arthropoda > Collembola > Entomobryomorpha > Isotomidae > Folsomia > Folsomia candida. The sequence goes on from NW_019091227.1 coordinate 758,686, forward strand.
GTGAATAAATGATCTGCATTCACAAATAAATATAAAAATAATCCCTTTATTATCTTGTGTACCTTGATCGCCAACGGTTCTATTCATTTCTTCTACCCTTTGCGGGGGAGCCTGGCTCATTGCATTATTCAGGATTATTTCGCCACGCTCCATTCCTCCAAAGTCGTCGCCCTCATTTCCTGCAAAGTGGTCCCCCTCTTGATTCCTTCCCGTATCGACACCAGCAGCCAGCAACTCTTGAATTGTGTAAATAGTTTGAGAAGTTGAAGCCATTTCTTCAATTTGATGTCGCGGAGGGTTTGGTAGCTGAGTAACGGGTCCAACATTCTTCTTCACGACACGGCGTTTGGCGCTGGATAAATCAGATGTTCCCTCTGCAACTTTGGACTCCTGTCTAGCTTCTTGCAAAGTCCCTTAATATTAAAAAAATATATATATATATATGTAAATAAATGTAAAGAATACATAATAAATCATTTGTAGGTTTTTAAACTCGATCTTATTGTTTAAGGAACAACAAATTATTGTTCAAGATCTCACCAAATTAAAGTTATCGTGCAACTGCTAAATTGTGAGTACAATATACTAGTTATTGACTTCATGGAAATTACTTAATTTTTTCACTCACCATATTGTCCAAGAACTCTTCCTTGATATTGTGTCCAGTCTTCCTTGGGCGATTCACAACGTTTGATTGCTTTTTTTAAAACTTTATGTCCATAATTGTTCGGCCATAAAATGGAACCATTAGATATCCATGAAACTGGAATGGCCTCCACAGTCTCTATGTCTTGATTATCTTTACACTCTTTAAATACGACGACGGCGTATTTTTGCTCCATTTTTTATTCGTTGAAATTATGGAGTTGAGGAATAACGATAATTTTATTTTTTCGTTTTAAAGCCACACACTTAAATTGAACATCACTTATGTTAAAAGTATTTATGGGACTAGTAGCACTATCAACTTCAAAAATGTTAACAATCGATGAATTACACGGATACTCAAAGAAATTGTTTTTTGAAGTAAAAACACGTCCAATTACGTTCCCATCAGTTGCATTTTTAACGAAGTGACTAACTTCTACTACTTCACCGGTTTTAAGCAAAATGATATTATCAGGGGATTTATTACTAATTATAGAGTCCCTAAATACTATTTTTTTAAATGCGCAAGAATTATTTTTTTTAGCATTACTAAAAGTCACTGAATTTTTAGTTGCAGTATGCGGAAGCATGCTCACCTCGTTTTTCTGTTGCTCAATGATGCGGCGGTATACTTGTTGGAGGGGAAGATGAGACCCTTTAATTAAATTTTTAATTTTTCCCAAAAAGTTTTCAAATGGAAATGCACTGAAGGAATTTAAGTCCCCATGTTTTCGTACATCATTGGTCAAATGTATTAGGCCGTGTACATTGTATGATAGATTTTCTTTTCCATATAATTTTTTAAATTGTTCCACGAAATAAAGTAATAAATCTTCAGCGTATTTTAAATTCGGTTCGGTTTGATTAGTGATTGATAACAACCTAACAGCAATTGATAGCACCAAAAAATGTCTATAATATTCTTCACTAATTATTCCTTTTAAGACGATCGGTCCCGTGTAGAGAAGAAACAGGCGGAATTCCGTAGCTTTCCATCTGTCAACTTCAGAGAGAGGGCGACTTTTTCTCACAAAATCACTTGTCACACAAGGTCGACACTTTTCAAGACGAAGTGATATTTTGTCAATTGATTTTTTATTTAGTCTGTAGCTTTTTCGTTTTCCATGTACAAAAATTTTTAGAATTTTTTTTGTCACTCCTAAGCATACAAGATGCATGAACTCGTATGGGATGTCTCCAACTAGATCGAGGGGTAAATTTTCAATCACTGTTCTATAATTATGATGAGGGGGTTGTTGATTAGCACGAAATGAATGATTTGTCCTCAATTCACTGTTCGTTTTTAAATATACTACACGATTCTCTTTATATTTTCCTTTAACGATGCATTTTCCACAACCGTAGTATCCAGTGTGACCCTTGATTCCAGTGACAAATGCACGAGCAGGGGCGTCACATACTATGCTTGACAGTTTAAACTCATATTTTACATTATTAATAACTACACCGTTTTCGATTAAAGCTTTTGTTTCTTGAACAAATTTTTGCAGGTAGTTATCTACGTCACTTGGCTTTTCATTCCCAAAGTAAAGTCCAATAATAAACACTTTTTTCGTTTCAATTACACGTCCTAAAATTGGCCAAAACTGTTTAGATGAACTTTTAAATAGTGGGAGTCCATCAATATTTATTTGAATTTTGATTACTTTAGGGTTTGGTCGAAGTAATTTAATTGACTGCTCAATTATACTTTTATAACCAAAGTGAATATATTGTCCCCCACCGCACTCTTCAACCAGTGATGTTGTCGGGGTTGCTAGTAAAGTTCTGCCATCGACAGGTAATTTTGGTAGGCTTGGTTGTTTATTTAAAATTGTCAGTAATCCATTAAATGCCGATCTTGTTATTTTATTATTCACACCCCATTCTCTTAAATCTTGCTCTAAATTATATGGCACTGAAGCAAATTGGTCTGTACTTAAATTTGTAAACTCATTCACCGACTCAATTACACTATTTTCTAAATTGTCTTCGTTAAAATTGATTTCAATTGTGTTCTGATTTTCGGACTGGGGATTTATTTGTGAACTGCTAAAATTAACTATATCAGTTTGAAAATGTGAAATATTATCTGTTACATTGTTATACATAAATTTGGCTACATTAGCGCTGATTTTCCTAAACTGTGACCTTTTACAAAGACGGAACGTTGGAGTTTTACTTACTCGTCCCATTGTCACAATGGTAGTAATAATATATCAGCTGGATCTGGATATATTTAATTAGTCCTTTTTGTATTCGCTAAAAATTCGCTACGACTTCGAGTTACCATCTTAACAATACTTGTAGATTCGCAGGGATATCGAGAGTAATTCTGACACTAATCGTCCATAATATGTTACATGCTGATTTGCAATTCTCGAATTTTTCTCGAAATCGTATCGATTTCGCACAGAGTGTCACGACGTTTTGTTATGTCTGTTAGTAGCTCAAATATCCCATGGAATTCGATAAGGAAATCTTGTGGATTTCTGAGCGATGTAGACCTCGCTTATATTTCGAGATAATCGTGGGGATTTCGATCAGCGAGGATATCTCGACTTGCCCGTTGGGGTGACACTTCTCTTTCCGTTGAATGGCCCCTTTGAAGAAAAATACTTTCAGTTGAGTTCAATTTTTGAGCAAATTTTCTCTTGCATTTTCCTCCACTGGGCGAAAACCAAGGCGCTCGTGTGAACTTCGACCTCCAATATTTTTCTTCAAAAGGGCCATTCAACGGAAAGAGAAGTGTCACGTGACCCCTAATTTTTGCCTTGATTTTTTGACATAACTCGCTAGTCAATCCAGGTGTAGCTTGAAAAAAGGTTCCATTGTAAGTTAAACACGAGTAGGAGATGGAAATGGTGGGCTAAAATCGATATTTTTTGACGACGTAATATATGAACGTTCCCTTCATATGTATTTATATTACTTATCCTAGACTCGTAATATAACAAAATTTTCCAATCGCCTTCCAAAACACGGGCCCCTTTTACTATGGATTGATGCAGAATGATGCAAAAAGAAAGGCAAAGTTCTGACCTTGTTCCCAAATTAAAGAAAAGATCAGGGTCGTACGGGTCATCATTTATTGTCGGGGTGGAGTTGGTCGTTTCGAGGGATTGCAACAAGTTGGAGACTTCTGTTGTGGATAGAAATGGTTTGGTGGATTCCTTCTTTGCGCAGTATTTGAGAATTTGAGCCAAAACAAGTTTTTCATGTTTGGATGAGTCCTTATCACGAAACTTTTTCAGGAGAGGACTCTTTAATTCTGTTGGAAGACCGTGGAGACGGGCGTAAATTCCTAACCGGTGAAGATCCAGGCATTGCGGGGGAGATCGTTTCGTCAAGCTTAGGAGTTGATCGACACCCACAGATTTTTTCCCTTTTGGAGGAATGATAACCAGGATATCTTCGGTAAAATCGGGTTTATTGGAGAGGAGGTCGCCAACCAGCTTGGCACTAAAATCAGAGAAAAGTTTGTAGAAATTTAATTAATATGGAATTTGCAAAGGACTTTATCTACAAATTCTTAGGCAGAGATTTGCAAATTTGTGAAGGTGCAAAAACTGACAATACGATGACGCCAGCGGTCTCGTTCCGATTTTGACGAAACGACGAAAAATATGTAGCCTTATGTAAATAATTAAAGACGTGTTTCAGGATTTTTCATAATGCTCAGCTTAAACGAAATTATGATGAAATTCATAAGCGAGAATGGGCATTTTACAGCGAGAGTTTTCTCGCGAGATAGAAAAATACATAATTGAATGCGGGTGCATGAAGTTATATTCTCCAAGTTGGACCATACCAATTTTAAATTGTTCACACAAGGAAGCAAGTGGACCCATATTTTTTGCGTTTTCCGAGGTTTTAGCCTTTTCAACTGTAGCGAAATTTTCGAATATATTTTAAACCAAAATCAGAATTTTTCAAAATGATGTAAGTTTTCTAATTTCGACCCGATTTAAAAAATGAAGAACGCTTTTGCTAAAAATTGCTTCAATGAAGTTATAAAAAATACGTTCCTAAAAACTTTTAAAATTTGAAATTTTCATGTGATTTCGGAATTTTGAATTTTGAAAAATAATAACTTTTTGAAAAGTGTTTTTTTTTCATAAGTTACTTAATTTTTCTAAAATTAATGTACGTGGGTGTTTTATTATTGATTTTCAAAAGGTATGTTCCGCACTGTTTCTGACCAAAATTTTGATGAAATAACAAACTTCAAAAACATTTTGGAAGTCGTGATTTTTTTCAGCTCAATCGGTTAAAAGAAACACCCGCAACAAATCATCCAAATTTGCCTCGAAAATATGCAAAAATTTACGACTTGATTCCATTATCATCCTAAAATCGTTTCCCCCTGATGTTTTTCTTCAACGTTTGAAACGGATAATAATCACTAAGGGTCCTGTCTGGACTGCACGGGGGGTGGTCTGTGCAGGTAAAGCGATTTTCGTCTGCATCAGCTCTCTAAAACAGTGAGGTATTTGGTGGCGCGTTGTCGTCTAAAAAAAGGCCAACTCTTTATTTTGACCCCACGTTTCTTTTCAACCGGAGGACGCAGCTCCTTCGGGGTTCCTGCATACACGGCCCCATTTATTGCAGTATTTCCAGCAATAAATTTTATGAGGAGGGGACCTTTGGTATCCTTGAAAATGGTCATCATCAGTTTTTTTGTCAGATTTTTGCACTTTTCAATTCACGGGCGGTGGCAACCCCTCGTGCTTCCAATGAGGGAATTATTATTTGGTCACCGGGTCATAATAGTAAACCCAAGTACCGTATGCAGCCAATAAAATATTGAGCAGGTTCCAGTTTTCATTTAATAGGTTAAAATTTGCATTGCAAAAGTCGACTCGATCCTGTTTGTGAGATGCCGAAAGCAATTTTGGTACCCAACGGACGGAAACCTTTTTCATACCTAAGTCTTCAGTTAACATGGAACAAATTGCTGGTTTTGGATCACCCATCTCATCTGCTAAATAATACAGTTTCAATCGTGGATCTCTAATAATTGGGTCTTTAAGTTTCTGGAGGTTTTCTGCGGTGGAAACCGATTTTGGGTATCCTGGCGACTTTTTTGTTTGGGACATCTTCTCGCCTTTATTTGAACTTATCGACCCAATTGTATTTGTGCTTTGTGTTGAGCAGTTTCCATCGTAAACTTTAAGCATTCGATCATAAATCTGCGACACATATTGCCCCTCCAGCAATAAAATTTAAATCACACTACGATGTTTAATTTGCAAATGTGACATTTTTTCCGTCGAGGTAAAGTTTGCTGATTTATTGCTAGTGTTAATGTTAACCTAAAGGGCTGAAAAAAATCACAGCATCCTAGATGTATCTAAAGTTTGTTATTTCATCAAAATTTTGGTCAGAAACAGTGCGGAACATACCTTTTGAAAATCAATAATAAAACACCTACGTAATTCCGTGCAAATATGATCGTTCAATTTATAAATCGTATCGAAATTGGAAAATTTACATCATTTTGAAAAATTCTGATTTTGGCTGAAAATTTATTGAAAAATTCCGCTACAGCTGAAAATGCTAACAACTCAGGAAAACGCAAAAAATATGGGTCCACTTGCTTCCTTATGTGAACAATTTAAAATTGGTATGGTCAAACTTGAAGAAAATAACTTCATGCGCCCGAATTCAATGTATGCGAGGATATGTATTTTTCTTTCGCGAGAAAACTCTCGCTGTAAAATGCACATTCTAGCTTATGAATTTCATCATAATTTTGTTTAAGCTGAGCATTATGAAAAATCCTGAAACACGTGTTTAATTATTGACATTGGGCTACATATTTTTCGTCGTTTCGTCAAAATCGAAGCGAGACCGCTGGCATCATCGCATTGTGAGTGCCAAAAAAACAAAAAGGTGAATTTGTCAACTTTTTTGGCTTAATGGAAATATTTGTGTAACATTCATCCTGGGCTGGAATACATACATTTGTGCAAAGCACAAAAACATCCTGACATCCAAATGTATCTAAATTAAAAAGGGGCCGCACATAAAGAATGTGATCGAAAACTTTGACCCTTACCTCCCCCCCCCGGGATGACTTATGTATAATTTACCCCATGTTATTATTAACATGATGCTTTACCTCCCCTCAAATCAATCACATGCTTTCCGCACAGTCTCTTACAACTTAAGCCTAGTACTCAGGACGAATGTTCACGCGGAATTTCATCGTGCTTAAATTCTGTTAAATTTTTCGCTGGAGAGAAATTCGTAAGCGGGCAGAAAATACCACTATTCCACGTATATTTCACTCAATTATCACTCGTAGGTACTCGTAGGTCATTTGAGCTGAAAACCAGGTTTCATTTTGCCCCATTTTAAATTAACCGCCTTGCCATTGAGTTGAAACTGAGATTTTGAGGTTGCTCCGCCCTCTTATTTTGAACTCAGAGGGCCGCGAGTCACTTTCCGCTCACATTTCACGTGAAAGAATTGCCTCGATTTAACGGAAACTTTGAGCTTACATTGAGCGTAAACTGCTCGCGCGGAAAATTCCGCACAAGTTTCACGCGAAGACCTGAGTACCACTCGGGCTTAAATTGAGCATAATTTCTGCAAAAGTCGTTTTCCGCGCGTAAAGTCCATCGTGAGTACTAAGCTTTATGAATTAATTAATCGACTGAAAGGCTACTTACGCTCCTTGAATGACATTTGAGAAGAATTCCATTCTTGATAGAATAGGAGTCCCTCAAACGATTAAGAAGTGATTTTGTAGTTGCGTAGACACCAGAGTAGTTTTATAAGCAGTCTAATTCATAAGTGAGATTTTTCCAGGTGTCGAGGCTACAATTTATTGCTGAGGTGACCCACTTGTTCATTGGTTGAGTAGCTTATCAGTGGTGGTTTATTTTGTTCTGGAATATTGGGATTTCAGAGTTCTTATCAGGAATTTACTTTAATTTCACAAGTAAAGCACACAGGACGATTTGTTACATCCGCGATATATTTGAAGCTTGTTTCCATACAAACCTTGACGAACAAAGTTGAGTCTCCTGTTTACTGTGTAAATTGGGATAAACAATTTATGTAATTAATTAAGTGTTTGCACAATCTACATAAATGCGCAGGATGTTTTAGCTCAAAAACATGTTCAGGGGGTCTGAACTACTCGATTTAGTCGGTTTTTAAAATTTTCATGACCCTCTCCATGTAATGACATAGGCGAAAGTATCTAGTACTGTTTTTGACAATTTTTGTCAACTTTCTCCCTCTATTGTGAAGCAACCACAAGGCCCACAGCTGTCAAACTTCGCATGGACAATCCCAAGACTATACTTTAGGGTCAAACGGAAGCGCTAGGTCCTACCCGTACTCCATGACCTGAAACTGATATGAGGTCAAGTTACAAAGTTGGCTCCTCCATCCCCATTCTTTAAATAGTGCGCATTTCAACAAATCTGGATAGATTCTCCTCATATTTGGTGAAAACTGATCCAAGTAACTTGGGTTATCAGGTTCGTTAAGAATTTTTAATTTTTTTCCAAGGTCAACAAATTTTTCAAAAGGTCAACAGGTAAAGTCTCACATAACCCCATAAGTGGGTTATCGTTGGAAAGGTCTTGGAGGGGCAATTAAGAATATATATACTTTATGGGGTTTGGGACCACCCCCTGATGTTTTAGAGACCGAAAAACTAATAAATTAGTCCAACGAATCCAATAAATTATGCGTTTATTCCATCTCGACAAACTTAACAGAATATGTAGATTTCAAAGTTTCTTTATTTCCAGCAAATTTAGGGGGCCTGTTAAATTATTTATTTCCAGTTATGTGAAATAGCAAACCAATTTGGGTTTGTTATTTCACATTTGGTTTAATATTTATGTAATTATGTAAAATATGTCTTATGTAATTTATCCTTTTTTAGATTATTTTTACAAATTTTGAAAGCTTAGGGATTTGTAAATGCTCGACTCCCTTGTAATCAGCTTTTCCTACGTTTAATATGTGATAACATATCGTGGGTGCAACTATATAAGTCGCCAATAAAGTGGAACTATGTAAACCTTACATACCTAATTGATTTTATTTTTTCGTTTAAGATTTCTAAACTTTTTAGAAACTTTTCTAAATGATGATTTAATATAAAAGTAGGTACATATCAACAAAATCAATAAATACTCTCTAAATAAATAAACTTGGGTTAATCCCATATCAACATATTTAGACACACATATTATACATATAGGCACATAACTTTTCTTCAGTAATTCAAAAATAATTAAATAATAATAAATAGTTTTTGATTAGTTTCGTTCATCGATCGGGTTATGTGGGACACGGCGTTCAGTCGACAAGCAGAACGCATAAAATTTGTTTGAGTTTTGCATGTCTGAACTATTTTTGAATTGCAAAGCGTTACAAATCTACCGGAAAAAATGCACTGCGGTGTTAATATTTTTGGACCATGGTAGCAAAATTCTTTAAATACTTACAAATGCTAGGAATTGTTTCGAATCTAGCTTCTCTCTACAAGACAGTCCAATTCTACTCCAGGAGTTACAAGGTTTCCACCAGGGAAAAAGTTTCGTCATATACTGCGGTTAACCATATAGTTGTCGGAAGCTCCCTATGGGTCCCCGCAATCCCGCTAATCATCGATGATAAAAAATTTCTCCGTTTTGACAAATCAAGATTGGCTGTCGCTAAGATCATCTGTGCAATCGTATCCCTATTTATTCAACTGATCCTCATATTGAAATGGTTTCATATTCAGAAGTCAAATTCTAGTGCAGGTGTTTTCACAGACAGTTGGAAACAAATCCTCATGACGTTATTTCTCGACTTGTTTATAGGAGCTTGTTTTGGGCTGCTGCACTTGATTCGTGTACCGAGGTAAACCGTGTTCGTTTTGAATTGCTCGAGCTATTTGGAAAGGGACCCTCAGAGAAAAGGTTAGTAAATATTTGAATTCACAAGTACTGACGGAGGTTCTCGACTATTATATGTGTAAGTATCTAGTTGTCCGACAATATATAAATAAAAGGCGCCAAATGTGTAAAAGGTGAATTGATTGATGACCAAGTGGGCCGTTACGTATGTTCTTATTGGCATTGGAATAATTTTAGGCTTTCCGGGTTAAGCTAAGTAAAATACCGTTTCCATTATTTGTGCTATAAGATATAAAATACTCAACCCATACTCTTAGCCATGGAAAGTACCCTTAGCCACCAACTCTTTGTGTGAATGCAGAGTACGCGGGGTGAAGCAAATTTTCGGCACCATGTGGCATCCAAAGAGTACATGAAAACAACAAATTGAAACCTCGGCATATTTTAGAAAATATTAATAACAAAATATTTTCTCTATACAATTTTAAAATATCTTTCGCTGCTTACCTTTTATTAAAGGGTCAAACCCCGTCCGCCCGTATCATGATTTCTTGAAAACGGATGCGAATTTCGACATGCGGTTTACATCAATAGTGCTCAGAATTCGCCCGGACGTTGACGTGTGAATACAGAGTACGCGGTACTCTGCATTCACACAAAGAGTTATTTGCTAAGAGTAGGTATACATACATACATATTCAAAATCACAAAATTTTCTTATTTAAAAAAATAATGCTTAATAAATTGCTCCACGCAAATTGCTCTAATAAATAATAAATTGCTCTAATAAATTACTCTAATAATTTTGATTGTAAACATTGTATTCTTTAAAACTAGGTGTCGATGGCTACGTTCCGAACTATTTTATTGGAATTGGGGTCCTCGCTATCATAACAATAACAGCTGCACCAGTTACTCTTTGCGCCACTAGTTTTCTCAAACCTTGCATGCCACCTTCTTTCTTTACCATGACAACATTACCCTGCAAGGATTGGGACGACATACGCGGAAATTTCTTGGCAAAGACGTTACAAGCAGTGTTCGCTGCTTACACCGGTCTAGTTATTTTTAGCACGTTAACATTTGGCCTATTTGTACTTCTATATTATCCAGTTGCTGCGCAGCTTCTGCTCTTAGATGGCTTAAAAAGGTATCCGTTCCCTGATAGTCATACCGATGTTGAATTCGCAGTATTTCCCTTTTATGTTTGCATAAAATTAAGTACTAATTGATCCATTTTTCAGATATCTGGACCAAGAAAAAAGCTTCCGTATGATTTTACTTGTTCAATATAGGAAACTCCAATTGTTGTCACGCCTACTTAACAATGCCTGGAGAGACCCAGCTATGCCGTTCGTTGTTGGTGGCATACTCGTGTTGAATAGTACGTCACTCTATGTCGTCCTATCGTCCAGCGAGAAGATCCCCTTGCCTGTTTTGGCAATCTATTCCGTCGGAGCAGTCGATACATTCGTAATGATTCAACATCTCTTCAAAATTGTCTCCTACCCATACACCAGATCCGTTGACTTTATCAATGCGGCAAGACGTGGATTAAAGAAGGCGTCGAGATGGGAAGTGAAATATATTGTGTCATGTTTCCCCTTGAAAGTTCATATGGGAAATGGTACCTTTTTCGATAGATCAACTTCACTCGTAGCTTGTAGCACTGCTTTGGATTTGCTCGTCACGTTTTTGTTACTATAAACTATGTGCTGTGTTCTAAGCTATCTACATCTAAAAATAAAATTTGGATTTCTGAAAAAATAATTTTAAATGGACTTCAAATTGGTAGATTCCTGAACCGAGGTATTATGTATAAGCAAATTGCAAATCATAATTTTTTGTCCCAGTCAGAGTATAAGCGCATAACACGTGCCCAAGACACTAAAACAATACTCCCCAAATAGTTAGAAATAAATAATAGATGCGTGTATGTATATATGTACCTATGTATGTGTCGAATGAGCAGGCCCTAAACTGGGGGTGGGCAAGCAGGGCAATTGCCCGGGGCGCCAGAATTTGAGGGGGCGCCGGCAGGTGCCCCGCTAAGCACTAGATATAATTGATAATTTTGGTGATAGCAGAAAGTAAGGACATCGCAATTAAACTTTAAATATAAATGATGCAGCATAACAATTATAAGCATGGTTTCAAAAATTAATGAATTCAAGAAATGGAAATGGCAATATTCAATGTACCATAATTTGATAACATCCGACCATCACTAATACTTTCTTCAAATATTTCCTTTCACTAGGATAAAGTACTTCGTTGTTCATAATAAAGATTATTACTCCATTTTTCCATTTTCCATATACGCGTTAGAATCAGATTAAAATCTGAAATTTATAAAAACCTTATAAATGTTTCAATTTTTATTTAGTCAACCTTAAACTTATTAGAAGCTTTTTATGCATTTCTTTCTGCATGACAAAAAACCCTGACACTTACGTATCAGACTACATATTTATCCTTAAACATGCTGTGCAGCTTAGGTTCTTGCAACGTATCCTTCTTTAAAAAAAAAGAATATGCAAAGCTTGTTCTGCAATTGTATTAATGCATAACATGGGCCATTGGATTCCGAGGAAAGTGTTGATATTTTTTGACTTTAAGTTAAAGTCTTTAACAAAGTTGGTCCTTGAAATTACAAGCACAGTGGGCTCAATTTTTGTCAAGTAAGTACTCAAAGCCATGGGGTAGTTGAGTGAGACAGCTCAATTCCCTCAGGAGGGGAGCTTGCGAGGTTGATAATAACAGATCTTGGTGCCCTTTGGATATGTGGTAGGGACCCATGAGTGTACTAAAACCCTGAAGTAGTTTGACTCCATAGCCACATTTGCGCCCGCCACACCCACTCAAAAATGCTCAAAAAACGCTTTCACTCCAGTTTTCACTCACTCAAATCCACGCCAAAAATCCAATTTTACTCGGATTTTGAAATTTCTTTCGCCATTATACTCCCAGATAGTTGCTTTCTTCCATCCAGTATCAAACTCAATTTTTTCGAAATTTTTAGTATTTTTAAAATTTAAAATTCTGAATGAGCATTGTTGTAGTAATCAACAACGCAAATTATGTCTGCGAAATAATCATCAGCAAAATTGAGTTTGACATTGGATTGAAGAAAGCAACTATCTGGGAGTATAATGGTGAAAGAAATTTCAAAATCCGAGTAAAATTGGATTTTTGGCGTGGATTTGAGTGAGTGAAAACTGGAGTTTTTTGAGCATTTTTGAGTGGGTGTGGCGGGCGCAAATGTGGCCATGGAGTCAAACCACTTCAGGGTTTTAGTACACTCATGGGACCCTACCACATATCCAAAGGGCATCAAGATCTGTTATTATCAACCTCGCAAGCTCCCCTCCTAAGCAAGTAGAGAGATAGAAAGTAAGTAAAGCGGATTTACTTTCTCCAGCTGCTGTCGAACTGCCGTCATCATCGCCTCGCTCACAGCAGATGGACAGCCGTCGCATCCAATCCAGTCCGACGCGAGGACGAAATGTCAAAGGCCGCACTTTCGCCAAAGGATTTGCAGCCTCGACGTACTCGAGTTCGGATCAAAGCTCAAACTCTCCTCTCCACGATTTTCTCTTTTTGGGGAGGTTCGTTGTCTGATAAAAATTTCGACCGTAATAATAATTCTCATCAAAATATGAATCCTTGCAGAGGGAGAAGAATATGACATGTTTAACATGGTGCATATTTTGGGTCATGAAATCATATGGGGAATTTGATGCAGCCCGAGATATGTGGGAAGAAATTTAGGGGGAGTAAATTTCGAAATATGGTGAAAATTATCGATTTGGGATACATATTTTTTTTAATTGGTCTTTTTATCAAACAGATCGACCGAATTGTAGACGGACGGACGGGACAAACCATTTCAAACCATTTCAAACCGTTAAAACTCATCTCATAAAAATGTACAGGGTCAAAAGTGGACAAATATTTTCAAGAAGTAATCATTGTCTTAAAATACATATTTTTAAAAGTTGATATTTTATCAAACAAACCGACAGAAATACTGACGGACGGAACGTCAACCCAGCCACATAAGTCACTCCTAACCCCGAAAACAAGAGATTTCAACATGGCGAAGTAGAGCAGCCCAAGAAAAAAGAGAAAGCAAGTATTATTATTCGCTCAATACTTCAAAGACCTTCGGGCACTCTATGAAAATGGTAAAAGTGAACTCGTACTTTCGCCAGAAAAGAGATGATCTCCTCCTCTTTCGGGATTAGAGATCTCGCGGCGATCCAGATAATATGCCCACCAGAGATTGAATTACTGATAGCGAACGAGCGAGAGGCTGACTTTCTACGGCGGGAAGAACAATTTCCGTCCAAAGTGACGGACTGGCTTTCTCCAGGAGGAAAGAGAGATGGACGTAAAAACCAAATCGGGATGAGAGATCGGGAGGAAAAGCTGGAGGGCGTCTTGATGGACGAAACGATGACATAACGAAGCGGGATACTTTTCATGGGGAAATTTAATGCGGATTAAAAATAGAGATTTCTGGATAAGCGGAGGATAGTGCATTATAAGTAATATTGAGATCGCTTTGAGGGGTCAAAGGGGTCATTTTATTAATGGTGACATGGGTCACATATGTGGGCCACGGAAGGGTTGTCACGTTAGTCAAAATATTTTGGAAATTGTTCACATATTTTATGAATCATTTTAAAAATGGATTCAATGACATGTTTGATGACGGGTTTTTGGGGGTTTATTCACAATTTGAGAATATAAATTGTAAGAAAAGTAATTTTGCTGGATTTTTAAAATAAATATTACATAATCTGAATTTTGCATGTTAACCTAATTTTAAAATGCATTACTATTTATTACTGGATGCAATTCAAAAAATTTGTAAATACTGAAGAACTTGTTAAATTCAGAAAATTAAATAATTTCTTCGACTTCATAAAATTATAGAATCACAAAATCTTGTTTGATCTCCATTTTTATTAAACTTAAAATTTGGTAACCTCCATGCACAGTTCCCGAAACGACGAAACCAAAGCCTGGTTCACTTATCGACTTATCGTTTTGGGGAGAAAGTTGTGTCGAATTGTTCGATCCAGATCTTCTCCGACAAGATTTTCCCCATTATACTTTTCATCCCGAGAAATATGGGTCTCAACTCTGCACATAATTTAAAGTCAGTTTATTTTGGGGCTTTCTCCTCTTTTCTCCACTTTCGCCAACCGCAGGCTAAACGATGAGGCCGCGTCGTGGTGACGGGGATGACCAGATTAAATTACCTTCATCATCATCACGGCGACTAAGGAGGTGCCATTTCGGCGTAAAGTGGTCGATTATGAGGACATGTATTATTTCGCAATATTTTCACTTTCAGTTTGCTTTGAAGTGAGAAAATTTTTACATTTTTTGAGTAAAAATGAAAGCATAGCCACGAAAGCTCCTTATGTGCAAAAAGTGAATCATGTAAAACTTTTAGATAAAACGGTAAACTGCACGACCGTGAAATAATTAATGAGATCGCATCATTAACAAATCAAACAAAACTCGAACAAGAAGTTCTTAAAACTGAGTTGAAAAATGATTTGCAAACTTTCGCATCTCCAACTCGACGAAGTCTTCAGTTTGCACAAAATCCGAAGGTTTTCAAAAAAAATTCTACATTCCAACTGGAATATCAGATTCGTATTACTTGAAAGTCGAAGTTTTTACTTTTCGGAAATTTACATATTGGTAAATTAACCAGATTGATCTCTTTCACAGGTATTTTTTAAAAACAAACCTAACTTAACAAAACCTTCTTATACAATAACAGTTGAGGTCAAAGCCGACCAATTTGGCGGCGGCGGCGGCGCCAATTTTGGGGAGTTTTCAGCGCGGCGGCGCGGCGCGGCGTCTCGATGTTGAAGGAATAAGATTTATAGGCGGCGGCGGCGCGTCAATTTCTATCGGCGTATGGCGGCGCGGCGGCGTGAGATCGGCGGCGTTGACCTCTGAGTTGTACCCATGCAAAACGGCGAAATTATAATGAGTACGAGCTAACTTTATAAAAAATAGAATTTTATGAAAACTGACACTTTATATTAAATATGCTAAAAAATCCAGTTTTCACAAAAAAATCGACCAAAACCTTGCTGAGAAAATCTTTCCTAAAGATTAGCTCACTTTCGGTCTTACGTCTACCCTGATGACTAAAACCGTATTAATTTCTTGGCTTCGAAAATTCAAAAATGTCACCAAGATCAATACTTTTCGAGGTGAAAGTGCAATCCTTTACAAAAAAAGGTCTTCCCACGAAGATTTGCATGCCAATATGTACAGCGTTAATTATTTTCTGAGGGTAAATTTCAAATATCTTGAAGCACACACTTTTGCAAAACTATCGAGACGGCAAGACTCTGTATCTAACTCAGTTTTATCATTAGCTATTTTATGTTTTCACATATTTGGCGTTTTACTTCATCAATATGCACTTTTTAAATTTTAATGTTTATAAATGACAATTCAACATAAATATAATAAACTAATTTTAATTCCCGTGATTATAAAAATGGAAAAAATAGAAAAAAATATTTCAGCCAAAACTACTACCACGCGTGTAGAAAGTAAGGCTCCATTATGCTGGCCAATATTTGTCATCGAATGGTAATACAAATTCCGACCAACTCAAATTTCTCATATCTTATTACAACGCACTACTAGTTTTTAATCTCTATGAAATTATTGTTATCTTTCGGTCGCAAATGGTTACCAATGTGGGACAGCCTGAAATTGGCAATAGCCGATGACGATTTTATTACCAACTTACCTATTTTGACTGTAAGACTCACCTTCATGTTAAAAATTTCCACCCAATTCCAGCACATCACTTCCGTTGAGCCCCTCATCTTCTATGTCAACACCCTTCATATTAATTGCGCAAACACACTTGACTCGTCCAACAAAACCACGCGAAACTGGTCCATCGCCAACACTCCGTCGCATCATTAGTGCATAAACTACAACCCGCTTTCGCCAAACTTTCATATTCATCACTTCTTCAAGTCAATCAATAACGAAATCGACAATATTCCATGATTTACTTTCTCCCAGAAAAAAAGAAGAATTCAGAATTTCTTACAACTCTGTTACGTGTGGAAATTATTATTATTTCTGCCACGTCTCATTCACTCCGACCCGTTTGACACATCGCATCCCATCAACGCCGCCACACACGCATCGAGAAACAGCTTGTGTGGCACGGGAATAAAGGGAAAGTTGCGCTTCAAGAGAACGAACAACAACCACTTTCAGCACCACTTTCTCAGCACAATTCTGTCTTTCTCGTGTCTGTCGGATTCATCAAATCAATCGGGATCCATCAAGACTAAGTTAACACAGGGTGCCAAAGCAGTAATATTTTGAAGAAATTGAATTTTATGCATGTTTTTTTAAGAATTTCAATTTTTATATCTGTAAGAAATGTTTTGTTAGAAATGTTAGAAAGAAAAGAATTTTATTTCTATAAGAATTTTACTTTTTTCAGGAATTATATTCTACACGTATTTTTTAGATTCAAAGTGATTTTAGGTATTTATCGTTGCATCTTTGCGCCATTGATGGATTTTTGACTTATGAATATTTGTGTATGTAATCAAATAAGATGATGTACTCGCACTGACTCGCAGTGTATGATTTGACAGATTAGAAATTTGAGTACAATATATTTACCAATGCAAAAATTTGCATCTTTAGGAATTTCTGATGTTAGCACATTACGAGCATTTTCACCAAATTGCAACTCTCAATTGCTTCACAAATATCACAAAAGTGAATACTAAAATATGCTCAAGTCGAAGTTGGAAACCTCTGATTGCAATTCATCTCGAAGAGAGAAAATGGCAAATGCACCGAAAACGTCTTCGCATTGTCTCCATCCAACTTTCACTAGCCGCACGTAAATTCCGAGGTGACAATAATAATGAATAAAATGCATTTTGGATGAACAATGTCGTTCCCTGCTCCTCAGTCGAATCCACCTTTCCCACTTTCTCTTTCTCCGTAAAACCGAGGGGAAAGAAACAACTGGTTGAAAATTACAGCCCAACTCATCGTCGCTGCCTCCTTTGATTGATTGATTGATTGATAGTCATTTATTCACATGTTATTCCTTGATCAGTACAATTTAATGACTGGTTTACATCAAGTAACACTAAAAAATAGATTGAGTAAAGAAACTAAATTAACTACACAATGTGGTATTTACTTATGATCTAAACAAAGTTACTTGTACGTTTTTTCATAACAAACTCCGTGATACGACTTCGTACATTTCCTGATATATGTATGTTCTCACTAAAAAGTTCATGTAGCATTTGCGCGTCTAAAGTATTCCATAACTTAATTGAGTAATAGCGCACTGAATTCGTAAAAATGACAGAGCTGTGCGTTATTATGTGCATTTTCTGCGAACTCCTAGTTCTATGCCCTGTTTCGTTTAATGTATACATATTATCAAATTCATTTACATTAGTCCCATATTTTTTTATCTTGAACAAATTCCATATAGCATAATACTCTAGCCTCTCTTTAATCGACAATAAGTTAAATTTTTCTAACAAATCATCATAATTTATGCCAGCATGTGACTTTTTGCAACTTGCTCTTGCATTCGCTACAGTAGTATTATCAAATTGACATTTCCAGTAAGTTTTGGTATAATATTTCGCTAACTTTGGATAACAATAGGTAGCTAACAGTTGATTCACTTTGGCTTGTATTCTTGTAAAGTCACCTACTCTACTGGGACCCCATATTGTCAGACAATAATCGGTCACCGCATTTACATATGCATTTAACAAAACAGTAAGCATATGTCGTGTGAGATGTCGTCGTAGCCTGCTCAGTAATCCAATATTAATACTAACTCTCTTTTGCACACTTTCTGAATGGGCCTTGAATGAAAAAAATTCATCTACAACGACTCCTAAATATTTATATGAGCTAACTCTTTCAATTTCCACTCCATTAATTAGTATAGGTGGTAAATTCTCAAAAGTTGTACAATTTTGCCTTTTCCTGATAACCATGTATTTTGTCTTCTCCTTATTCATACTTAAACCTTTGCTTTCTAACCAGTTATTTAAATTACACAATTTATCACCCATTTCGTTTATAATAACATTAATATCGCTCCCACTAATTTGCACAGAAGCATCATCAGCAAATAAAGTATAAAAACAATCCGTTAAAACCGTTGCGATGTCATTTACAAATAAAAAAAAAACAATACTGGACCATTAACAAAACCTTGTCCGATACCACGATTTACAACGAATGCTCTTGAGATAAAAACACCAATTTTAATGTAATGGTGTCTATTTCTTAAATAATTACATATTAATAATAACAATTTCGCATTAATTTTATAAAATTCACGCAGCATTTTTAATAGGTGATAATGGGAGATCGAATCAAATCCTTTCCTTAAGTCAATAAAAGCAACCACCACAATTTAATTCGGTTTGTCTAATTCATTAAAAACATTCTGTGAAAATACTGTCAATGCTGTTGTACAAGATCGTCCCGTTCGAAAACCATGCTGATTATTATCTAATATATTTAACTTTTCTATCGGGGGTAACAATTTCATTTTAAGAATATACTCAAATAATTGAGTAATTTAAAAGCCAAATTTAAGATTTTATAATATTTAAAGCGTAATTGGTAAATTTTATGCAGCGTGGTGAATCGAAGTCAACCGGATAAACAATTTTCCGCTCTATCGATATTAAAAAGTTCGAATTAATGGATAACAATGCAATGCTATGTGTCGAATATTGTTGAGGTGAGAAAGACGAAATTATTGGCGAAAATATTTCGCATTTGTAGAATTGAAAAAATTGAATAATTTAGAAGCCAAATTTAATATTTTGTTATATGTAACAACAAAACCGGTAAATCACAGGTCGCAAGCAAACGAACGGAACATAATTATCCCAACAGTAAAATTGAACGGAAAACTTGGACCACACTGGAAATATAAATACATGCACTCCTAGAAAACTAGTGTTAAGCTAATAGCAACATATTCGGTAAATCATACAGGTTGCAAACGTGGCGTCGAAAAATAATTACGTCAACAGTAAAATTAAATGAAAAACTTGGAACACACTGGAAATACAAATACATACACTCTTAGAAATCCCGCATTACCAAACGGTATTCATGTATGACTCAACCAAAATGGTATAGATGAGTAATTAATACCATGAGTAATACATAGCTCGGTATTAAAATTTTCCTCTATAGCAAATTTTTATGAACCGATATAATTTTAACACCAAGCGGTAGCAACTTAACTTTTGTAGCGGAACCGAGAAGTCAATACCTGTCCGAGATTTCTAACCGTATAAATATTTAGAAATCGAGTTCGAAAATGGACAAAATTAGTCAAGTGGTTTAAATGCGGACGAGATAAAATTACGCATTTAAAATTTTTGGACCAGCTTTTCTACGATTCATTTAAGACTTATTAACAGTTTGGCTCCAAACAGATAAGTTACAATTTTTGTATTTATTTGAAATTTATTCCATCTTATCCTAAATTTATTATGGAGTCTAAAAATGCTTAAAATTTCAATTTTGCACAAGGTCGTGACTTTTTGCAGTGAATTTAAAGCTAACTTAACTTTAAGTTTCAACTTATTTACACCTTGTTTACAAGTGGTGTTCAACTCACTCATTAATTGTTAATCTGAATACCTAATAATAAATAATTATTAGAATTTTGATAACAAATTGTTGATAAATTTTAAATCCAAATTTGAGATATTCTTTAAGAAAAGTTAAGTACCGTAAATACTCTATTTATAGCCGGGGCTAAAATCCAAAATTGAGTGTCACAGACCCGGCTATAATTGGAGACCGGCTATAAATAGAGAACCGGCTAAATTTTGCTTTGGTTATAATTTGGATTTCAAATTTCAAATTTTGAAACAATATAAGTTCAGCTTACACAATTTGAGTAATGATTTTCAAGTTTAATCAATTAACAAAAGATCCTATAAGTACACCGGTAGATTTTCTAAGGCTGAGAGGCTGGGAATACAGAGACATTATGCGAAGCCATAATTTGAGACCCGGCCATAATTGGGGACCCGGCTATAATTAGAGACCCGGCTAAAATTTTGAAATCTTGGTCTCTAGACCCGGCTATAATTAGAATAGGGCTATAAATAGAGGTTTCACGGTAAGTATAATTTAAAATATTTTTAAAGTGCTCAAATCGAAACATGAACTTTATCGTTATATTATCTTTTACACTTACATTTCTAGATCTAGGGAAAAATAATATTTATTTTACGAAATGAAAATATAGAAAGTAATTCGGAAAAATAAGATAAATTCAATAAATATGTGCAGATAAATTAAAACAAAAAAACACAAGTACAAATCTACACCTACATTTTCTTTTTGGTTAAGTTATTGCCAAAAATATCAAATTTGGCCTTAAAATCGTTCAATTTTTTCAAAATCTATTGTTTCTTTCCCCCAATTAGTTTGTAGAGTAAATTCTACAGTAAAATTGTGTGCTAATTTATGTCACTCTTTTTGGTGTAATTTCTCCGAGTAAATAAATTTGAGGAGGCTTCGTTGGAATACATGTGTTTGGTTTATAAAAGCATCATCATCAGGAAATGAGGATTTTTTACAATTATAGAAATCAAAGCACACTGCAGTTCGAAAATTTCAAGAATGATAATTTTTTGTACTACAAATGTAGTTACGGAATTTAAATGAGCGGCAACATTAATGACGACCAAATGGGGTAGAGATTCATGTCATTGTCTTGGTTTGTTGCATCGGTAGTTTTTCTTGTGTATACTTTCAAAAAATTTTCTGTGAAAATTTCTTCTTTAGGCGACCATTTGGTCACCAAAATCATGTACTTTTTCAGCGAATATTTGCCTCAATGTTTCCAAGTTTAATTTCAGGGGGAGACTCAGGAGTAGAAGGTCACTACTTGTCGCCCGGATTTCGATCTCCTTTGGATATGTTGTAGTACTACATGAGTGTAGAAAAAGTGAAGGAGGGTTAGACTCCATGAGCCCATTTACGCCCGCCACACCCCCTCAAAGGCGCCCAAACCCCCAGAGTTGCCGCACTAAAATCATCGACAAAAATCAAGTTTTGGTCAGATTTTCAAAAAATTTACATTTTTGTGATCCCAGATAGTTGCTCTATCATATCCAATAGCAAACTCAACTTTTTTGAAATTTTCAATATTTTCGAAGATTTTCTGACCAAGGGTATGTATTGAAAAAATTCGAAATTTTAAAAAAGTCGATTTTTGGCGATGAATTAAGCAAATTAATTAATTTTTGGCAACTCTGGGGGTTTGGGCGCCTTTGAGAGGGTGTGGCGGGTGTAAATGGGCTCATGGAGTCTAACCCTCCTTCACTTTTTCTACACTCATGTAGTACTACAACATATCCAAAGGAGATCGAAATCGGGGCCCGACAAGTAGTGACCCTCTACTCCTCAGTTTCACCAAGAATATAAAAAATGCAACTTAAATACAAAAAATACAATTTTTGATACGGCCATACTTCATCTAATATCAATATTATATGGTATTTAATTGCTCAAATTGCATTATCGACTTTGACGAGTAACAGCTGAACAATAAAGGAAAATAAATATGGCATTTTTTTAATAGAACTGATTAATTTCACATTTCATTAGGTATGAAATCTCAATGACGAATTTTAATTGCAACAAAATATTAATTGATTTCAACTTATAAAAAAGTTATTGAAAAATTGTATCGACAATAAAACTTGAATCATTTTCCCATGACGATTACCTTATCTTTTAACGACTGTTAATAATCGTTTTCAAGACTTTTAAAAATTAAATTATTTGCTTTGAAAGGTGACAATTTAATGGTAAAATTGCACAAATAATTATCCTGGTTGATATTGTAATTTTGCATTTTAGTTATGAAATCTTGGGTGTTCTTGTGTATTTTATTTCGACGGTATAGTCTTCTTTTTACAAATTTTGGCAGATGAAAAAAATTCAGTTTTTTAAATTTTCTCAAATTGGTATATTAGATAGTCGACAACGCCGTGAGACTAATTTACAAAATTCCGAGGATTAATAATTATCCGAAGATAAATCAGGCCTCGAGGAAAATGATACGTGTTTGTATAATAAAATTGTTGGTAAATTAAAATAACGAATGAAATAAATTAAAATATTTTGCTCCTATTAAAACTCATCATTACGATTTCATAATGTGAAATTAAACGGTTCCACCTTGTTAACAAGAGGTGTACAATTCACTCATTAATTATTAATCTGAATATAAAATAATAAGTAATTATTTGAAATTTGTGAATTTTTTTAAGATTTTGATAAATTTTAAATCCAAATTTTAAATATTTTTTAAGAAAGTTAACTAAATAGGACTAAAGATATTCTTTATAGTATGTATTCAAGACTTTATAAGATGTATCATTGTGTAATTACTAGAATCGTTGACACTCATAGCACATTTCGAAATCAAGGAGAAAATAAATATTTGTTTTACGTAAGGAAAGTAATTCGAAAAAAAATATAAATAAATATTTACGGAGAAATTACAAAAAAGCTTGTATTACAAGTTTTTTAATATATATACACAGCTACAATTTCTTTTTGTTATATTAATTACCAAAAAATATCGTATAGAAAAACTCATGAACTCCTAAAATCACTTTGTTGGCCTTAAAATAATTTTATTTCAACATGCAGTTTTGTTTCTTAGCTCAATTAGTTTTTTGAGCAAATTCCTTACAGATCACAATTTTTTGCCAACATATTTTGTTTCAGTTTGCTTAGTAAATAAATTTGATCACCAGAATGGTGCACCTTTTTAAGCGAATATTTGCCTCAATGTTTGTGAAATTTACAAAGATTAATTTCGGGGTGAGACAAGTTTCACAGAGAATATAAAAAAATGTAATTTGAATACAAACAAAACACAATTTTTAATTGGGGAGGGATTTCATCTGATTTCAGTTATTATGGCATATTTTGAATTGTTCAAATTAAATTATCGACTTTGATAAGTAACAGCTTAATAATAAAACAGAAAAATATATGGTAGAGTAGAACTGATTAATTTAGCATTTCATTAGGTGTGAAGTCTTAATATTAAATTTTAATTGGAATAAAATATTAATTAATTTTAATTCATACAAAATTTCTCAAAAATTAAACCTGAATCATTTTCCCGTAGAGATATCCTATCTTTTAGTAATTTTTCATAATAACTTTCATAATTTTAAATTATTGACTTTGATGGGTGACAATTCCATCGTAAAATTTAAAAAAAATGTTGTCCTCATTGATATGATAATTTCACATTTTAGGTATGAAATCGTAATGTTTTAGCATATTATACAAATAAAATATTATTTTATTTCGACGGTTGACGGTGTGCTCTATTTTTACACCTTTTGAAGATGAATAAACTGCAGTTTTTATATTTTCTTACCTTGTTAGTTATTTGATTGTGATTGGGGAAGGGTTTCATCTAATTTCATTTATTATAGCGTACTTTTAATTGCCCAAATTAAATTATCGACGTTGATCAGTAACAGTTTGATAATAAAGCAAAAAAAGAAATATGTTAGAACTGATTAATTTAATTAATGAAATCTTAATTATAAATTTTAATTGGAATAATATAAATTTGGTTTAATTTATCACAAATTTATCAACAATCGTTATCAAAAATTTGATTCATTTTTCCAGAACGGATGTTTTGCCTTTTAATGATTTTTAATAATCGTTCTCAAAATTTTTTTCAAATTAAATTATTCACTTTGATAATAATGAATCATAACAATTTCATAGTTAAAATGTGAAAAGTCATCCTCGTGATATGATAGAACCGATTAATTTCACATTTTAGGTATGAAATCGTAATACTTCTGACTATTTTAATTCAATGGTATGCTCCTTTTTTAAAGCAAATTTTGGACGATGAATTAATTCCAGTTTCTTTGAAATCTTCATAATCTGTTAGATTTGATAGTCAATAACGCCGTGAGAACAATTTTAAAAAATCGGATTTTTAATAATTACTTAAAGGTGAAATGATCATTGTCCCGGATGGGATGAGGGGTGTAGATTTTATGTAGAATTGTATCAAGTTTTTGTGAATACAAAATTTAACCCTTGAATTAAATCTATTTTGCAAAATAATACGAAAATTTGACTTTTGTTTCCTCCATAATTTTTATATTAGTCACACTGTAAATAAAGTTGAGTAAAAGTGCCACCAAAGCAACTGTTCAGCAAAATTTACCCTGACAAAGGTAAAATTTACTCAAACTTGAGCAAAAATCTTTCAAGCTTGAGTAATTTTTACCTTTGTCAGAGTAAATTTTACTCAATAGTAGCTTTGGTGGCAATTTTTCTCAAAATTGAGTAAATTTTAATCAAATTTATTTAGAGTGCATGTTTCAAATATAACGATATTAGAACTGCAAATAAATGGGAAAAAATGGAACGCTTACTGAACACAAATTCGTTGAGGTAGCAAAGACGAAAGGTCTGAAGAAAATATTTAGAATTTGTAGAAAATTCGAAAACATTGAGTACAACTCTTAGCAACTCTTAGCAACTCTTAGCAAGTATTCTTAGCAAAGTGGTGTTGATTTAATAATAAAAAATCAACACAATGAGCGTCTTAGCTATATATAGCTTACAATGCAAGTCTTTTACGTGTACAACTCAGATCTGGTTGGGACCAATTTTATTTGGTTCACCACAAAAAATAAGCATACCCATATTTTTGCATTTTTCATAATGCGCTAATTTGAGCGCGGGGCGAGAATTTTAAAACATTTTTCAGCCAAAACCTCAGTTTTTAAAAATTCTGTAAATTTTCGAATTTTAGCCAGAATCCAAAAATTCGAAAACATGTCTTTTCAGAATGACTTACCTGACTTATGAAAAATCCAATTGTCTCGAAATTTGATTTTCAAAATTTTTTGCCAGTTTTTGAAATTTATTAAAATTATAAACTCTTTTAAATTTTTAATTTTTCGAAAAATAATACATGTGGATTTTTCATAAGTCGAGTAAATCATTCAGAAGAGACATGTTTTCGAATTTTTGGATTCTCGTTAAAATTCGAAAATTTACAGAATTTTTAAAAACCGAGGTTTTGGCTGAAAAATGTTTTAAAATTCGCGCCCCGCGCTCAAATTAGCGCATTATGAAAAATGCAAAAATACGGGTATGCTTATTTTTTGTGCTGAACAAAATAAAATTGGTCCCAACCAGATCTGAGTTGTACACGTAAAAGACTTGCATTGTTAGAAGGTAAATTTAATATTTTGTAATATTTAAAACAATATTAGTAAGTCTTAGATAGCAAATGCATTGACATTGAAGTTCAATTATACAGGCAATAAAATTTGACCGGAAGTAGGAACTGGATTGCATTTTATCCGTGCTAGAAAATTTTCGCCACAACAAGAATTCACCTAAATATAGATAACTTCGGTTGAATTTGCAAAAAAATCTAATACGGCGCACAAACCGGCAATTTTTCTTGCATATTGTTGTATTTTATTCGAGTAAATAAATTTTATCATCAAAATCGTTTACCTTTTAAGCAAATATTTCCCTCAATTTTTCCAAGTTTAATTTCCAAGTTTAATTTAGATTTTGATTTAGTTTGGAAACTAAACGCATCCACTTCGATTTTTGTTTCGTGCATAATTTTTACATATCTTATGTTTGTTTTTCAAATTTAATGATACTAAAATTTGGATAACAACGACAATTTTTGATGAATTTACGTTAAAAATTTGACAAAAAGTGTTGTTAACAACACTTTTGAGGAAAATTTCAGTTTGTGTATGGAATTAAAAAAATGATTAATTTAGAATACAAAAATACAAAAAAATTCAAGTCAATCGGTTCAGCCGTTTTGGCTCTATCGTGCCGGACAGACAGACAGACAGACAGACAGACGGACGGACGGACATGACGGTTCCATAAGCCCTGACTCGGGCTAAAAATGATTAATTTAGAAGCCTAATTTTGTATTTGGTAATCGTTAAAATCATAAATGTTAAAAATTAGGTAGCTTTTTTGGAAGGGGTATGCCTTTTTTAGTAGCAATTGCAAAACATTTCGAAATTCACAGAAGTTGAGCAATTCGTAAATTGGCTAGTTTCTTCAAAACCGTGGAAAATTTATTCACCTTATTTAGACTTTAAACTAAGAATAAATGAGTGGCCTTTGTAAATACCAATTCAAGCTGCAATATTCGCAATATTAAATCGCATGCAAAACAAACAAGAAAAAGTGACAAGTAATCTAATTTTGTTCATGCATTATTGTGATAACCAATTATTTTAAATTTTATCCATTATTTCGAGATACAGATCGGAGAGTTCAATTTTTTCACATTTTTTATTTTGCATCGTGTTTGAGTTGAGATGCATATTTATTTTGATAAAGCTAAAATTTTCGAGAAATCATAATGAGAAATTCGTTTTTTTTTAGTTTTGACAAATTTTAAACCCGAAATTAAATAACAAATTCTTTACGAAAGGATAAATAAATATAATTTTAGATATTGAACAGGTCAAAAGAAAATGAAAATGAAGATCCTATGAAATTTTATCACTTCAAAACTTGACCGTAGTATCCAACGTCAAAAACATGATAACAATTCTCATTGTCTAAAATTAACAACTAATTTTTCTCAAAAAATCTGTGTGACAAATTTTTTCATCTTCTACAAATGGCTTGATAATGAATGGCAGATAGCACTCGAAATCATGACAAATAAAGAAAACTTGTTCTACGATTTTCCACTATAACTCCGCGTAGTCCAATTATTGAATGAAATCCGTAGTTGTATTATTAGTGAAAAAATAGCGTTAATTTTATGAAATGAAGACAGGAAGTAATCCAGCCACGAGATCGTTAAGGCACCTGAAAATTAGTGTGTTATCCGTTGTATTAAAAATTACAACAGAATATTCAATTTGGCATTACAACCATCCATTTGTGTTAAAAATTTAGTTTTTTTCAAAATTTAATGCTTCTTTTCCTGTATTATGAAAATAAAATTGAATCTTTTCATGAAGTAAATTCTAGAGCAGATTTTTGCACCAATATCAATATTTCGTGCGTTCTGTTTCGTTTTCTATGGGTAAATACATTTTGTCACGTATAACGTATACATTTTTGGGCAAACATTAGCCAAGTTTCAATATTTTTAGAATCTATCAAGTTTAATTTGGATTCGAGGTCAGGGTCAGTTTCACTGACTTTAATAATGATTTGACTACAAAAAACGGAATTTGGACTGTCTCTTAACCTACCAACGATTTTGTAAAGCACTCAATTTTTTAAACTAAGTTGTAGGCTTTGCTCATAACAATTTAATGGTCAAATTGCAAAAAAAGTTATCCTCGTTAATATGATAGAACCGATTAATTTCATATTTTGCGTGTGACATCATAATATTTCTGAGTAGGTATTTTAATTGTTTTGATGTTATGCTCCTTTTTCACACATTTTGGAAGATGAATGAATTCCATTTCTTTCATAACCTGTTAGATTAGTTAGTCATTAAGGCCGTGAGAACAATTTACAAAAGTTGGGGATAATTAATAATTATTTTAAGGTACTGAAGTGACCGTGAACGGTAAATGATTTAGGTTTTATTTTATATATAGTAAAGTTTTTGGTAAATTAAAGTCAATTAATATTTTGTTCCAATTAAAATTCATCATTAGCACTATTAGTAATCGGTTCTACCATATTAACAAGGGTACTTTGTTTGTGATTTTTCTTAGGTGAGGCATAGTAACCATGACCACATGAAAAAATGCATGGTTACGGCGAAGCCTTAGTATGCAATCAGACCCCCCCTTCAAATATTCCACTGAAGATTGTGACAAAACGGCTAATCGTATCAAAATGGTGTGAAAGGCAATCGTGCAGACCTTGCTGTGTAGATAATGCCCGTCAATTCGAGGGAGATGACAATCTTATTTCAGTGCAGTAAAAATCGATTTTAAACTTTAAAACGACTAGCAAATTCACTTTTACCGGGCAACGGTTGTGTCGCGCCCATGTTTTATTGTGCGGAAATCTATAACGCATCATTTAAAACAAACTCGAGCGAAATCGGACAAGAAATGGAAAACTTTTCTTGGTAGCATCTGACAGTAGTCATGCTTCATATAGTGACCATCTAATTCTATGAGGTTGCTATTAGCAACCAATATAAATGTCACTGGTTGTAGTAAACGGTCCGTACGTAAACCATGCGATCAATTTTTTTTTAATTTTGTCTTACATACATGTGCCATGAACTAAATTTTAACTATGACATCATACCCACAGGGGAAATTCATTTGGTACACTCTAGAAAATCAAGTATTATTGTTATTCAAAATAAAACTGTTATTGATAAGTTATGCATACAGTGTAATAGCTTTGTATTAAGTTTGTTCGCGGGTATAATTTTAATACCAAGCGGTAGTAACTTGAATATTGAGAAATCCCTGTATACTTACCTGATTTCTAACAGTGCATGCAAAGCATCCACACCTATAGGCAATTATTTTGGTATGCAAGGCATCCACACCCACTGGGGAATTAATTTGGTGAAACGTAGCCACACCCACAGAGGGATTATATTTGATATGAAACGCATCCACAATAACATGGGAAATTAAATTTTTTATAAAACGCACGGTTCAAAAACTACGCTCTACTATCACTTCTTATTAGGAGACTATGTAGATACCAAATTAAATCCTCATTAGCCTGGATGCGTTGCATAATATGCAATTAATTCTCCAGTGGGTGTAGATGCGTGGAACACCAAATTAAATTCCCCTGTCACCCGTGGACTAATAGGCAAAAAATGCATCAACATCATACATATATATATTTTGTATATACACACACTTAGAAATCTGATATAGGTAATTGAATTCTCAGTGGTTCCTATTGCTTGCAATACGATGACGCCAGCGGTATAGCTCCGATTTTGACGAAAACAGGATAATTATGTATCCTTAGATAAATGATTAAACACGTGTTTCAGGATTTTTCGTAATGCTCAGTTTAAACAAAGTTATGATGGAAAACGTGAAAGAGAATTTGCATTTTCACCGTGAATTTTTTCTCACATGGGAGAAAACGAAACATGATTACGTCAGCATTAGTTGTGAATACCATTTTTGTAGTCATTTCTGAATACCGCTTGGTACTTTTTCAATACTGGATTTCTAAAAGTGCATACATGTACATACATATTTACATGTTTAGATATTTGCATATGTAAGCTTACATGTTTCTATTGTGCTGGTTGCTAATAGAAACGAGTATTTGTTATAAGTAATAAAGAAACATTACAAATAACGTGACTGGCTGCAGATGCTACCAAGAAAACTTTTTCATTTCTTCTCCGATTTCGCTTGGGTTTGTTTTAAATGACGCGTTATAGATTTTCGCACATTAAAACATAGGCGAGTCACAACGTTTGCATGGCAAAAGTGAATTTGCCAGTCGTTTGAAAGTTTAAAATCGATTTAAAATGGGTTAAAATAAGATTGTCATCTCCCTCGAATTGACGGGCATCATCTACCCAGCAAGGTCTGCACGATTGCCTTTTACGCCATTTTGATACGATTAGCCGTTTTGCCACAATCTTCAGTGGAATTTTGGGAGGGGGGGTCTGTTTGCATACTAAGGCTTCGCCGTAACCATGTATTTTTTCATGTGTTCATGGTTACTATGCCTCACCTAAGAAAAACATTGAAATTTGGCAAATATTCACAAACTAAAGAAGTGCATACAGTGATTTACCTTGGACGTGCAAATTGCATATAGGACAAAAGCGGGCAAAAGAATTTTACATCGAATTGAATAATTATGCTTCGCAAAGGTCGAATTTTTGAGGAACTTACACATTTCAAATATATTTTAGGTAATTCGTCAGGTGTTTGTAGAACCTCATTTTGTAGAACCTCATTTTGTAGAGTGGTTAATTTTCGCTGCCAAATATACTCATTTTCCTTATTTGCAACATTGCAACAAAATTTTTGCAAATATGTACTTTGGATTTCGCATATTAGTAATAATTTCGCATAATAGTAAAAGTAGCAGAACGTATGTTATTAGCGTATAAAAGAATTTGACTTATATCGAGTTGAATAGTTATAACACCAAATTATGTATATGCTATCCACGAAAGGAATCACAGAGTTATATCTAAATATCAAACTCTATGAAAAAAATCAATAAAAAATAAAATAGGAAATGAATTTTGTGAAGAATTGTGATTTTTTCGGGTTGATGATTTTATTGCATAATATTTTTGCGAATAGAAAATTTTGCACTTGCTGATTTTTCTTAGTGAGGCAAATACCTAACAACGACAAAAATTACTAAGTATGCAGTTAATATCGTTAAAAAAGTGACATTTTACGATATCTCAGGCTTTTCTCAACCGATTTGGATGAAATTTTGCACAGATCATTTTGAGACAATTTAAAAAAGTTTATCGATTCGACTTAGCGAATTTTTTATTTTCAGCCGACTTATTATTAAAAATGTACCCTTAGAAACACATTTATATTTATAGTTAATTACTGGCATATCTCAGCGAAAATCCAATTGCACAAATTTTCGAGCAAATTTTTGTGCAAATTTTAAGGGTAGAATGATCCAAATTGGTTGATAAATGACAAAGTTTTTCCTATGAGAGGTGCAAAAAACTGGATGAATAAAATAGCAACACCATTGACAACAAAACATCCAAAAAACTATTAATTACAAGTATTAAATAAACAAAGTCCCAAAAACATGGAAATCTTGGTGAGGCAAATTCTCTTCCGGAAAATATATTTAATATCTGTAGTTGTACCAAGCCTCACTAAGATGCCCATCTTTTTGGGACCGTTGCTTGTGCATAATCACAAGTTTTTTTCTTTTTTTCTAAAGTTGTTTATTTTATAATGTCACTTGTGGAAGAACATGGTTTGTAACTGTGAACTTGTTAGACATTCGAATAAAGCATCAATCAATCAATCAATCAATCCACACACTTAAACCGAATTTCAAGATCATGATAAATTTAATTTTATAGAGTTGATGGAATTTTGGAAATTTTTTTGTGGGAAATGCTTTTTTCGAAATTTTATACTTAGAGTTAGATTTTATGTACCGTTGTATCAAGTTTTAGTGCATGTAAAATTTAAAAGTAATAAAAAAACTCGATTTTTGTTTCCTGAATAATTTTTATATTTGTCATATTTCAAATTTATCGATATAACTGCTCGTGTCCTTTCAACATGTGCCGGTCGCTTATAGGGAAACGTGAATGATGATGCTGAGTATAGCAAAGGCAGATGCACAGTGTGCGGATCACTGAAAAAGCGGACAAATTATTTTCAGGTTCGAGCCCCAGTCGGGGCAATATTTTCGTTTGCATTTTTGTTGATTTTTTAAGGATGGAGGGTTCAGAGACCACAATCCCTTCGACCTACGACAACCTGGTGACCGTGTGTACGGGACGAAAAGTGAGCAATATCAAATTTTCGTACTTTTCGTCCCGTACACACGGTCACCGGGTCATCGTAGGTCGAAGGGATTGTGGTTTCTGAACCCTCCACCCTTAAAAAGTCAACAAAAAGCCAAACCAAAATATTGCCCCGACTGGGGCTCGAACCTGAAAATAATTTGTCCGCTTTTTTAGTGATCCGCGCACTGTGCACCTGCCTTTGCTATACTCTGCATCATCATTCACGCTTGCCTATTAATATGGTCAGCATGCAACCTCGACCATCACGTGCTCGTATCCTTCCCACACTGTTAGTATGGTAGGGATACGAACGCGGGAATCAAATTTTGGCCGAGGTTGGATGCTGAGAACTATAACGCCCGGCACATGTTGAAAGGACACAAGCAGTACAACTTGCGAATAAATGAATAAAAGATGGAATAGGTACTGAAAACAAATTCGTTGAGCTAGCAAAGATAAAAATTTTAGTAAAAATATTTAAAATTAGTAGAATTTACAAAATTGAATAATTTAGAAGCCAAATTTAATATTTTGTTATATGTAACAACATAACCAGTAAATAACAGGTCACAAACGAACGTAACATAATTATCCTAACATTAAAATTGAACGGAAAACTTGAAAATATAAATACATGCACTCCTAGAAATCTAGTGTTAAGCTAATACCAAATGGTATTCATGTATGACTCTACCAAAGTGGTATTGATAAGTAATACCCTGTAGTAATACATAGCTCGGTATTAAATTTTTACCATATCTATGACAATTTTGTACGAACCAGTATAATTTTAACACTAAGCGGTGGAAACTTTAATAGAAAGCAACGTGCAACAAGATTTTTAAATCGAATTGAATATTTATGACGCCAATTACGAATTTTTTTAGAAAATGCATGTTAAAAGCAGGCTGTAGCCAGGTATAACAAGTGTAACAAATAGTTGCAAAAAAGATTTACCTAAAGTTCATTTTTGTAAAATTTGTCGGATTTTTTAGAAAATGTTCATTTTATAGATCGGCTAATTTTATTTCGTCTTCCTTCACCGTTCTACATCACAAGTATAGTTGTAGTTGTTGGACCAGGTACTGGGGAAACTCGAGACTTTTGCCATTTAAAGCTTACCACTAAATCCAAAATACATCATACCCTGCACGCACGCCGCTGGATCCCTCATAGTTGGTTTAGGCATACGGGGAGACGGAGGCTAAAAATTTTGGTGGTGAAAATTCATTGTTTTTCTACCCGGAAGGACTTTTTCTGGAACGACCGCGACCCTCAGACCTTGGAAGGATAATGGTATGTATTATTTTCATTTGGATTGGTTGGGTGATGTGATTTGTGGGAAGAAAAGTAAATAATTAAATGAGTATTTAATTTCATTGCGTATCCTCACAAAAATCAATGAGTAACTTTTAAATTTAAAATTAATTCGGGCCTAGAGATCCTTGAATAGGAAAGTGCCCAGTGGTGACACTGAAAAGCCCACTTCAATCATAGTTAAAATTATGTAGGCCAAGAGATCCTAAAACAGGAAAGTGCCTTGTGGATAACCAAGAACGGACCACATTTAATTGAGTTGAATGAACTTCACTATTCTATATACTTGTGCTGTATTTGTTGCAAATATTTATTTTATTTTAAAGAAAGATAGCTCAAAATGTGGACGAAACCACGGAGGAAATGTCAGAAAGAATTAAAAAGAATGAGAAAGCACTGAAGGCTCTGGAAGATGTTCCATCTATTCTTGGCGAATTAGTTAAAAAAAAGTTGGAATCCAGCCGGGCGTAAATCAACATGCACCGGGAGAATGGTCTTTAGGATTATCTGATGATGAGGATGGGGATCATATCGATATTGATGATGATGCTAACAAGATGATAGAAACTGGTAATTAAATGAAAAATATTTTATTAAAAACTTTGATTACAATTCTAAATCTATATTCTATAACATAGATAAAAACTCTACGGATGAACTTGAAGAGTTATTGAAAGATATCGAGAAGAAAGTGGAATATGGAGCTTCTGTAGTGTCGAATGTTGGGATCGGTTTTCTTAAGACAGTTTCCAGACCATTAACAAAAGAATCAAAGACCTCACTCAAAGAGAAAATTAAAATTCCTGAAAATTGCAAAGAGTTTCTCGTACCAAAAGTGAATCCTGAAATTTGGAAATTACTCCCTTCAATGGCTAAAATCCAGGATATTAAACAACAACAAATGCAAGAAGTTCTGAGCTTAAGTCTCGCCTCATTAACATCTATTGCAAATACGGTAGCCACCAACAAAGATAAGGTGCCCAAGGAGGTGGTGAGTTCTGTAATCAAGCAATCCCTTGACAATGCGAATATATTAGGCGATCAATTCCAAGCAATTAATAGTCAGCGACGGTGGAATATGAAACGACATCTCAATCCAGAGTATGTAGGCATTTGCTCAGGCCAATTTTCCAGTTCGGAGTGGTTATTCGGTTCGGATTTAGCCGAAAGCTTGAAATCATCAAAGGCCACTGCAAGTTTGATGAGAAACACAATGCCAAGAAATCAGCGATTTCAACCATATTCTAGACCTAGGCCACAGCAGCAGCAAACGTTCTCTCAGTCGCCGTCTTTAAACTGGCGAGGCCCGTTGTATCAGCAGTCTCGAGGCAGCGGGAATTACCAGCAAAGGTTCCAGAGACAATCACAAGGACAATTCAGGATGCTGAATCCAGCAAATCATCAATTTCAACAGCGGCACAGGAAATTTTAGAATCCGAAATGGTATGTAAAGCAAATGCTGGTAGATTGAAACAGTTTCTGAAAGAATGGGAAAATATTACGAAAGATCGGTATATATTAAATGTTATTAGAGGTTTTAAGATCCCTTTCAAATCTTTGCCAATTCAAATTAATGAGCCTGGGATAGGTAATTACTCGGATGAAGAGAAGCATTTAATTGATGAGAGTATTGTAAAGTTGTTAAGTACAGGAGCGGTTGTGAATTCACAAGATGAGGAAGGTCAATTTGTGTCTAGGATATTTACTGTGCCAAAACCTGATGGCTCTCGTCGACCTATTATAAATTTAAAGTATTTAAATAGTTTTATTGATAATCCTCATTTTAAGATGGAGAGTATAAAAACAGCCATGTCATTGCTATCAGAGAATTGTTTTATGGCCGTCATAGATCTGAAAGACGCTTATCATGCTATTCGAATTGATGATGAGTTTCAAAAGTTTTTAAAATTTAGATGGAATGGTAAATTATATAAATATACATGTCTTCCTTTTGGTTTGTGCTTAGCCCCTTGGTTATATACCAAATTAAATAAGCCAATTGTATCTTACCTTAGGAGTCAGGGAGTTATTTTAGTTTCTTATTTAGATAATACCATGATTATTGGTAGAAATTTTCATGAATTAAAATATGGTTTGGAATTAACATTAGATTTATTCAGAAAACTTGGACTGATAGTTAATGTAGAGAAATCTCAACTAAACCCTTCATCATGTGTAAGGTTTTTAGGTTTTGAATTAAACTCGAAATCTATGCAAATAACTTTGCCTGTCGAGAAAAGGCAAAAAGTTTTACGAAAATGTAGTGACATTCTAAACAATCCTAATCCTACACTTTTAAGTCTTGCAGAGCTAATTGGTACTTTGGTTGCGGCATCACCAGCGACAAGATATGGTATGTTGTATACAAGGCAGCTAGAGGTTGAGAAAACAAGAGCATTAATTGGAACGAGTGGCTTATATGTAGGTCGTGCCAGTCTTAGTCAGGAAGCACAAGATGACATAAAATGGTGGATTATTCATCTTGATTCAGAGTACCATTCGTTAAAATCATTTAAGCCCACGTATGAAATATTCACAGACGCATCATTGAAAGGCTGGGGCGCAGTGGTAAACGGTGTTGAAGCTAGAGGAAATTGGACAATAGCAGACTTCATGGAGTTAGGACAAGGTGCACAAATTCATATTAATACGCTGGAACTACAGGCGGCATTCAATGGTTTAAAATCTTTGGTAAAAGGTTCAAATCATGATATTTTACTTAGGGTTGATAGTTCCAACGCTATGGCTTATATAAATAACTTTGGTGGTTGTCATTCAAGACAACAGCACATGGTAGCAAAAAATATTTGGAAATGGTGTGAGAGTAAAAACATTATAATACAATCAACATACGTAAATACAAAGGAGAATGTGGTTGCGGATAAGCTCTCAAGAACAAAAGTGGATAATTCTGATTTTATGTTGTCACCGTCCTATTTTTCAGTTATTTGTAGGAAATTTGGAATTCCTGAAATCGATTTATTTGCTACTTATCAGACCAAGCAATGTGATAGATATTTTTCTTGGAAAGCAGATCCCATGTCAGAGGGCATTGATGCGTTCACGCAAAATTGGGACTGCAAATTTTACGCTTTTCCCCCTCTAAATTTAATTGGAAAAACTTTAAACAAAATATTAAATGATAAGGTTGAGGGTATTATTGTTGCCCCGTACTGGACAACTCAATCTTGGTATCCATTATTTCAGAAACTTGCTATTACTGAAATTTTATTTTTTGGACCGAATAATAAATTACTATTAAGTCCTTATTCCAGGGAATATCATCAAATAAACAAAAGTCTCAAATTAATGGTGGCGATTTTGTCAGGAAAACATTGTCAAGATTCCAATTACCAGATTCAACAATTTCAATAATGTCAGCATCAAAGTCAAGAGGAACCTGGCAGCAATACCAAAGTGCATTTAAAAAATGGAGTGATTTTTGTGATGAAAAGAATTGGTCTGTATGGGATAGTAACTTAAATCATTACTTGGTATTTTTAACAGATTTGTTTGAGAAAGGGCATAGTTACTCGTCTGTAAATACATGTAGGTCCGCATTATCTAGTATTTTGAGTGATATTGATGGAGTAAGTATTGGACAGCATAAATTGATTGTTAGTTTCATGAAAGGAGTTAGTCGCCTTCGACCTGCTGCGCCGAGATACTCAATCACTTAGAATCCCGACATAGTTTTACAATTATTAAAATCCTGGGAACTGGATACATGCGACTTGAATAAATTAAGTCTAAAACTTGTGGCATTGCTAGCTTTAGCTACTGGTCAGAGAGTTCAAACCCTGTCATCGATTAAGTTATGTGACATTGTTTGGGGGAGTCCAATTCAAATTAAGCTGACTTCTGTTCTTAAGACCACAACTGTGACTAGATCTAATTCTGTTTTAGTGTTACCATCATATCATGATGCTCAAATTTGTCCAGCCCAAACTTTAAGGAATTATGTAGAGTTAACAAAATTGATCCGAAATTCAGATAATATTTTTATTACAACAACCAAGCCTCACAATGCGGCATCATCACAAACTTTAAGCCGATGGTTAGTAAATGTGTTAAAATTAGCAGGTATAGATGTGGGCATATTTCACGCCCATAGCTTTAGACATGCATCAACTTCTAAAGCCTCTCAATTCGGTGTAAATATGGATACTATTATTAAACGAGTAGGATGGGCGAAAGGATCACAGACATTTGCAAAGTTTTATAACCGCCCTATTGATGATGTTACCAAATATGCTGATACTGTTTTGTCAATAAGTTAAATGTAGTGTGCATCAATGTAATTTAAGAAATATTTAATTAATTACTTAATTAATGATGAATGCGATTCATTGAAAATTTATTTTAGTAAATAACTGAATAATTGCTAATTGATTAATTGTACTGATTGATGATTGTCTAAGAATTATAATACAAAATTTAATAGAAATCGTACATCTGTTTTATGTTCATATTTTCCCTTCATCGATGCAGCTTTGAAATCTACAACTATACTTGTGATGTAGAACGGTGAAGGAAGACGAAATAAAATAGTAGATTTTGCGAGCCCGAAGGGCGAAGCAAAATCTTTATTTTGTGAGTCTTCCGAACCGGAAGACATCACAACCCACCCAACCCATCCACTTTTATAATTTAGCATCGATTTCGGGCTTTCAACTATGAGGGATCCAGCGGCGTGCGTGCAGGGTATGATGTATTTTGGATTTAGTGGTAAGCTTTAAATGGCAAAAGTCTCGAGTTTCCCCAGTACCTGGTCCAACAACTACAACTATACTTGTGATGTCTTCCGGTTCGGAAGACTCACAAAATAAAGATTTTGCTTCGCCCTTCGGGCTCGCAAAATCTACTATTTTCGTTCTCAAGTATGCTTATTTAACTATTTGGAACAATATTTTTACAAATATATGACTTAGCAAATATATCTAATTTTTCCAAGTTATTACGATTAATAAATTAATAAATTACGATTTTCAATAGAAATTTCAATAGAAATATTTATAAAGGAATGTATTTCCTCCATTTAGGAAAACTTAATCCAGAAGAAGAATTTGCTTAAATTTAGTTTTGTTTTAGACGTTCAAAACTACTTTTTGAGTACACATACATAGTACAAAAGTGTCTAAACAATTTTATATCGAATTGAATAGTTATGACACTAAATTTTGAATTTTTGAGGAAACTACACACTGAAAATTTAATTTTCGCTCTCAAATATTGCTTATTTGCAACAATATTTTTGCAAAAATGTACTTTGGATTGACTGCACATAGCGTAGACAAGTATAGAAGCTATTTAGTATTTTAGTAGCGTAAGAATTTTACTTATACCGAGTTGAATAGTTATGACACCAAATTAAAATTATACGCCATGCATGAAAGGAATCAATCAAAAAATATGATGAGAAATCGACTTTTGTGAAGCGTTGTGATTTTTTCGAATTATTTGGGGTTGATGTTTTTACTTCAAAATTTTGAGAATTTTGTTAAGCAAAATTGCATCATGTTTTTCCCAGCAGAAAACTTTACACTTTCTGACACACCCCCCGAATTATAAAATCATGAGAAATTAAATTTTGCAGAATTGTTGGCATTTTTTTGTGGGGTTCATGTTTTTTTTCGAAATTTTCGAAACTTAGTCGAGGAGGGATTAAGATTTTATGTAGGTGTAATCCTTGATTTGAATCTATGTATTTTGCAAAATAATAATAAACCTCGATTTTTATTTCTTGAATAATTTTTTTACTTTTCATGCTTCAAATTTATTGATATTAAATCGTGTGAATAAATGGATAAAAATGGAATGGGTACTGAACCCAAATTTGTTGAGGTAGCAAAGACGAAGGGTGTAAAAAACAAATTTACAATTTGTAAAATTTGAAAAATTGAGTAAGTTATAAGCCAAATTTAACATTTTGTAATATTTAAAAATGTAATTAGTGAATATTTAGGTTGAAGTCAACGTTAAATTACAAGCAGTAAAATTTAACCGAAAAATAGGAACTGGAAATACAGTGAGAGTACTAACTAAAACGTCAACCCTCGCATATCTCGCAAATGGAGCAAAGCAACATAACTTGCGAAGTTTTGCGAGATATTCGAGATTTCGCAAATATTTTGCTGGAAAAACCATGGGATTTTTTTCTAAAATTTACCCAGCAATTGGGCATGTTCTTATTTCGCAAATTCATCCTCACCTAACCAACTAGAGAAATTACAGAAACCCATGGAGACAGCATCAAAACAGGTGTTTTAAGTAGATTTGCGAGATTGGAGAGATTTGCGAAGTAATATTTTGCGAATCCCCTCACGACAGAAATATTTTTATCTTCGCAAGTTTACTAAATGAGTTGCGATGCGAAATAAGACGTTGTCGTGAGGATGCCCAGGGATTATTTCACACTGACCGGCAATAAAAATTGCCGGTTTGTGCGCCGTATTAGATTTTTTGGAAAATTCAACTACGCGAAATTATATATATTTAGGTGAATTCTTCTTCTGGTGTAAATTTTCCTGAATAAAAGAAATGCATTCCTTTACTTTATTCATAAACATGAAATTTCAATAGAATATCGTAATGTATCTGTTACTGCGATCCCTGTAAAATCTGGACTCGTTTCAAGAAAGTAAAACGACGAGATAAAAGTATATTTATTTGATTTTGATGAAAATAGTTCACAAAACTTGTTAAACTCAGCTAGGGAAATTATTCGTTTGAAATTAGATATGTTTGCAAGTCATATCTTTGCAAAAATATTGTTGCAAATAAATAAAATGAGTGTATTTGAGAACGAAAATTAATCGATTTACAAAATGAGGATTTTCTAAAATCGGGCAAATTTTACAACTTCAGTGAACATGAGTTATGAGTTAAATATTTTTTGAAGAAAATTTACCTAAAGCATATTTGGTTTATGAAATAAACATCGTCAAAGATTCGCAATTTGTCGTCGTAACTATTCAATTCGATTTCTTTTGGACGTTTTTGTCATTGTCCTAAAGTAGTTTTTGACGTCCAAAAAACTGCATGTTCGTGAATATTTGCCAAACTTCAAAGTTTCTGAAATCCACCAAGTTTAATCTGGATTCGAGGCCTTGTTTCAGGGAGCTAATTAGAATAAATACACTCAAAACAAAACGGTGTCAATATATGACTTAACCGCCTTGGTTACAATTGTGATTCCGAGTAGTAATGAATTTTTTCCGTCCGGTCATAACATTATAACCGGTATCAAAATCATCAAAACTCAGATTCGACATTGTAACCAAGGCGGCTAAGTCATATATTGACACCGGCGGTGTTGATTCGACAAATTTTTATTTTGAGTGTACTTCGATGCAAAAAATGCAATTTTGGTCAAGGAAGTGTATCAAATAAAAAGAATTTTAAAAACACTCAACGGCTCCAATGAAATTATCGACTTTGATAGGTAACAATTTTATAATGAGGCACTTCATGCAGCCCTTGATAACATTGTAAACTCCCGAAATTCTGTAAACTTGTAAAGTAAATTTTGAACTCCCTGCCGACATCTAAATTTGAAATTTGTATTATTTTTATACATGCAAATTACAAAATTATTCTAACAATGCAGGTTTTTTTCATGTAAAACTGGGATTTGAACGAGACATATACCAAAAAATCAGTCTACAAATCACAAGACACGTTTCTTTTGGAACTTTTTCCAATACTCAAGCGTTGACGTGCTATTACGTCACGAAGTGACGAAAAATGTGACGGCCCCTCCTATGCGAGTCGCGCTGACTCCCGTCCCACCGCTTCTCCAGAAATGACCTCTCACTCACTCTCGCCATATTTTCTCTCACTCATTTTACTCCCCCAGCTTAATATTTAAAATACATTATAGTTAAAGTAATTTAGTACATTTTTTAATATTTTCTAAATAAGTTTATTTAGGTGTAGGGTCCAGCTGGACAGTACATTAAATGATAATCATAAAAAAATTCATCAAAACAAAGAACACTATTACACCAGCTGCATGAAATAAATGCCATATTAGTACAATCATTTGAAGAACATTTCATATCATTATGAAAGTTGAAGCACACTTCCTTAACATTGCGAAAAACTGGTCTATCTTCTCCGTCCCAGATCCCACTCGAAAACCAACAGTACTTGATCATATTTCGAAATACGGGGGCCGATAATAAATAATGTACAAGAGATTGCATTTTCAACAAGCCGTCTCTAGTCAGAAGTTGTGGTGTTGGAGTTTTAGCGTGCACGCTTTCAAAAGAATAAAACTGTCTGGCCAAGTACTTCAGCTGTCGGTGGAAATAGGTATCTAGCGGTTGGCAAACATCGGTACAGTGTTCGGGAATAAATCTGACATCCATATTAAGATCATCGGTGCATCGAGATGTGTAAAGTCTTCTGTCTGTTTGGCCTGTCCACATATCTACATAAAGTAAATTTCCATTCCGATTATTGACGATTATTTCATCCAGAAATTCTTCCACCTTACTTCGATTCAGTTTCCCAGATTTTGTGCAGGTCACATAAATATTTGGAGCAATAAACATCGTATCCAGCACTCTTGGTCCAAATGTGCCATCGTTTTCTTGCAGACATATGAATACAGGGTCAAGGATATCTCCGGCATATGTTATAACATATTGAACTGTGTAACTGTGGGTGCATTTGTTTTTTGGCGACGAACAAGAACCAAATGTATATCTCTCCCCTTGTGTCGATAGTGTTCTAGCTGATACCATTTCATATCGGAAGCCTGTTTGGTCTGTATTAAATATTTTGTTGTATGCAAAGTTCTTGAGTAGTGGAACAATCTGCGCACGGAAATCTTCAGCATCCTGTTGTATGTCCTCAACTTCCTTTACAGCACGGAAGCTCACAAGTTTTTGAATTTTTCGTGAAACAATTCTGTTACGTCGCTTGAATGTGTTAAGCCACGAATGAGACGCCTTAAACATTAATCCGTTAAATTCTGACGCTTTGAGTATCGCCCACTTCTTCAAATCCATATCGTGAACAGGGAGATATTGTTCCCTACATAACTTAAATTGTTGATAAACATAGTTTTCGATTTCTATGAATAATTCGTATTTCGTCCCACCCATCTCAATTTGCTTTTTCCATCGGTTTATATAGTTGGGTTGACGTACTTTGCTGAAATTTTGTTGGAATGTCAAGAATTTCCACCCCGGATGTCTTTCAAATTCTTCAACTGCCCGTTTTTTATATTCCATTGAAACTTCAGATGGTAGTATATAATTTCCTTCTTGGTCAGTATATGGTTGGAACGTATCGTCCTCACTTGGTCCGTCGCCTAAATATATTTTGACACACTATTAAAACACTTTATATATACAAAATAAAGCAAGACACCTTACCATTTTCATTTTCATCGATGAATATAAATTCGTGAGTTATGTCGTGTAATTTTTCAAGCAGTAATTGTGCCAATTCTTCCTCTTCAATATTAGGTGGTGTTTCGTCATA
Organism: Folsomia candida; assembly: GCF_002217175.1. Lineage (NCBI taxonomy): Eukaryota > Metazoa > Arthropoda > Collembola > Entomobryomorpha > Isotomidae > Folsomia > Folsomia candida. The sequence continues at coordinate 801,610 of NW_019091227.1, forward strand.
TGAATATGTATTTTTAATAATTTTAACGAGAGCATTGGCAACTGATAAAAAATTAATGCTGTCCATTTTACAAGAAATAAAATTATAGTAGTGAACGAATGAGGAAGTAAAAAAAGTGAGTGAGAGAAAATATGGCGAGAGTGAGTGAGAGGTCATTTCTGGAGAAGCGGTGGGACGGGAGTCAGCGCGACTCGCATAGGAGGGGCCGTCACATTTTTCGTCACTTCGTGACGTAATAGCACGTCAACGCTTGAGTATTGGAAAAAGTTCCAAAAGAAACGTGTCTTGTGATTTGTAGACTGATTTTTTGGTATATGTCTCGTTCAAATCCCAGTTTTACATGAAAAAAACCTGCATTGTAAGTTCAACAATGACACAGTTCACGCAGTCCTTGGTCACCTTTTAAAATCCGTAAACTTTTACAAACGTTTACAAAATTTTACAAATATTTCTTAGGAAAACTAGCTTCCAAATTTCTGTAAACTTACTCAGATCAAGAGCGTCGTTTTATAGTGTAAAACTTTGCAAAATTATTTTACAAAACTTCCGGCGTCAAGTTACAAATGACTGCGAGAATTACGTTTATTACGAGAATTGCAAAATATTATCGTTGGATTAGTAATTCGAAAAAATATATTTTTTTCATTCAGCAAATATATACAGATAAATTTTAGCAAAAAAATCTTGATATATATGCATACAATTTGTTGCCAAAAAATATCAAATTTGGTTTTAAAATCATTCAATTTCTTCAAATTGTAATTTTTTCGAAATCTCTTGTTTCTTTTACCCCAACTAGTTTTTAGGGTAAATTCTAGAGCAAAATCTTGTGCCAATATATATTTCCCATATTGCTGCATTTTCCCTGAGTAAATAAATTTGATCACCAAAATCGTGAACCTTTTAAGGGAATATTTGCCTCATGTTTCCAAGTTTAATTTCTAGGTGAAATTCATTTTCGCTGACGATATAAAAAATATAAATTTAACTAAAATACAAAAAAATAAAATTTTTGACACAGACGTCGTTTGTCTAACTTCAAGTATTTAATTACCCAAATTGCATTATCGACTTTGATGAGTAACAGCTTAATAACAAAACAAAAAAATACATGGTAGAACTCATTAATTTCGCATTTCATTAGAAGTGAAATCTCAATGATGAATTTTAATTGGAACAAAATATTAATTGATTTCAATTTATCAAAAGTTTATCGAAAAATTTTCTCAAAAATAAAACTTGCATCATTTTCCCGGTACTGATATCTTACCTTTTAATAATTGTCAATAATAATTTTCATAATTTGTACAAATTAAATTATTGACTTCAATGGGTAACAGTTCCATGGTAAAATTATAATAACATTTATCCTCGTTGATATGGTAATTTCACATTTTAGGTATGAAATCGTAATGTTCTTGTATATTTTATTTCGACGGTATGCTCTATTTTTAGACTGATTTTTACACATTTTGAAGATGAACAAACTGCAGTTTTTCAATTTTCTTATCGTGTTAGTTATTAACGCCAAATTTACTAACAAGGGAAGGTCCCCGACTGCTTACCGTGTCCAGGGTACCCACTATGCTTTTTTGAATCTACTAGGGCCCCAGATGAAGGATTCATTCATATTTCCGTGTAAAACTCATATTTGGCGCCATGGCGTGGCGCCAAATTTGCCAAATTTCAATGTTTTTATTTTTGAAACCGCCATAGCTTTTGAAATCCTAGACGGATTTTAAAAATGTTTGGCAAAAATCATGACAAGGAGTTGAACTTTCGTATTCCATGAAATTTTTTCCAAAATTATCACTTTTAACTTTTCGCAAAATTTCGTAATTTTGTTAGAAATGGGGGTTCGTCGGAAAAATGCTAAAAATATCTCAAAAATTAGGAATTTTGTATTTTTATTTTTTCTCAAAAATTTCGACTTTTGTGATCATTTTAAGCATAAAATTTTGAAAATCCGACATAAACTGCAAAAGTTATGAGGGTTTGAAATTGGTCGAAAATGCAAATTTTTAAGTTTGGGGCTATACCATGACGCCAAATATGAGTTTTACACGGAAATATGAATGAATCCTTCATCTGGTGTCCTAGTAGATTCTAAAAAACATAGTGGGTACCCTGGACACGATAAGCAGTCGGGGACCTTCCCTTGTAAGTTACGAAGTTTGGGATATTAACATGTTATTTAAAGGTTTGATTACACTTGTCTCACTGCAAATGATTTAAGTGGTATGGATAATTCGGATAACATATTTTTTGGTTAATTAAAGTTAAAGTTAAAGTTACATAATATTAGGGTTCTTATTTTTTCGAAATTTAAAATTTGGCCGAGAACAGGTTTGCTGAGTGAGTTGCGTAAAGGTTTTGCGAGTAGAAAATTGTGCACTGGATTTGAATTTTGAACCATCTATTTTGTAAAATAATAAGAAAAATAATCTAATTCTGTTTTTGCTTATTGACCATTTTTTTGTTTCTCAAACAGAAAGGTGAAATTTTGCATGAAGCTGCAGGGATACATCAGATTTATAAATGGCATGCATTTAAAGCCTCTCCAATTAAATGGGAAGTACCCTCCAAATATTTCAGAAGTACCCTTCATGGATATCTGCCTCCTAAAGTTATTTTTGAATTAGGGTTTTGGTGGCAAACTACCTCTTAAAATAATGTACATATCTACAACCCAAAATTTTAGGATTTTAAATAAAAAAACGTATCATTTATATGCAATTAAAGTTGAAATGACACAATTTTCAAGATGTTTTTTTTGCAAAGAGAACTCAGCGACGCAAATTTGAGTTTAGAACAAATTTTATAAGTCAAATGAAGAATTCAATAAAATAATTATTTTTATTCACGAGACTTTTAGACAAGTAAGTAGGAAATTTAAGAAACTATAACGTAAAAATCGAAACTTACATACTTATTTTTCGTATACTAAATTAAGTCTGTATTTGTATATTTATTAATTGCATTCAAAATTAAATCAGGTAAAATTTGACTAAATGCATGGAAAGTGTCTGCATATTCAGGTCGCAATTGTGCCAGGTCTTCGTTTGAGGGCCAACCACATGCCCCCCTTTGGTTTGAGAGATGCTCCGTTTTGATACTCCATCGGAATTAGCGTCCTTTTGGAGGGTTCAATTTCAAAATTGTGAACGAGTTGGGCAATCACTAGCTTCACTTCGGTCAAGGCAAATCTCATCCCCGAAAAAACCATGAATTTTTATAAATCTTAATTTTGCAAATAATTAGTCAACTGTTATTCAATTATTAGCTATTCAATTAACGCAGTGCTTGGTAACTTTGTAAAATGAGTAAATTTGTTAGCAAAATAAGTTAACAAACATTTTACAAGCAAGAAAAAGACGTCTTTGATCGGAGTTAGTTTCCAAAAATTTGTGGGCTAATTTTCCTTCAAAATGTTTGTATAAGTGTACAGAATTTATGAATTTTACAAAGTTAGTTGCGTGAATTGTCGCAGTGTCGAAGTTAAAATCCATTTTTTAAATTTGTATCTTTAAAAATAATTAAAATTCAAAATTAGGTCAAATAATTTAGGAATAATGAAATTGAAGAAACTTGAAAGTCTTTTTGAAAAATTCTTATTTAATTTTATTTCACTCACCAATGCAATTCCGAGGCCCTTGTCCAAACGGGAGGAAAGCGAACTGGTTAAGTTTTCCCTTATTTTCGGGTGAAAATCGTTCCGGATCGAACTTTTCGGGTTCGGGATAGTACCGTTCGTCGTGATGGATTCCAATTATGGGGACAAGTATGGCTTCTTTCTTGGAGATCGTGACACCGGTACCGGGGAGCAAATAGTCTTGATTGCAAGCTCTATCAGTGACCGGTTGTGGTGGGTAAAATCTCAAAGTTTCTGTAAAAATGTGATTCAATCATATAAATTTAAAAAATGGCCATTTGTAAATATAATTGTTAGCATTATATAAATCGTAGCGAGGACCTGGTAACATTTTAAAATCCGTAAATTCCGTGAACTTGCAAACATTTACAAAATTTTGAATTTGAATTTTGAGTAAGTTTACAAAAACGTATTTTTGTAAACTTACTCACACCAAGGGCGTCTTTTTATTTTGTAAAAGTTTGAAAAATAATTTTTCCAAAATTTGCGGATTTTACGAGCTTCAAAGAACTGCGTGAATTAATATGCCTCCAAACAATACATACATAAATACACATTTAGAATTTTAAAATTCTAATTACTCACCATGTATCACCATATCCAGATATCCCATTTTATGCACCGAATCATACGTAAAATCCCCATCACCTTCCTCCAAAACGGTTTCCACTTCTTTCCTCAACTTATCCTGAATCTCTGGATAAATCGCCAACGCATAAACACAAAAGAGCAACAGTGACTGCGTCGTATCAAATCCAGCCAAGATAAAAAGCACACAATTCGACACGATCCCATCATCATCCAACGCTTCGTCGATCCCTTGACCTTTGACCTCCCCCTTGATAATTGCATCCCTCTCAAACCTCTCCAACTCACTTTCCTCCTCTTTCACCAACTTATTCTCCCTCGCCTCCATCATCAACTGGATAAAATCGTTCCCCTTCCGCCCCTCCGAAATCCTCTCTTTAATCACAGATTTAATCCCATCGTTAAAAAACTTGTGCATATTTTCCTCAAACATTGTAATCCCAAACCACTCGGAAACTTTGGGAAGTCCAAACACTATCAAAAACTTGAAAAAGTTCTTCACGGTAAACTGAATTTGTAATTTTTTCCCCATCAGTTCAAAAAGTGAGGGGTCCAGCTGGTCAAAAGCGTGCGAATTCATCCCACAAACGGCCGAGGCGATCGTGTCCATGGTGAATTTGGAGTATCCGTCGCCCAAGTCGATTTCGCCATGGGGCGACTCCGCCATCCGCTCGTCGACGTAGGCGACCAACTTTTTTGCACTGTCGTTAAAGAGGGGGAAGAGCCGTTTAATCTTGCCTGTCGTAAAGGTCGGCGATAACTTTGACCTCAACCCTTTCCACTGTTCGTCATGGAGGAAAATCAGCATTTTGTTGACAAGCACGTCATTGCTCGGCATTTGGAAGCGACGGTTCACAAAATGGTCGAAATCCTTGACGAAAATGTGTTTCAACACGGTCAAATCCGTGACGTAGTAGTTCGTCGCACCCATCACGGTTTTTCCGGCGACGGGCACGCCTGCTTGGCGCATTTTGGCGTAACTTTCTTGAATGATGGCGAGCCTCCCGTTTTTCTTGAAGAGGTAATTGAAACTGAAAATGTTTCCGATCCAGAGGATTTTTTTTGGAGCGGAAATATAAGATTTCTTTGGTGACGGAATACACGTAGAAGGTGGTGAGGATGATGGTAAGGATGAGGAGGATGGTGGCGATTGAAATCATGGCGAATTTGACCAAATATATAAATTATAAGTAAATTTGCGACACTGTTTTGATCAAAAATCTGTATGTTGTTGGCCAGCAGCTGAGTGAGTGAGTACGAAATGAAATGTACGTACGTGTGGACAAATCTGGATTTGGGTCCAGGATCCTAACCTAGCCTAACATATCCAGACTTATATAACCATTGTTGTTTATTCTGCCTCAGCATTCCAGTCAGGGTTTCTTCGCGTCTCATCATCATACCCCGGAAAAATATTTTTTTATCCTACCCTACTCATGTTGAGCTCAACACGAGTAGGGTAGGATAAAAAAATATTTGTCCGGGGTATGCTCATCATATGCTTCACAATACATGCTAAAGACATATCTGAAATTAGTCTAATCATAATTTTTTTCCTGAAGAACAAAAAATAATTTGTGTCCTTTACTATTTTCCCAAAAGATGACCTGTTACAAAACCTCAAAATATTAATATTACTATGTTAAATGTAATATTTCAAATTGCAATTTGCAATTATTGAGCTTTTATTGCAGACATTTCTTATTTAGGAAAATAGTAAAGGACAGAAAAGACTTATTTTTGTAGTTCTTTCAGAAAAAAATTATGAAGAGGTTAATTTCAGATATTGCTTTACAATGAATGTGAAGAATAGGAGACGCGTAGAAACCCTGATTCCAGTCTGAATCACCACACGAAATACGGGGCGGAATTGCATCACAAATATGTTATGTAAGTATTACATAATGGTCAATATGAGTCTACAAAAAACAAGGAGATGTGTAATAATACATCCAATAGTATTTCACGGGTGAAAGTTTGATTACAATTTTTGGATTTTCGTTTTCTGAATGATTTTTACATTAATTTTGTCATGTTTGTTCTTCACGATACTAAAACTTGCAAAAGTAAAAATTGAACGTTGAATAAAAATCAAATTTTATGTTATACTTGATCAAAAAGCCATTACGGTTGGGTCGGTTGGTTAAAATATTGAACAAAGCCATAAAAAATAAAATGCAATGAAATTCGTCGTTGTATTATTATTGGAATTGTCGAGGCGCATATGCTTTTATGAAATCGAAAGAAAAAAATGTCATTTATTTTACGAATTGTAAATATGAAAATTAATTTTGAACAAATTAATAATAAGTTCAACAAATATGTACAGATAAACTATGGAAAGAAAACCCTCCTGTACCTACAAAATAATATATTATTTTAATTAACCACCACACGATATTAAATTTGGCCTTAAAATCATTCTATTTTATTTCAAACCGCATTTATTTTTTAACAAAACTTCATACTTCTTTTACCTCAAATACTTTTTAGAGCCAATTAATTCTAGAGAAAAACTTTCTCCCAATATATGTCGCTCATTGTATCGCATTTTCTTCTGGCAAATAAATTTTATCACAAAAATCGTGTACTGTTTTAAGCAAATATTTGCCAAGCTTCAATGTTTTTTAAATTTGCCAAGTTTTATCTCAATTTGAGCCCGAGTTTCACCAAGAAATTTAATATAAAGACAAGTTGACGTTACTACATCTAAGTAACATATTAAGGCACTCAACTTTCTAAAATTAGATTATCGTCTTGGGAGGGTAACAATTTTATGATTAAATTGTACGAACATTTATCCTGGTTAATATGATAGATGAAACCGATTAATTTCTCACATTAGGGATGAAATCGTAATATTATTTGATTTCGATGGTATGCTCTTTTTTACGCATTTTGACAGATGAACGAAGTCCAGTTTCTTCATTTTCTTAACATGATAGATTAGATGGTCATTAGCGCCGTGAGAATAATTTACAAAATTCAGATTATAAATAATAAATTGAAGATGAAATAGTTGTCCAGGTATAATGTTATTAAAATTTTTTATAAATTAACATCAACTAATATTTTGCTCCAATTAAAATTCATTATTACGATTTTATACCTGAATAGATGTAAAATTAATGGGTTCCACCACCTTATAAACGAGGATATATAATTTGTTCACAATTTTATTGAGGCAATTCTCCCAGTCATTGATATTAATAACTTGTAAACTCCGTAAGTTTTGTAAAATAATGTTGCAAACGATTACAAAATAAAGAGGCGCCCTTAATCTGAGCAGTTTACAGAAATTTGTAACTAATTTTCCCTTGAAATACTGGTAAAATTTTGTAACTCTTCAGAATTTCGGGAGTTTACAATGTTACCAAGTTAAGCAAATATTCATGAACACGAACAAGTACACGCAGTGTTTTGTTTTGAACGTCCAAAGGAACTTTTTGGGCTACTTTTGGGCTACTTTTTGGCTACTTTTAAGCTATTATTGGGTTGCACATGCGTACAAAAGAATTTTATATCAAATTGATTAATTATGACGTCAAAATACGAATCTTAAGCAAATCAAGTATATGTTGCAAATGTGCTTCAGGTATTGTGAAACTATTTCTAAAAAAATTACCTAAAGTTAATTGAACTTGTAAATTTTGCTACGTTTTAGAAAATCTTCATTTTATAGATCGGTTAAATTTTGCTTTCAAATATACTGATTTTATTTTACCTATTTGCAACAATATTTTTGCAAATATATGATAATATATTATTACCCCTCTACTTCTGTGGACTTTGTGAAACAAATCTAATTTCGAATAAATAATTTCACTGTCTGAGTTTAACATGAAACAATTTCCAACGAAATCAAGCAAAGATATTATATCTTGTTATTTTACTATCTTGCAGCGAACCCATATTTTATAGAGAATTGAAATTTCATGTTTGTTTATTAAAGAATGCATTTCCTTCTTTCGGCGGAAATTTAAGCCAGAAGAAGAATTCACCTACATAAATATAAATACGCAATATGTAAATATAAATACGCTCAGTAGAATTTGCAAAAAATCTAATACGGCGCACAAACCGGTAATTTTTATTGAAATCACTGTTCAAATTCTGGACGTACTCTGTTCTAGTCTTGATTCTTCATAAATTTCCTGAATTTCCTGAAGACATTTTCGTATCTCCTGAATTTCATAATATAAATGATCTTCTTTTAATGCAAAGGGAATAAACTATTATTATTATATCTGCGGTATTGATATGGATGGAAAATCGAAAAGCTTAGAAAAGACTCAAATTTATTATTTTCCACTTATTTATGTATTTAATATATTGATTTAATTGATTATTTGGTCACTCTGAATTTGAAGGAAAATGATTGAATGTAAATGAAAATCTTCCGTCAGAAATTGGGATGACTGAACTTTGAATGAAAAAAGTTTTTTTTGAACAGGTATGGGAGAGAGCTGGGCTTAAGAGTGTTTCAACCTATAATAAAGATTAGCATTCATGAAAATGTAATTTTACAGAGTTGGTGTCATCCTACTTAAATTTTTATTGCACTCAATTATCGACCTTGATGGGTACAATTTAATAACGAAAGACTATTAATAAACTATTAATAATACTATTAATTTAATAACATAAATATGGGTATCAATTTTTGGCATGATTTTTTAGTATCACTCGCTGGACAATCCCGGTGTAGTTTGAAAAAAGGTTCAATGGTAGCTAAAACCAAATGAAAGCCATTAAAGCCCAAAAATCCGACCTAATAAAACCCTGAATCAGAATACCCTGAAGTTAAACTATGATGGTAAGTGTCCAAAAAACAAAAAAAAACGCACTATGAAGGTTTCGAACATAAACTAAAATTAAGAATTCACCTAAATACAATTACGTTGAGTTGAATTTACCAAAATATCGAATATGGCACACAAACCAGCAATTTTTATTGAATTCTTTTTAAATCAAATAATCAATTAAATCAATATTAGATACATAAATAAATCGAAAATGGTTAAAATAACTGTCAATTTGGCTCTTTAACAATTTAATAATAAAAATAAATAAATATAGTAGAACCAATCAATTTCACATTTTATTGCGTATCAAATCTTAACGATGAATTTTAATTGGCACAACGAATTAATTTGGAAAAGTGAAAGGATAAGGGCTCACTTGTAGACTTGAAGGGGTCCGGATTAGGCCTTTTTGTCAACGTTTCCACCTCAAAGGGTCTTCTTCAGGACGACGAAGAGGATTGCTTCACATGGTGGTTTGTGGGTGAATGGGGAAAAAAAGAGGAAAGGAAAAGACTGAAGGAGTAAAAAAGTATTGTAAGATAGGAGGAAGACAACCGTTAAGCACGTAACGGTTTAGGCTCAGGAACCTCGGGGTCGCCCAGACGCCCGTCGGCAATGCAAACCGCCTTGAGGGTGAAAGAGAAGACTAAAATTATTTAGGAAGAAAGGAAAAATTAACATTTAAGCCAGGGGGCTTATTAGATTTGAACAGGAAAATAATCTTATTTTCTAAATGTAATCTACTGTTTTCATCGACTGGGGCGTGTAATAATGCAGTGATTTGGATATCATCAGTATTATGATTTAAAACAAAATGATCAGAGACAGTGGTATGAGAATCATTACGAATAGATAATAAATGCTCACGAAAGCGATCCGAAAGTTTACGACTAGTTTGACCAATATAAATAGTATCTGTACATTTTTTGCACGTAATGGCGTAAATTAAGCACGAGCTAACACATGAAAAAGTCGTTTTGATTTTAAAACCGAAATTATTGCATTTTAAGGTGGGTTGTTGAGTTACAAAGTTACAGGTCTTACAGCGAGATCTGAGACAGGGGAAGGTACCAAACTTGGATACCGCATTGGAGATGGGGTCAGAAATTGGTTTTAATTGAGATCGGACTAAAAGTTGTTTCAAATTTGGGGCACGGCGATAGCCGTAGACTGGTTTGTTTGTAAAAACATTGTTCTTACTTAGAATCGAATTGAATAAAGATTTAGTTTTGTTAATCACTGGATTGACCGAAGGAGAATAGCCAACAACAAGGGGCAAAACATTTTTTTGGGATTTGACCTTTTGGACAAGTAGAGAATTTCTAGGAATATGTTTTACTTTGTTCAGGGCGTTAAGTAAAAGATCGTGTGGATAACCGCGATTTTGAAAAAATTCACACATAGTGGCACTTTGGGAGATAAAATCATCATGATCACTGCAGATGCGCTTAAGGCGTAAAAATTGGGAATATGGGATGCTATCAAGCATATGTTTTGGGTGGCAAGAGTCGTATGGAAGGTAAGAATGGGAATCAGTAGGTTTGTAGTAAATTGTAGTACGGAAATGGTTTACGGGAAACGAAACTTCAACATCCAGAAAAGGGACCGAATTGGTGGAAACTGTTGTGTCGAATTTAATAGCAGGGTGAATTTGGGACATGGCATTCAAAAAAATATCAATATTTTCACGAGAGTCGAGGAACAACATAAAAATATCATCAATAAAGCGTTTATAAAGACGGGGTAAGGGACCGGTATAATTATCAAAAAAAAAGTTTTTCTTGGTAAGCGAGAAAAGAACACGCATAACTGGGACCGGCTCGAGTTCCCATTGCGACACCGGAAATTTGGGAATAAAACTCGGAGTTGAAATCAAAAGCATTGAGGGTAAGTACAAGTTCTAACAGTCGAATGAGAACATAGGTTGGGGGATCATTAACTGACCTGAGGTCAAAGAAAAATTTCGCTGCAATAAGTCCATCAGCGTGGGGAATGACAGTGTAAAGTTGATTGACATCGGAAGTGATAAGAAACACGGGATTGTCAGAGGGACTAGATAAAACGAAATCATTGAGACAAATTAAAAAATCAGTGGTGTCTTTTAGGTAGGAAGGGGTTAGGGCTACTAAAGGTTGTAGGACAGTGTCAACAAAGGCTGAGATAAGGGATGTGGGGCAAGAAACTGTGGATACAATTGGACGGCCAGGGTAACCCGGTTTGTGAATTTTTGGTTGCAGATAGAATTGAGAACATCTGGGGGATTTTTGAATTAGACGCTGAGCGAATACGGGGAGGTCACCACTACTAATAAAATTATTTATTGTTGTAGAGACAACTTTTTGATAAGATGGGGTTGGATCGTCGTCAAGTTTATCATAAAATTGAGGGTTATTCAGTTGCGAGAGTGCTTCAGAAATATAAAGGTCACGACGCCAGACAACAGTTGAGCCACCTTTGTCGGCTTTGCGAATGACGATGTCATTACGTGAAGAAAGAGTTTTGATGGCACGGAGTTCATTTGCAGAAAGGTTGGACTTTTTAGATTTGAAATGGGAACCTGACAAAGGAAGGGAATCGCGACAAGACTGAATAAAAATGTGTTAGCTCGTGCTTAATTTACGCCATTACGTGCAAAAAATGTACAGATACTATTTATATTGGTCAAACTAGTCGTAAACTTTCGGATCGCTTTCGTGAGCATTTATTATCTATTCGTAATGATTCTCATACCACTGTCTCTGATCATTTTGTTTTAAATCATAATACTGATGATATCCAAATCACTGCATTATTACACGCCCCAGTCGATGAAAACAGTAGATTACATTTAGAAAATAAGATTATTTTCCTGTTCAAATCTAATAAGCCCCCTGGCTTAACCTTTAGGATCCCATTTCAAAATTGTTGTCACGAAAAATCGTATCACTAAGTCCCTAATTAATCTTCAATTAAATGCCCTTTAAGGCCCAAATAATTGTCAGCTATCTGTCCTCACGCACCCAAGCTGCTGAATCTTTTTCGACCACACTGACCCGAATTTTATTTTCAAGAAAAAACCAACGGAATATATTTGTATTATCACATGCAATGATAATCCACAAAAACTACTTCCCATATACATATACTATTACCGTGGTGAAAAACCTATTAGTACAGCTTCGCATAGCCCGAACCAGAAATTTTTATCCCAGTGAGGCCTTATGTATTTGCCATGTCTGTCTTTCGGTCCACCGATACCATACACCCAAAACGGTTTGCCTTCAAATTTTGCAGGTGCCAAAAATAATCGAGTTCGCAAGTGAGCCAAATCTGTCGAGTGAGGTCATATAGATAGGTGGGTGGAATCGACACCAAACTTGAAAATGTCGCTAGAAAGCTGAAATTCAGCACATTGAGTGCTAATGGCGTGTAATGAAAGACTCGGAGGGGAAATCTAAAAATATTTAACCAGAGGGACAATATGGGGTGGAGGAGGGAGATGACCCATACCGATTTTCAAAAATAGCCACAAACCTACATTGTCTGCAATTATACAATGTCCTTAGTCAAGGACGGACCGCTCCTAAATTTTTGTCCGAATTGACCGGACTGCGATTACCACACCCCGTGTTGGGAATGGTCGAATGTGTGCAGAATATTTGTTATTTTGTGGAGTATTTACAAATCCTTCCTTGACTACCAGGACCACTGTGACTTGCTTCTTTCAAATCTTCCAAAGTTTTATTTGCTATTCAGAAGTCATTTTTAGCCCCTATCCCAAATTCCAGCTGAAAATAGCAACTTTTAAAAACCAGTATGGGTCACCCTCTAGAGTCACTAAGGTTACACATTGACCACTTTGAACTTCATATACTTTCATGAGAACCCATTCAGTATCCCTATGCCGATTTTTATATTTTTACGACAATGTCTTAAAACCGGCATGGGTCACCCATAGGGTCCCCTCGGTAAGATTTTGCAATTTTACTTCATATTCTTTCAATAGAAGCCATTAGCAAGCTCTATACCAAATTTCAGCTTTCTATGACAATTTTGAAATTTTAGTGTATAGTACCCCATCCACTCAGACGACCCCCACCGGTCAACCACTTGACCAATTTCCCCCATCTGCGAACTCGTTTCTAACTTTGTCCAATTTGCATATACTAAAAATTTCATGTGAATCGGGTCAGTCGTTTTGGCTCTAGCCTGTTCACGGACAGACAGACAGACGGACAACCATCACGATTCCATAAGCCCTAACTCGGGCGCCATATCAAAACCCTTCAATTTCATGCAATGTTTCCACGGTCGCCAAATTTGTAATTTTTTGCAAATACACGTATTTGTGTATACGGGATTCAACGCATTTTGTCGCGTATTCATGATATTCATGTATCTGGGACACAGGGTCAAATTTCAAAATTCCATGACATTCGTGGACTTGGGATTTGTGGGATGTTTTACAAATTCCATGACACTCGTGTACATGGGATTTAAGTGAAAATTTAATAAATTCCATGACATTCGTGGACTGGGATCCTAAAGGTTAAATGTTAATTTTTCCTTTCTTCCTAAATAATTTTAGTCTTCTCTTTCACCCTCAAGGCGGTTTGCATTGCCGACGGGCGTCTGGGCGACCCCGAGGTTCCTGAGCCTAAACCGTTACGTGCTTAACGGTTGTCTTCCTCCTATCTTACAATACTTTTTTACTCCTTCAGTCTTTTCCTTTCCTCTTTTTTTCCCCATTCACCCACAAACCACCATGTGAAGCAATCCTCTTCGTCGTCCTGAAGAAGACCCTTTGAGGTGGAAACGTTGACAAAAAGGCCTAATCCGGACCCCTTCAAGTCTACAAGTGAGCCCTTATCCTTTCACTTTTCCTAATATATATCCTCACCGCACAATTTACATATTACAACGAATTAATGTGTGCTAATTAAAAAAATTATTATGAAAAAAAGTATAGCATTTGTCTCCAACGGCAATTTTACCTTTGTATAATTATAGATAATCTTCACTTCTTAAATTAGTCTTATGGTCTTAATTCCTTGCAGAATAACTTTGCGAAATTTGCTAGATTTTATAAAACTTTTGCGGGAAAATTTTTGTCATAAATTTACCCAGCATCTTATTTCCCAAATTCATCCTCACCATCACCAGCCAGGGAAATTACAGAAATCCATTTATACAATACCAAAATAGGTGTTTTTAATAGATTTGCGAATCCCTTGATGTCAAAAATCTTTTGAACTTCGCAAGTTTGCTAACCACGTTAGGTAAAATAGTCCTCGAAGAAAGATGATTTAAGTTTTGTGTTATACAAAACTTTACCAAAATTTTACCATAAGTTTAGTAGATTCGCGAGATTTGTGAAGTCATATTTTGCAAATCCCTTGATGTCACAAATTTCTTGATCTTCGCAAGTTTGCTAAATGGGTTGCGATGCGAAATAAGACGTTGTCTTGTCGCCCATTATTAGCAATTTTTTGTAGATACAATAGTCCTCGAGGACAAATGACTTTAGTTTAAGTGATTTAAGTTAAGTAAAATTTTGATAAAGTAAGTATAATCAAGTAATATTTGGTTCCAATTAAAATTCATCAATAAGATATTATAACTAATAATAAAATGTGAAAGTAATATTGATAAGGTTATTTTTTGCAATTTATCGTTAGCTTGTTAACCATCAAAGTCGATAATATAATTTGAGCAATTAATTGCTTTTAAAATTGTAGTCAGATGAATCCGTAGGGCTGTATGACACTGATAATTTTTTTTGTATTGGAATCATTATTTTAGCTCGGTAAAATTAGCCTTTAGATAGTTTCGTCAAAATTGGCAAAATGTTTAAAATGCAGCAATAAACTATTGTAAAATAACTGGCTGGATAGGATAGACTTAAATTCAAAATCTGACCGGTTTTAAGTTTATTACGGGTGATTATGAGATTTTCAGAACAGCGCCGTAGCACACGTTATCACAAATAAAATTTATTGCACCATTTAACACTAGTTTATTTTATTTTGGCGTTTAAATTATTCAATTCTGGTCAAGAATTTAGGCAATTGAATGATTTTTACGCCAAAATAAAATAAACGAGCGTAAAATAATTGGATAATTCGACATCATTACGGCGCTGGTTTCTCGGCTCTGTCACGTGATCAGCAGGTCGAGTAGAGCGGAAGATTTTTTATCCTATTCAGCCAGTTATTCTTTTAATATCAAAAACATATTCATAAAAAATCATAATCTGACGAAATAATCTTCAACTTATTCAGTTTCATCACTTAATGAAATTTTAACTTGATTTGAGTACTTGTTGTTGTTATTTAAGTTGGTGACGCTAATTTTTTGCGTATCGAATTCACTATAGTGAATTCGATACGCAAAAAAATATTGGGTCCCAAAATTGTCACCGTATGCATTCATTATCACGGCGGTAAATATTTGTCATTGAATGGTAGCAAACATTTCTGCCAACTCAAATTTTATACATTCCTGAATTTATTGTTTAGGCAAATTGCACTTTAAATGAAAAATTATATAATTGGAAAAAAAATGAAATTGAGAAAATTATAAAATTGCCAAATTTTGAAATTGCAAAAATTATAAACTTCCCCAAAATGAAATTGCAAAAGTTATAAAATTATCCTCCTGAATATGATAGAACCGATTATGGTCGAGGAATTAAAATTAAGCACATTTTTCAATGCTTTACTTATTCATAAATGCCCTTAATTATAATGCCTCGACCATAATTTCATGTTTTATTAGGTATGAATCTTAATGATGAATTATAATTGGGACAAAATACTATTTTGAAAATAGTAATTGATTTTATTACACGTTTCCACAAACTAATAAATTGCAGTTTTTATACATTCTTTACCCGTTAGATAGTCATTAATGCCATTAAACTAATTTATTAAGTTCATATAATTAACAGGCATTTGAAGGTTATATGTCCGTCTCCGAGAAATACTGAAAGTTAAATAAATAAAGCTTTCTGTATGCATAGTAAATTTTTGGTTAAATTAAACACAATCAATATTTTGTTCTGATCAAAAATTTGTCATTAACATTTCATACATAAAATCTCATTTGTTCAAATACAGTAACAAATATGTCTTCAGATTTTCAATCTTGCGAATTTATTGTACAAAAGTACATTCAAATTTCAAAGTGTTTTCAAACCTTCTGAATCCCAATTTTCGACAATTTATGCATCATTTCTGCTTAAAATATGTTTCTGTCTAAAACTATGTTTTGACTTCAACGCCGAAGTAAATTTTGTGAAGAGGTTAACTAAAAATTTGTAAATAGATTAAGCTTCTTTTCTTTCCTACGACTATGCAAATTAATTTAAAACTTTCCAAATTTGAAGAGCTTTAAAGTTTTATCAAAATCGTGATTGGTATTAAAATTCTATAATTCTTGTAAATATTGAGCGTACTCACGTCAACATCTTATTTCTCATTCAAACTCATTTTAACAAACTTGCGAAGATGAAAAAATTGTGTCGTGAAGGGATTGGCAAAATATGACTTCGTAAATCTCGCAAGTCTGCTAAAAACTCCTATTTTTTACATTGTTTCTACAAATTTCTGTAATTGCTCTTGCTGGTGATGTTGAGGATGAGTTTGTGAAATGAGGACATGTCCAATTGCTGGGTAAATTTTGCGTAAAAATCCCATACTTTACTAGTAAAATTTTGGCAAAATCTCGCAAATTTCGCAAAACTTAGCAAACTATATATGTCACTACGGTCATTTTGCCAGATATCCGAGATATGCGTAGGTTGACATAGGTAATTGTTTCATCTAATTTCAATTTTAATGCACTCAATTGCTCGAATTAATTTATCGACTTTGATGAGTAACGATTTCATAATAAAATTGCACAAATTATAAAATTGTCCCCCTTAATATGGTGAAACTGATTAATTTAACATATTATAGATGCAGTCTTAACAATGAATTATAATTTGAACAGAAAATGAAATTTTAATATGCATTCGATAGCTGAATAAATTGCAATTTTTATATTTGAAACACTTGTCAATTGTCTTGAATTTGCTATTTTACCTACTAATGATTGTTAATAATCTGCAAATTATAAATTTGTCTCAATGGCGTTAAAGACTATCAAACCGTTATTTTATTTAAAAAATGCATCATCATCTTTAATCATAATATGTAAAAATGTGTGAGAGCATACCGCCGGAATAAAACATACAAGAATACTTACACGTGGTAACGATTTTGTTACCAAACAATTTTAAATTTTCTAGCGTCATCAACTTTTATAAATACTTGAATCAAATTAATGTTCCATTCCATGAAAATCGGGAAATTTAAGATTTAAGAAATTTAACAAAAATATTATTTGCTGAAATTATGTGTGGCGATTTAAAAAAAATAGTTTATTGACATTACGGCATCCAAAATCAGTTCTTGGGATTTTTTAAAACCGGTGAAAAACCGAGTTTCGATTTATCAGAAAAACGGCTTTATCTTTTACCATTAAAACAGGTTTTCTCACAAACCGTTTTCAAAAACCTGTTTAAAAACCGGTTTTGGAGATAACCGAAATCAGGTTTTACGAAAAATCGAAAATCGCGCTTTCACAATCTCCTAATTGTAATACGTTAAAACTTTTGCAAATTTTACGGATTTTGATGCCGAACCTAAGGAAAAATGTCGTTCATTATTTTATTCACAAGTTCATTATACTTTAAATTTTACATCATATTTACAAAAAAGTTTAAAATTTGGTGCAAAACCCGTTTCAAAAACCTGTCTAAACCCGGCTCTGGAGACTACCATAACCGGCTGCAAGAAAAAAATTCAAAACCCGGAAAATCGTTAAACCAAGGTTCCAAAATCTCATAACTGGTACACATTAAAATTTTTCGAAACTTCAACGATTATGAAGAAGAATCTAAAGTGAAATGTCCTATAATTTTCTTCACAAAATCTACTTCGGCGTTGAAGTCTTAAACAAATTTAACATATGCACGAATTGTATACGCAGCAACATTGCGTAAATTCAGATTGCAAAATTCCATAAAACTTTATGATGATTTATTTCTTGGAATGTAAGGATCAATTTGAATTTATAATTTTTGTCACAAAACTAATTCGCAGTTTGTTAATTTTTAGAATGTTCTCAGCTTCTAGCTACACTCAGAATAAAATGTAAGCAAATTGCTACTGGGCGGTGTCTATATATGACCTCACCGGTTTGGTAGCGATTTGCTACAGAATTGTAGTAAATTTGCTACCATCTTGTAGCATTTCCTTACCCCGCTGTTACGGTTAGTCAGAATGTGATAGCAAATTTACTACAATTCTGTAGAAAATCGCTACCAAACTGGTGAGGTCATATATAGACACCGCCCAGTAGCAATTTGCTTACATTTTATTCTCAGTGTAGGGTTTGGATAGTTTCATCAAAATTGTCAAAATTTTTCAAATGCAGAAATAAACTATAAAAAAAGTAATCATAAAAAATCATAATCTGACGAAATAATCTTAAATTAGTTTCATCAATTAATGCAATTTTAAATTGATTTGAGTACTTATAAAGGTTGGTGACGCTAATGAATTTGATACAGTCGAAATTTTATGATACCAAGATCGTCACCACATATATTCGTTATCACGTCGGTAAAGATTTGTCCCTGAATGATACCAAAAATTTTCGCGAAACTCAAATTTGATATATTCCGGTTAGAAATTAATTAACATTTTTGAACCTCGCTGAATTGATTGTTTAGATAAGTGAAGTTTATCCGCATATTTTATTTAATCACGAATTTTTAAAATGTCACCCTTACCCAACATGAAATTCGCTGAGCTACAAGGTACCTTGTGTTTAATTACTTTGACACAAATCTTAACTGTTGTTCTTTGGCGTCGAAATTTCCCGCATTCAAAACGAGAAATACTTGAACGAATTTCCGATTTAGATGAGTTCTGAGTAAAATTTAAAATACCGCCCTTACAAAGTTCGATTTACAAATGTTTGCAAAACTTTTGAAGTGCAAAAATAGACTATAAAAAAAATAATTATAAAAAATGACGAAATGATCTTAAATTTACCCCATTTTCATCAATTAATGCAATTTTAACTTAATTTAAGTACTTATCAAAGTTCGTGACGCTAGTGAATTTGATACACTCAAAATTATTTGGTACAAAAATCGTTACAACGTGTATTCATTGGTAAAGATTTGGCACTGCATGGTACCAAAAACTAAACTATTGACATGAGTACGCTCAATTGTTCCATCTAATTTCAATCTTAATAAACTCAATTGCTCGAATTAATTTATCGAATTAATTTATCGAATTAATTTAATTAGTAACAATTTCATTATAAAATTGCAAGAAATTATAAAATTGTCCTCCTTAATATGATAGAACCGACTTATTTCACATATTATGGATGCAATCTTAATGATGAATTATAATTCGAACAAAAAAATAATTCATTTTAGTACACATTTCGACAGATAAATACATTACAGTTTTTATTATGCATTCTTTAACCGTTAGATAATCATTAACGTTATAAGACTAATTTGAAAAATTCAGATTATTGACAATAATTTGAAAGTAATATGTATATCCGTAACGGAGAAATGCTTCACCTTTTATACAGATTAAATTTTCAATTCTGCAAACAAAAGTATGTGCATCCACATTTGAAGTGTAATCGTGGCAAAACTTTCTGAATCTCAATCTGTGACGATTTGTGCAACATTTCTACGTAAAATGTATCCGTCTCAAACTTATCTTGGTTTGACTTCAACGCTTAAGTAAATTTTGAGAAAAACGTAAATTACGAATTTTTAATTGTTAGATATTTTAGACTTCAAGTAAGATTTGAATGGTTACATCGAAGTCGTTGAATTGATCAAAATTTTTATCGTGTAACAATAACCTTTCCAAAAAAATAGTCGTCATAAATCATCATCTGACGAAAGAATAAATTATTTAAATTTTAAATTTCCGGAATTTCATCATTGGAACGCGTTCAATTTTAACTTTATTCGAGTATCTATTAAATCAATTAAAGCGCACCAGTGAGTTTGAAACGCTCAAAATTACTTGGTGGCAAAATCGGTACTGCGTGTATTCACTACCACGTTGGTAAAGACTTATCACTGAATGTATACATCTGCGTAAAATATGCATCTGTCTCAAATTTCGTTTGTTGTGACTTCAACGCCGAAGTAAATTTTGTGAAGAGATTAATTAACAATTTGTTATTAGGTTAGCTCTGTTAACTATCCAAAATAATTAAAAATTTTCCAAATTAGGATTTGAAGAAGTTTAAAATTTCATTAAAGCCTTTAAATTTGTCAAAATTTTTAACGAAAACTTTCCAAAAAAATAGTCATAAATCTTCATCGATGGAAATAATAGATTATTTAAATTTTATACGTCCATAATTTCATGATTTCAACGCGTTCAATTTTGACTTTATTCGAATATCTGTAAAAGTTTTTGACGGTATTATTCGGTAACAAAATCGTCACTGCATGTATTTACTACCACGTTGGTATAGACTTATCACTGAATGGTACATTTCTGCGTAAAATGCGTATCCTGCTGAAATTTACGTTGGCATTACTTCAACGCCGAAGTGAATTTTGTGAAGAGATTAATTAACAATTTGATTGTAGGTGTGGCTCTTGTATTTTGAAAACTATCATTTGAAAAAACTAAACTAAAAAACTAAAAAAACTAAAACTTTGAAAACTTTGAAAATTAAACTAATTAATTTTAAAATCTTCCAAATTAGGATTTGAAGCGTTTTAAGGTTTTATCGAAATCGTTAAATTAGACAAATTTTTAACCGGTAACAATAAACTATCCAAAATAATTGCCATAAATCAAAATCTGACGAAACAATAAATTATTTAAGTCTTAAATTTCCAGAATTTCATCATTGCAATGCGTTCAAGTTTAACTTAATTGAGTTACCTAGCCCAACCAACTTAATTTGAGTGTCTGATGAAACTATTGAATTTGATACACTCTAAATTATTCGGTAATAAAATCGTTGGTTAAAATATTGTGATAATTTCTGGATCTTCCTGAAATTTTTGAAAAGTGTTTTTAATTTAGAAAAATTTGTGATATTTATGAACATATTTAATGTCTCTATTAAATTTGGTTAGATAAATTACACACTAAATGAAATTTAGGCACGTGTAAAATATTTCCTTTATTTTCATCACAATTTTTTAAAATCTTATTACAGTTTGTTTCTGTAAACTTTGTGAACTTCTGATCTTGTACTCAAGTAATGACAAAATAAAGTTGATTTTTATCGTCGAAATTGCCTAATTAATATTTGAGCGAGTTTCAGTAACAACTTTATCGCATCTGTAAACAAATTTATAATGCCAGAAATAAAAAAATAGACATGAATCTTTTATCAAATTACGAACTGGAAAGTGTAAAAATTGGGCATTGATATCCAAATTGCTAAATTTTTATAATCTTTAAAACATATTTTAGTAACAACATGAATAAATAAATGTACCAAATATTTTGCAAGATCTGAATTTGGAAAATTTGTGAAATTTATCTATTTATTGTCACTATTGAAATCAATAATTACCAATCTAATTTTTGAAATTTTCTGTACTACTCATCGTTTTGACGAACCTAATTCCTCAAGTTTTACCACTTTTTCGAGATACAGATCGCATAGTCAATAGTTAGATTTTTTTTACATTTTTGATAGTCATACCCATTTACAACCGAATTTGTCAAAGTTAAAATTTACGAATAATTACGATAAATTGTGAAATAACGATTATAATTCGCCAATTAATTGTGAATCTGAATACAGAATAACAAGTAATTCTTTGAAATTGGTTTGATTTTTTTTTAGTTTTGATAAATTTTAAATCCAAAATTTGATAAATTCTCTAAGAATAGACAAATAAACCGTCGCAAACGCGCATACGGAAGTAGCTTCAGACATACTTCACCCCAAACGGTCCCACCACAACTCGGGAACACTTAATTTCACTCTATTTCACCTATAGATTAATTTTTTGTAAAAATCTCATTTTGCCCCAACCACACCCCTGGCGCCGAAGGGGTGCGGCAAAATCGGGGAAGCACTTAATTTCACTCAATTTCACTTAATTTCATTTAATTTCACTCAATTTCACCTAATTTTACCCATAG
This sequence comes from Folsomia candida, assembly GCF_002217175.1. NCBI lineage: Eukaryota > Metazoa > Arthropoda > Collembola > Entomobryomorpha > Isotomidae > Folsomia > Folsomia candida. The sequence goes on from NW_019091227.1 coordinate 823,851, forward strand.
ATTAAATTGCACTAAAAATCTCATTTTGCCCCAACCACACCCCCTGGCGCCGAGGGGGTGTGGCACAACTCCGGAACACATAATTTTACTCTATTTCACCTATAGATTAAATTGCACTAAAAATCTCATTTTGCCCCGACCACACCCCCTGTCGCCAAAGGGGGTGTGGTCCGGTTGCCCCCAAAAGTTGATAGGATCCTCCCCCTGGGGTCCTATGTATGATGGCGAAAACCGATTTCGATTATCTCGATCCGTTCTCCTGATATCCTGCTGACAGACAGACGGACAGACAGACAGACAGACAGACAGACAGACAAAGTCTTCACATAAAGTAGCTGAAGCTACTTAATAAACATTAGTTTTTATATTAAACAAAGCCATAAAAAAATAAAAATTCTATGAAATTCGCCGTTTTATTACTATTGGAATTGTTTAGACGCTTGAGTCTTATACTTTTGTGAAATCAAAAGAAAAAATAGCATTTATTTTACGAAATGAAAATATAAAAAGTAATTTTATGTCGTCTTCCTTCACCGTCTTACATCACAGTAATAGTTGGTAGTCGTTGACCCAGCTATCGGGGAAACGCGATACATTGCCTTTTAAAGTGTCTCAAAACCACTCAATGGTTAGCCCTTACCTTACTTGCACACGCAGCACCGGGAACACTTCATAGTTGAATTCGGCATGAGGGGAAGCGCATGCCTTGGAAATTCTCTCTCGAATAAATTTTAATAGTTATGGGAATTTCGAAATTTTGTTAAGTGCCAGCACACCGGGAATTCGGATATCATCTTCATCCTGATCAGGTAATTATTTTCTTCATTTTTGGGGTATTTTGGGTTGGAGGAAATTAATTTTAAAATGAGTTAAATTCAAGAGTAATATTTCATCAGAAGTTTGGAAAAAGCAAGGAAGTAGATTTGTATATATTACCAATATTTAAATATGCTAGAGATTCCTTGATAAGGAAAATGGCAGTGGTGACCAAGATTGGCCCACGTTACCTACATATATTACTATTTTGCTATAAATTAAGTAAATTATGTTTTAAAGGAGACATGGCTGATAGCGGTTCATCGAACGCCCTTGAGGATATTTCAAAATGCATTAAAAGGCATGATGAAGCCTTGGAAGCTTTGAAAGAAGTTCTATCCATTTTAAAGAAATTGGCAGAAACAGTTGGAGGTGATAATAACCAGCCGATTAAGAAGGCCGATTGGTCCTTGGGTCTGTCAGATGACGAAAATGACCAAATTGATGAAGATTCGGATGCAAATAAAATTATAAATGATGGCGACAATGAAGAATCTGAAGGTGACAAATTAAATTTTGCAATGTACAAAAATTTCCCACTAACTTGAAATGAAAATGCCAAATAATTTGAACTAGATCCTAATGGTGAATTGGACGAGTTACTGAAAGATGTAGAAAAGAGTATCGAGTTCGGTCCAGCACTTTTACCAAATGTTAGTATTGGTTTTTCAAAGACAACAGCAAGGCCACTTACTAAAGAATCAAAGGCAACACTCAAGAGCAAGATTATGATCCCTGAAAAGAGTTTGTCGTTCCAAAAGTGAACGCTGAAATATGGAGACAACTTCCATCACAGGCCAAGGTCCTTGATATAAAACAACAACAGATACAAGAAGTTATTAGTTTGGGATTGTCGTCGCTGGCGTCAATTGCTAACACCGTCGCCATGAACAAGGGCCAGATGGATATTGTTGACTCTGTAGTTAAACAATCTCTTGACGGTGCAAATTTACTTGGGGATCTTTTCCAGTCTATAAGTGGGCGCCGGCGTTATGATCTGAAGAAATTTCTTAATCCTGAGTATTCTGGAATTTGTTCGGCGCAGGTACAAGTATTAATAGTATTTTAGTGGAAATTTGTATTTTGGAAATTAACAAAGTTGTTTATAGCTGCCAGGCTCAGAATGGTTATTTGGGGCAGATTTGGCTGAAAATCTCAAATCTAGCAAGGCAACGTCCAGTCTAATGCGCAACACAATGAATAAAACCATGCGTTACACTCCTTACTCAAATCCGAGGCAAAGTAATTACAACCAAGGAGCTCGTCCATCCACGTCTTTAAACTGGAATCGCCCGTTTTACAATCAACAATCCCGAGGCAACGGGCAACATCAGAGATTCGAGCGAAGACCTCAGGGATCATTTCGGTTCCAAACTCCAGGATCATTTCAATCCCAGAGACTCGGAATCCCGGAAATATTAGTTTCACCAGCGGTATGTAAAGCAGGAAGATTGTGCAAATTTCTGAAAGAATGGGGATCAATTACTAAGGATGAATATATTTTAAACATAGTTAGAGGTTATAAAATTCCATTTAAGTCAATTCCTATCCAAATCAATGAGCCCACACCAAGAAAGTATTCTCCTGATGATATTTCTTTAATTAGTGATAGTATTTCAAAATTATTAAGTACTGGTGCAATTGTAGAGTGCAATGAAGAAGAAGGACAGTTTGTTTCTACTATTTTCACGGTTCCCAAGCCTGATGGAACTCGCAGGCCTATTATTAATTTGAAGTTACTTAATCAGTTTATAGAAAACCCACATTTCAAAATGGACAGCGTCAAGACTGCAATGTCATTAATTTCTAAGAATTGTTTTATGTGCATTGTGGATCTCAAGGATGCTTATCATGCAGTTCATGTACATGAAGATTTCCAAAAATATTTAAAGTTTAGATGGGAAGGCACCCTTTATAAGTATACTTGTATTCCATTTGGCCTTTGCCTAGCCCCTTGGTTATATACGAAGTTGAACAAACCTATAGTTTCAGTCCTTCGAGGTCAAGGAATTCTCCTTTCTTCTTATTTGGACGATACTTTATTAATTGGGAGGAATTCGAAAGAGTGCATGCACAATCTAGACGTCGCCATTAAATTATTTAACAAATTAGGTTTGGTTGTAAATAGCGAGAAGTCACAACTTATTCCTTCAAATTCAGTCAAATTTCTTGGTTTTATAATGGATTCTTTCGCAATGCGTTTATCACTTCCGGCTAATAAGTCTGACAAGCTGTTATCCAAGGGTCGTGAATTGTTAAATAATGCAACCCCCACTTTACTGCAGGTGGCAGAGTTCATCGGTATTGTGGTAGCAGCGTCACCTGCGACGAGATATGGGATGTTATATACTAGAAAATTGGAAGTAGAAAAAACAAGGGCACTTGGATTAACAGGTAGCAAATATATTGGTAAAATGACCTTAGGTATAGATGCCAGGCAGGATATTGAGTGGTGGTTAGGAAATATTAGAAATGAATACCGTAGTTTGGAGGCTTTTAATCCACAAATAGTTATATTCTCGGATGCCTCGACGCTTGGCTGGGGTGCAGTATCAAATGGGGTCGAAACAAAAGGTGCTTGGACTGATACCGAGAGCAATTTTCATATTAATGTGCTAGAATTACTTGCTGTATTTTATGGAATTAGGTCATTTATTAAGGTTAGAAATACTGATGTTCTTCTCCGTGTGGATAGTTCGAATGCCATAGCATACATAAATAATTTTGGAGGTTGTCATTCCAAACAGCTGCATAGTGTGGCAAAAGATATTTGGCAATGGTGCGAAGCTCGTAATATTATGCTAAATGCTACTTATATTAATACGAAAGAAAATATAGTTGCAGACAGGTTATCCAGAGAAAAGATGGATTATTCGGATTTTATGCTGACACGGTCTTATTTTGAGGTCATTTGCCAGAAGTTAGGTTCTCCAGATATAGATTTATTCGCAACGTGCCACACAAAACAATGCAATAATTACTTTTCATGGAAGCCAGATCCATTCTGTGCAGGTGTTGATGCATTTACCTTTCCATGGGGGACAAGATTTTATGCGTTTCCACCGTTTAATCTTATTACAAGAACTCTAAATAAAATAATGCAAGACAAAGCAGTAGGAATAGTGGTTGTGCCACATTGGTCCACCCAACCTTGGTTCCCATTGTTTCAGAAGCTTGCCGTCTCACAAATTTTATTTTTTGGTCCAAATAAAAAATTACTATTTATTCTAGAAACCATCATCAAATCAACAAGAGCCTCCGTCTAATGGTAGCAATTTTATCAGGGAAGCAATGTCAAGACTGAATTTACCGGATGAGACTTTATCAATTATGAAAGCAGCGAAATCTAATGGTATATGGAATTAGTATGAAAGTTCATTAAGGAAATGGAGTGATTTTTGCAAAGAAAAAGGAATTTCAATGTGGGAGCCTAATGTTACAAATTGTTTAATATTTCTAACAAGTTTATATAATAAGGGACTTAGCTATTCAGCCATAAATACATGTCGTTCTACATTATCCTCTATGCTAGGTGAGATCAATGGGGTTGCCATTGGTCAACACAAATTAGTAGTAAATTTTATGAAAGGGGTTAGTCGCCTACGCCCCGCAGCTCCTCGTTATTCAATAACTTGGAATCCTGATGCAGTTTTGATCTACATGAGAACATTAGAGACAAATTCTTGTAGTTTGAAAGAGTTAAGCTTAAAACTAGTTGGGTTATTAGCTTTAGCGACGGGCCAACGGGTTCAAACCATAGTGTCCATACAGATTAGTAATATTTTATGGGGAAATCCTATTCAGATAATACTTCCAAATATGTTAAAGACAACTAGCGTCTCCAAGTCTAACCCTATTTTGGTTTTACCTTATTTTCACGAACTTGAACTGTGTCCAGCCACAATATTAGTAAAGTATGTTGAGCGTACCAAGAACCTCAAATGATCTGTTTATTGGGTTAGTAAAGCCACATAAGCAAGTGACATTGCAGACGTTAAGTCGATGGTTAGTAAATATATTACAGTTGTCGGGTATATATATTACAAAGTTTCACGCTCATTCCTTTCGCCATTCCTCAACATCAAAAGCTTCTCAAGTTGGCGTAAATGTTGACACAATTCTTAAGCGTGTAGGTTGGCCTCAAGGGTCAAAAACATTTGCTAAATTTTACAATCGTCCTTTTGAAAGTACTAATTTTGCTGAGGCGGTGCTGTCAATTAATTAATTAATTCGTAGTTGAAACTGATTTTAGTTTTATGTTATTAAGTTATGCAAATTTCTGTTCAATAAATAAATTTGTTAGAATAATTTGTAATCATGATGCTCATGTGCTCATTCATACATATTTCCTTCATCGACGCCGCTTTAAAATCTACCAACTATTACTGTGATGTAAGACGGTGAAGGAAGACGACATAAAATTGTAGATTTTGCGAGGGCGAAGCCCGAAGCAAAATCGTAATTTTGTGAGTCTTCCGTAGCCGGAAGACATCACAGCCCTCCAACCCACCCCCAGTGTTTTCTAGCGTCGATTTCAGGCGTTAAATTATGAAGTGTTCCCGGTGCTGCGTGTGCAAGTAAGGTAAGGGCTAACCATTGAGTGGTTTTGAGACACTTTAAAAGGCAATGTATCGCGTTTCCCCGATAGCTGGGTCAACGACTACCAACTATTACTGTGATGTCTTCCGGCTACGGAAGACTCACAAAATTTCGATTTTGCTTCGGGCTTCGCCCTCGCAAAATCTACAATTTTGAATCAATTAAGAATAAATTCAACAACCGGGATGTACCTAAAATTTTGTTTACATTGTTTTACTTATGTACCAAAAAATATTATATTTGTCCTAAAAATCACTCAATTTTACTTAAAATCGCATTTCTTGCATAAAACCTCATGCTTCTTTTACCTCAAATATTTTGTAGAGCAAATTCTAGAGCAAAACTTTGTCCCAATATACTGATTTACCGATTTACTATAGTTTGTTCATGTGTTGCAAATAATCTGATACACTGCTTTTCAGATCAAGACACTTATAATAAAATTTTTTATACTACATACATTCTTAACTTGCATAATGTACTATAATATATGTCGCGTATTGTATCACATTTTCTTCTGGAAAATAAATTTTATCACAAAAATTGTGTACTGCTTTAAGCAAATATTTATTAAGTTTCAATGTTTTTGAAATTTGCCAAGTTTTATCTCGATTCGAGACCTAGTTTCACCTTCACCAAGCTATTTAATATACATACTTGTACACAAATGTAATTTTCGACAACTTTATAGAGGCAAATCTAGCTACAATTTTTAAGGCACGCAACTTTCTCAAATTCAATTATCGACTTTGATGTGTTCATTAAATTCAGAAACATTTATCCTCGCTAATGTGATAGATAGATAGAACCTATTAATTTTTTACGTTAGGGATGACATCGTAATATTTCTGGATATTTTATTTCGATGGTATTCTTTATTTTACACATTTTGATAGATGAATGAATTCCAGTTATATTACGATCATTAACGCCGTGAGAATAATTTACAAATTTCAGGTTATAAATAAATTATTGAAGATGAAATGGTCGTACAGGTACAATGTCTACTAATTTTTTGATAAATTAACATGAACTAATATTTTGCTCCAATTAAAATTCATTATTACGATTTTATACCTGAATAGATGTGAAATTCATCAGTTCCACCACCTTATAAACGAGGATATATAATTTTGTTAACAATTTTATTGAGACAATTCTCGCAGTGATTGGTAACTTTAACTTATAAACTCCGTTAGTTTTGTAAAATAATGTTGCAAACTTTTACAAAGTAAAGAGACGCCCTTGATCGGCTTGAACTGAGCAGTTTCAAGAAATTTGTAACTAATTTTCGCTTGAAATATTGGTCAAATTTTGTAACTCTTCAGAATTTTGGGAGTTTACAATGTTACCAAGTTTAGCTACCTTTTGGGCTACTTTTGGGCTACTCTTGGGCTACTCTTGGGCTGCACATACGTACAAAAGAATTTTATATCAAGTTGATTAGTTAACACGTCAAATTACGAATCTTAAGCGACTCAAGTAGATATTACAAATGTTCTTCAGTCGTTGTGGAACTCTTTCTAAAAAAATACTTAAAAAAAGTTAATTGAACTAGTAAATCTTGCTATATTTTAGAAAATCTTCATTTTATAGATCGATTAAATTTCTCTCTCAGAGATACTCATTTTACCTTTTTCAACAATATTTTTGGATTTATATGACTGCAAATATATCTAATTTCGAATAAATAATTTCACCAACCGACAACGAATTTAACATGAAACTATGTCCTTCGAAATCAAGCAAGATATTCTATCTTGCATCAGTATTAAATTGTTATCCATCAAAGTCAGTAATTTAATTGAGCAATTGAGTTATTTTAAAATTCTAGTCAGATGCTATCCTCCTCGGCCCCAACTAAATTTTTTGTTTTATTTTATCTCGAAGAAACTGGACATTATTGAATCGAAATTATACTTGATGGATTTCAAAAGACTTTGCAGATATTCACGAGGTAATAAAAGCATGATTTTTGTGATTCATTTACCCGAAGAAAATGCAACAAAATGGGCAACATAATTATATTGGCACAAAGAATTGACTCTAAAAAGTAGCAATTTTAAGTACAAATGGATAATTTTAAGGCTAAAGTTAAAGTTTTATGGGAATTAACATAATCCAAAATATGTTGTAGGTGTAAAAACTATGTTTTGTGTATTTAATTTTTATTGGTTTTACATATTTATTGAATTTATTATTTATTTTTCGTATTTTATTCATTTTCAAAATCATTTTGTTTAAAATCATAACCAGTGAGTGAATAAAAAATATTTCATTGTAGATTTAAAATATGAGTTTATAAAATCGACCTAGAAGTACAAAAAAATTCGAAAAATTATTTTCAGCTGGATTGGAGTACTCTAACGTCGAAATACATAATACTAAAAAGTAATTAGTTGTTTAATTTACTGCCAGATACCGACGAGTTTTTGCATAATGGTGGAAAAAGAACAAATTCTTTATTCGAATCCAGTAACAAACATGTATTCAAATTTTCAATTAAATGAATTTGATATTTAAAAATATATCTTTTAAAATATTATAAAATTTTTTCAATCTCAATTTTCGACAATGCTGCGCATATCTGTTTCGAGCTTAATTTGTTTTAACTTCACCACCGAAGTAAAATTTGTGAATAAATTAATTAGAGATTTGTCATTAGGTTAATAATGGTTCGGCTTCGAATTAAGTTAGGATTTACACAGTTTTTCAAAAACCTTATCAAAAATGTGAAGTTTTCGTTCTCACTCTGCTCATTTTGCTTTATGCAATAATATTTTTTGGAAATATATGACTTTGCGAGCACATTCAATTTCGAATAAATAATTTTACTTGCAGATTTAACAACTATTTTCATCGAAATTAAATAAATATTTTATCTCGTTATTTCACTTTCATGAAACAAATCCAGATTTTACTGGGATCGCAGTTAACTGATAAATTACGACTTTCACCACTTCAACCCTGAGAGATGAATTTTTTCATACCTCTCACCCCTAGTTGGGTGGGTGGGTAGTTGGTAGCAATACGTTTCACTTTTATATCCTGCATTCACTGTTAAAAATCTGGTTGAGTCACATATGTACTCCGTACTGGTATTGATTTGGTAATAATTCTCTATCGGGTTGGTGTTAGTTTGATTCAGAGTGGTAAAGATTTCATTACCACCACATTACTCCGCCGTAACGATCGATATTACCGATGCCGGTAGTCATATATGTACTCCGTCTGGTAATGATTCGTAACGATTCAATACCAGGTGCCTAAGAGTGTATTATTCCAAATATACAACACTTCGCCTTATTGCAGTTTATACCATTGCTATTTAACCTACAAATAATTTTCATAATCTGCAAAGTGCACATTGGTCTCATTGCCGTTAAAGACTATCTAAAAGTTATTTTATTTTATAAATGCAAACACCGCAATTTATTCATCCGTTAAAATGTGTGAGAGCATACCGTCGGAATAAAATTTACAAAAAAACTGAGTTTCTTTATTAAATCTTAGTATAAAGTGTATCGCAGAGTATGTGTGAAAAAAATATGTATCACAAAAAGTATCGAAAAATCTGACTACGCAGCAGTCGCACAAATAAGTCCCTAAACTTAAAAAAAACGCAGAAATCGCAGAAAAATCCTAAAAAAACGCAGAAAATCGTAGAAAAAGTCCGTAAGAATAAGAGAGAGAGAGAGCGGACTACAAATAGTACACTTCCTCCAGTTCCTTTCCTGGAGGAAGTGTACCCAGAATCGAAGCAACGTTCCCACGTTGAGTAGCGAGGGAAACCCGCTGGCGCAAAAAGTTGACGGCGTTGGCTTGTCCAGTTGTGGCGGCGATCCGCTGACCAACTTGGAGGATGAAGGCAAGTCCTTCCTGCCCCCATACTCCTGTGGTCTCCATGGCAACGGGAACAAAGATGTATCGGTCCATGAGGAACGCGTACCTCTTCCTCTTGCGGTCCTCTGCCTTGCTGGCGGCAGCGCCCTGATGGCGCACGGTGTCTGGGAGGTAGCTGGGGGCGAATGTGTCCGCGCAGGTGAAGTCCCAGACAAGGGACCTCCCCCGCGACCAAGGGACAAGTGTCATCCCGTCGGGACGCTTGCCGTCCGTGGTGGAGCACCCCGCGGGCTCCCTGATGCAGGGTACTTCGGCAGACCGGAGGGCTCTTGCAATGACGTCGTTGGCGGCCTCATGGCGGGACCAACGACCCTTACTTCGGCGGCAGGAGAGGCCGTGGTAGCCGCGGGAAGTGACCTGCGCCCCGCATGGGCACTTGTGCGGCTCGCAGATGTCGCAGCCTAGGCGGAGGGCGATCGCGACCCGGAAGGTCTCGTTGGGGAGAAGGGTCCCCAGTTGTGGAGAGGGGAGGGCGTTGAGCCATACCCCCGCATATTTGTCGCGGAGGGAGCGTAGGCGGGCAGTATCCTCCGGGATCACTGCCAAATCCGAGAGTTTGGACAGTGTGTCGTCCAGTATGGGGCGTTCCCAAGCCGACTGAATCCCTCTGACGGTTTCAGGTGGGAGGTCCGTAAGGCCGAGGTCGGTCCACCGCTGCACTCCCTCTGCCATGGCGATGTCGGTGCCATGGAGGTGGTCCGGAAGGAGACGTTCTACGTGGGGCAGGACGCTGTGGACCGACGCTAAAAAGCACGGTATCGCCACATCCACAGCGTGCCTGACCCCCAGGCCGCCTTCCTTCACGGGGAGGGAGGACTGCATCCATGCAGCCTTCAAGAGAGTACAGTTGAGGATCCCCTCCAGGGCGTCCTTTAGTGTGGCGTCGTAGTGGACGAGAGCGTCCAACTTTCTCCACGATGGTGCGCAACGGAGAAAGTAAATCAGCCGGGGGATGGAGATAGACGCCCTCAGGAGGAAAAAGGCCGAATGCGCCGAAAGGTTGAGGAGTCTATGGGAGAAGGTGGCCAATTGTTGGGTCTTCGTGGCCAAGACCACTCCCAACGCCTCGTTAGTAAGGGGGGCGCCCAGCAGCATCGCAGAATCGGGGGACATGAGCTGGATTCCGGGGGCAACTTGCTGAAATTGGAGCAGGATGTCGATGGCGGTGTCTCGCTCCGCCCCCAGGATCCCCACTTCACACTTGTCGTGGTTGAGGTGAAGGCCCACCTCACCACTCATCCTAGCGACCGTTGCTAGGGCCTCCAAAACCTTTTCCGGCGTGTCCCCAATGGCCCCATCGTCGAGGTACCATAAGTTTAGCTCCGTTTCCATTGATTCGACGATGGGGTGGATCACGAGGGAGAAGAGGGCGGGGCCTAAGGGGTCCCCCTGATGGCACCCAAGTAGGGAGGGGATGGGGATGGTCCCATAGAAAAGTGACGAGGGGCTTTCGTAGCATTGCGCCACAAATGGGAAGATTGAGGGGAAGTGGTCGCGGACGGCGTGGAGTAGCGTGTCCCGCCGTATTTCGTTGAAGGCGTTCCGAAAAATCGATTTTCAGGAACGCTTTGGGGGAAGTGTGGGTGTGGCCGTAGTAGATTCGGGCGGCGTGGGCGCCGATTTCCGCTCCTCCCTTGATTCCCACCCCCAGTTGGTGGGGTGAAAAATGCTTGATTAACTGAGGGGTAATCCTTCCCACAATGATCTTCGCGGCCAAGCGCCGCCATGTATTCCCCACAGCGATGGGCCGAATCCCGCCCGACTTCTTCTTCAGGGCAGTGAGTGAAGCTCCATAAAAGAGGGGACAGAGAGTTGGCGGGACTCCCCCGGAGAGGACCTTGTTGAGGAAAGTCCGCATTGCTTCGGCGAGTTGGTCGCCCCCCTCTCCTTGACTGCACCCCAGGAGATCCTTCAAGATCTGGGGTCTCATCCCGTCCAGTCCCCCCGCGGACCCTGGCGGAAAAGAGGAAATAGCCCGGAGCAGCTCTTCATCCAAAACCGGGGCAATGGCAGGATCCTCAAGTGGTGGAGGAAAGTTGACTGGTTGTGGGTGGGCTGGGTGTTTTGTGAGAAGGGCAGAAAGGGTGTGGTCGTCGGATGGAGCAATGGTGTCGTCGGAGCATGCGAGGCGGATTGCTCCCCGAATGTCACCATCTGCCAGCTTGGCCTCCACCTTTTTCGCCGTCATGTCGAGTGGGGGTGTTTTAGAGGATGGGCGTGGTGGGAGGGGCCGAGGGATTGAGAAGCCACCCACCCACCCCGCGGTATGATCCTTGACCCAGGTTGTCAAGTTCTTGATGCGATCTGACTTCTGGGGGACTGGGAGTGTTGCATAGGGAAAGAGGAGCAACTTTCCCCAGCTTTCTTCGTCGTCCGATTCTGCAGAATTGTGGCGAGGCACTGCGCCACAGACCTTCTTGCGCCGCGGGGGACTCTTCGCAAAGTGGGCGTGGTGGTCTTGAGGCGGGCGAGAATTTCTCCCCAATCGTCGCGTTGTTGTTGTTGTTGAGGTGAAGGGCGACGTAAACAGCGTAGCGGGCGAAGACGTCCGCTTTCTTCAGACGGATTGGAGGGTGATTGTTGGGGTCGACAACAACAAAAGAATTACGAACCCAGTCCTGGGCGGAAGAAATGGTGTCTTTTTTGGTAACACCAGGGGACGTGGGGGAAACGGATGACCGACAAGATCGGGGGACGGAAAGAGAGGGGGGATCGGCGTCACAAATCGTAGCTGACGTCGCCCCGTCACTCGAGGAAGGCTCATCTCCGCCTAAACCGATGGCAGGAAGGGGGGTTCCGATGGTGGATTTGCGGGGTCGGCCGCGGGGGCGCGGCGCAGGTGTGGAGACGTCCCGCGGCGGTTGTGACGAGGGGGATCGGTGTTTTTTTGTGGTGTGGACATGGTCTGTGAGGGGCCTTGAGGGCGCAGAGAGACCAATTAGTCCCACCCAAGGAAACAAAAAAGAATTAGTTTCCTGCCACTCCAGAAAAAATAAAATTTAAGAAATCTCGCCTGAACAAAGGCATTTAAAATGCGAGAGAGAGGCCAACCCCATCAGAAAACGGAACACTCAAACTCCGTGCCGCTTCTGGGGGCGCAGGGACCTCCCCCCTACACGAACTGAGTCGTGGGAAATCCTTCCAGGTCCGGCCACAGGAGAAAAACGGGAAAAAACGGGCCCTTGACAACGGTTGCTATGGGCAGGCGGGGCGAACTGCTACGTGTTGGGAAGAACGTAGCCCCACTAAAACTACAGAAAGTTCCCAAAACACGTTCCCCCCAACAAAAACACTTTCACTACCCACTAGGGGTCTGAAGGAACTGGTTGGGAAGAAATTTTAAAATGGGGGTGACCCTATTCGTCAAATTTTTAAAACTTAAAAAATATTAGAAATGGAGGAGAGCAACGTGACGTGTTCTCTCCTCGAGCGCCCTCTTTCTTCCCGTATTTACAAAAATACTTACACCCGGGGACGATTTTGTTACCAAATAATTTTAAATTTTCTAGCATCATCAACTTTTTCTAGTCCAACCAGACCAAATAAATACATAAATTGGACCAAATTAATTTTATGACTTCGATGTAAAAATTTCATTATATAAAATTGCAAAAATTATAAAATTGCAAAAAAATTATGGAATTATAAAAATTACAAAATTATCCTCCTTAAATGATATAACCGATTAATTTCACATATTATGTATGCAATCTTGATGATGAATTACAATTGAAAAAAAAACTTAATTCAGTTTTATACATATTTCAACGCCGAAGTAAATTTTGTGAAAAAATAAATTATGAATTTTTAATTTTTAGATATTGACGATATCACATTGAGACACATTGACGCTATCAAAATTTTTTACGTGTAACAATAACCTTTCCAAAAAAATAGTCGTCATAAATCATGATTTGGAGAAGTAAATTATTTAAATTTTTATTACGACTTAACACGGAATGGTAGATTTCTTAGCAAAATGTGGATCCGGCTAAAACCTACTGCCGAATTAAATTTGGTTTATAGATTAATCCAGGGTTTGTTAATAGATTGGCTTTCCTTGAACTATCCAAAAGAATTTATAGTTTTCAAATTAGGGTTTGAAGAGTTTTAAAGTTTCTTCAAAGCCTTTTTAAATTTGGCACAATTTTTAGCGAAAATTTTCGAAAAAAGTAGTCGTCATTAATTATCATTTAAAGAAACAGTAAATTATTTAAATATTGAATTTCTAGAATTTCATCATTTCAAAGTTTTCAACTTTAACTTTATTCGAGTATCTATAAAAGTTTTTGACGCTAGTGAACTCAAAATTATGCGGTAAAAAAATCGTCAATGAAGGTATTTATTACTACGTTGGTAAAAATTTATCTCCGAATGATATATAATTCTGCGTAATATGTGTATCCTGCTTAAATTTACGTTGTCGTGACTTCAACGCCGAATTAAATTTTGTGAAAAGTTTAATTAACAATATGATATGATATGATATGATATGATACTAGGTGTGGATTCCTGTTATCCAAAATTATGCTAATTAACTTAAAACTTTCCAAATTAGAATTTGGAGAGTATGTATTAAAGTTTTACTAAAATCATTCCAGTCTTAAATTTCCAGAATTTAATAATTGCAATGCGTTCAAGTTAAACCCAACCAACTTAATTTGAGTATCTGATGACCATAGTGAATTTTGATACGCTAAAAATTATTCGGTAATAAAATCGTCACTGCATGTATTCACTACAACATTGGTAGAAATTTATCACTGTATGCAAATTTTCACTACCTAAAATTTGCGTGGAACTCAAATTTAATTCCTTCCTGTTAGACCCTGGTTAAAATATTGTGACAATTTCTGAATCTTTCTGAAATTATTGTTACGTTTTGGCTGTCAAATATTAAAGGAATTACGTAGGAACTTTTTTTTTTACTAAATTTTGCCTGACAATCTAGATGTCCCACTATTTTGGATACAAATCACGCCAAATTACGACTTTTTTTTAGCAAATTACAATTCGCAAATATGCTGCTGGTGTAGTGTAAGTGTAAATTTATCTATACAAAAATTACCTAAAGTTAATTGAACTTATAAATTTTCAATCATGCAAACCTGGTATACAAAAATAGTTCCTGCGAGGACTCTAACTGAACCACAGTTAGAGTTCCTGGAAAGTGTATTTGAAAAAAAGCACACGTAAAACAGATGAAAAAGTGAGATTTTGGGAGAACACACGATTTCGTGCCAGTTGCCGAACGTGATGGCTGCAACTCTCACCGCCACCACCACATATTCTGGCATCAAAAAATGACGTTGGAAGCACCTAGGTGGCGTACGCACCGCCATTTAAACCTACTCTCTCCAATTTCGGAGTCGCGTCTCCCCAAATTTGATGCTCGAAATGGCGGTGCCGACGCCACCTATGTGACTTCAACGTCATTTTTTACGCCAGGATATGTGGCGAAGATCGGTGGTGGCGAGGAGACACGGTGGTGCACCACCGTCGTGGGGCGAAGCACGCACTGCTTGGCCGGGCAGCAGCTACCACGCGCTGCATGATTGCTACGATTAAGGGGGAGAAATGAACCCTCTATCGTGGCGATTTTCCTTATGCACTTTCCGCGAACCTTTCTGGCACCTCCAAATCTCAAATGCCAGTTGGGTTCGCCGCGTGAACTAATACAAAAATACATCCACATTTGAAAGTGTGAGCGTGGTCAAACTTTCTGAATCTCAATTTTCAAATATGCACCATTTCTGCGAAAAGTGTGCCTGTGTCTCAATCTTATTTTGTTTTGACTTCAACGCCAAAGTAAGTTTTGAGAAGAAATTAAATCGCGCTTTGTTGATCGTTAGAAGATTACTGTGTAAAGTGACATTAAGTTGGACTTCCATGGTTTCATCAGTCTTTGTTCAATTTGTCAAAATTTTTAACGTGTAAACTTTATAAAAAATAATCGGCATAAATCAACATCTGACGAAACAATAAATTATTTAAAGTTAAAATTTCCAGAATTGATCATTCCTTATATTGTTCTGAGTATCTATTAAAGCTGATTGTGCTAGTGAATGGTGCTACGTTTAAAATTATATGGCAAGAAAATCGTCACTGTATTATTTACTACCACTTTGGTAAAGATTTGTCTCTCAATGTTGCATTTCTTAAACACACTTTGTGTCAATATATGTCGATCATGTTGTTACATTTTCTTCCAACAATGAGAAAAGTTTGATATTTTTATGCTATTTCTGAATTTAAAAAATACAAAAAACGAGAATATTTTGAAAATTTAAAGTTTTAAGAAAATTAAATTTTATAATTTCAGGGAAATAATTCTGAGCAAAATTGTGTTTAAGTTTTGAAATTGGATTAAAATTCGATAAGTTACTGCGTTTTAAAAAATCCTTTTGACTGGATTTTTTTTATAGAAAATTCCACCACGGGCGATAACATGCCTATTCTGGAAAACGCAAAAAAGGGGCCGCTTATTTCTATAAGAATCATAGCTTATAAAAATCATAATCTGACGAAATAATCTTAAATTTACCTAATTTCACCAATTAATGTAATTTCAACTTGATTTGAGTACATATAAAAGTTGGTGATGCAAGTAAATTTGATACGCTCAAAATTATTTGTTACCAAAATACCCATGTATTCATTATCACGTTGGTAAATACTAATCACTGAACGGTACCGAAAATTTCCGCTAAGCTCAAACTTTATACGTTCCGGTTAGAAATTGATTAAAACATTTTAACAACTTTGAACCTACCTGAAATTGTTGTTTAAATAAAGTGCACTTTAAGTGAAGTTTATCTGCATATAAAATATTTCCCTCTATTTTAATCACTAATTTTTAAAATTTCACCATTACACGACATGAATTTCTCCGAAATTGGAATCTTGACTTGTATCAATTTCACACAAATCTAAAAATTTGTTCTTTAGCGTCAAAATTTCGCACTATTCAAATGGAAAATATTTGAGCGAATTTTAATTTCGGATTGAAATCTGTTTTGAATCAAATTTAAATTACCGTCCTTACAAAGTCCCATATCGCATACTCTTAGGCAACTGGTATTGAATCTTTGCGGATTATTACCGGACGGAGTACATATATGACTCTACCGGCATCGGTAATATCGATCGTTACGGCGCAGTAATGTGGTGGTAGTGAAATCGTTACCACTCAGAATCAAACTATAACCAACCCCGTAAGAAATTATTACCAAATTAATACCAGTACGGAGTACATATGTGACTCTACCGGATGCTTTACAGTGTATTTTTTACATGGTTTGTGGACTTTCTCCTCTAAAAAAGGAGAAAGTCCACACGTAGCGTCGAGCTGCTTTCTCCGTCAGTCTTTGTTTGCACGCTGGGTCGGAAGCCGGGTCGCTTTCTCCTCTCCAGTTGAAGTAGAAACTCGAAAAGTACAAATTTATATAGTGATATAGCAATTCTTCAATTCTCGTTGCCGTACTCACGAAATCGCATCACAACTCATTTAGCAAACTTTCAAAGATCCAAAGAATTTGTAGCGTGAGGAAATTCACAAAATATAACTTCGCAAAAATTCTACCCAATTTCAGAAATCTATTCTAAAAGCATATATTTTGATATTATTCATAAAATTTCTATAATTTTTTTTTGCTGGCGATGGTAAGGATGAGTTTGCGAAACAATTTTGCAAAACAATTTTGCGAAATAAGAACCTTGTTGGATAAATTCTGTGAAACAAGATTTTCTCAATGACTTCAATACAAAAAAACTGTTAGATAGTCATCAACGCCATGAAACTTATTTACAAAATTCAAATGATTACAAGTATTTGTAGGTGATATATATATCCTGGTGAAATAATTCAAGTTTTATGCACAGTAAAATTTTCGATAAATTAAAATCAATGAAGGTTTTGTTCCAATTAAAATTCATAGTTACACTCTAAGAAACCCGGTAACGAAGTTATTACCAAGCCGAATATCTATGTGACTCTACCGCATGGTACTTAATTTATTATTGAGTGGTAGACATTTTGCTACCAAACCGGTAATAACCCCGGTCCCGAAATTTGAAAATATTACCAATTGGTAACTATTTTTCTACCACTCCATCATAAAATGCGGTAGAGTCACATAGATACTCGGCCTGGTAATAACTTCGTTACCGGGTTTCTTAGAGTGTAAGTTTCCGCACCTAAAATTTTAAACACAGTAACAAATACGTCTTCAAATTTTGAATTTAACGAAATTATTGTATAAAAATACATCCACATTTCCAAGTGTGATCAAACTTTCTGAACCTCAATGTAAGACAAGCTATGCATCATTTCTGCGTATCTGCGTAAAATGTGTGTCGATCTCAAACTTTTTTTGTCCGGAATTCAACGCCAGACCAAATTTTGTGAGGAAACTGATTAAAGTTTTGTTACTTACTAGATTTTGTTGAATTGCTCTGCAGCTTTGCAAAATTTGGAATTTACATCGGTTCATCATAATCGTTAAAGTTATAAAAATTTTTAAACTTTAGCCATAAACGATCAAAAACAATCATATATCGCATATCTGCGTAAAATGACTTTTTTTTGTTTTGACTTCAACGCCAAAGTAAATTTTCGTAATACGTCTGACTATGTAAATTCGATGGTATATTCTTTTTTACACGTTTTGAAACATGAATGAATTTTATTTTCTTTTTAATTTTTTGAACTTGTCAGATTAGATAGTCATTAACACCATGAGAGATTAATTTAAAAAATACGGATTATTAATAATTATGTAAAGGTGAAAGGAACGATGACCGGCAAAGTTTGAAGTTTTATGGATAACACTTTTGGAAATTTAAGTTAATTAATATTTTGTTTTAATTAAGGCTTCATGCTTATTAATAACATGCGAATTAATCGGTTCTGCCATACTAACAAATATATATGTTTTCAATTTTATTATTAAGATGTTGCCCATCAAAGTCTGTAATTTTATTTGAGGTACTCAGTGTTTTAAGAATTGTGGTCAGATAAGACACTCGCCTGGCCTTTCAATTTTTTGTATTAAAGTCCTTATTTTATTCAGCTCACAATGGAACCTTTTTTCAAGCTACACCAGGATTGTCTAACGACTTTTATAAAAAAATCGAGCCAAAACTTAGGATTGTATTGAATGGCATTTTAGAAGGTAAATATTGGCGGCTACGTTCAATTTTGTAGTAAATTGTCTCTCCCTTTCCCTCTACAAGGCGAAAACCAATGCACTCGTGGGTACTTTGACTCCCAGTATTTTTCTTCAAAGTAGCCTTTCAACGGAATGATCAGCGCCATGTGATTCCTAATTTTTGGCTCGATTTTTTGTATACAAGTCGTTCGACAATCCCGGTGTAGCTTGAAGAAATAAGGTTTCATTGTCAGTGAAACTGGGTCTTGAATCGAGATTAGACTTGGTGGATTTCGAAAAGAAAATTATTTTCCCTAATAATTTTGTATCGGTTGAATAGTTATGAAGCCAAATTACGGTTTATTGAGCAAATTATATAAAGCAAATACGCTTTAGGTTTTATGAATTTTGTTACTTTGAAGTAATTAAGAATTACAAAAAATTGGTGATTTTGCGAGGGTGACCGAAGGTCACCTGAAGCAAAATCATAATTATTTGAGTCTTCGTGAAATGAAGACATCACTGTAGTAGTTGATCCCATAGCGTATGTGGAGCGACGTTCCCTATGATTTAAAGCGCATACTTATGAAAAAAATGCATGCTCACCCGACCACCGTGCACCACCACCATTCAACCGACATTGTTTCAAAGCAGAACGAATCACCATATTTTACATATTACAAGGGGGTGGGTTGGAGGGCAGTGATGTCTTCATTTCAAGAAGACTCAAATAATTATGATTTTGCTTCAGGTGACCTTCGGTCACCCTCGCAAAATCACCAATTATATTTCATCTTCTCTCCATTCTACATCACTGTAGTTGTTCAAAGCAAATATGGGGATGAGTTGAGAGTAATTGGGAATTATAATGACATACAAGTTTATTAAAACATCCATATTAAATGTTTACATTAATATTTTAATTAATTTTTTAATTGCTTTTAGGCTTATCCAATATTGCTTCTGCAAAGCTGGCTCTATTATCTAAGGGTCTATTATAAAATTTAGCAAACATTTTTGATTTACCAGTCCAACCAACACGTTGAAAAATTGTATCTGTATTAATACCCTTAACAAATGCCTTTGATGTGGCTGCATGCCTAAAGCTATGACCCGAGAAAGTGGAAGTATCAGTTTTAGCTAGTTCTAATGTATTGCATAGCCATCGGCTAATTGTTTGACTTGTTACAACTGAGAAGGGCTTCAGAAACGATATAAAAAGGTGATCACAATCAGAACGCAACGTTGCTGTTTTAGATATATAAAGCTTTAGTGTTTCTACAGGACATACATTCTTATTTGGAAATGATGGGAGAATCAAAACTGGATTTGGATTAGTTATTTTAGTTGTCTTTAGTATAGCATCTAACTTAATTTGAACAGGGTCACCCCAAATAATATTACTAATTTTAATTGATTGTAATGTCTGCACCCTCTGAGCTGTGGTTAATGCAAGAATTGATACAAGTTTAAACGACAATTGCTTCAGATTAATTATCTCGCTGTCCCAAGATTCTAATAAATTTAACACCAAATTCGAATCCCATGTAATTGAATATTTTGAGGTAGGTGGTTTTATCTTGTAAATTCCCTTCAAGAATCGTAAAATTAACTTGTTATCTCCAATTTCTTTGTCATGAACCAACCCAAACACTGTTGACAATGCTGATCTGGCAGTATTAGCAGAGTTATATCCTAAACCTCGATCGTGTAAATCAGACAAAAATGACAAATAATTTGAAATGCTATAATCCCATAAATTCAGATTCTTCTCCTTACAAAATAAGAAATATTTATGCAAAGCGGTTTCATACTGCTTCCACGTATTCTTAGACAAAGATTTTTTGATGATTGAGATAGCTTTGGCTTCCAAATTTAGACAAGTGAAAGATTGCTGGATAATTGTGCTGCCATCAATGATACTGTTTGACTTAATTGGTGTGGCCTGTTTGAATAGGGACAAAAAAGAAGTTAAGTACTGGGCTCAAAAAATAATATCTTATTATTATTTACAAGTTTGCAAAATAAAGGGTACCATGGCTGAGTAGGCCAATTTGGAGCCACAACAATACCCGTTAAACCCTCGTCGCAAATTTTTTGTAATACTTTGAGTAAAAGTTTGAAAGGAGGAAAGGCATAGAAATATTTATCCCACGGTCTTGTGAAAGCGTCCACCCATTCGCATTCTGGATTTGGAAACCACGAAACATATTTCTCACATCTACGAGTTATGTACGAAGCGAATAAATCGATGTCCGGTTTACCGAGATTAGAACAAATTTTCTGGAAGTAAGCATCACCTAACATGAAGTCAAAAGAGTCGATTTTCTCTCGAGATAACGAATCTGCAACTACGTTTGCCTTAGTATTAATGTATGACGCAAAAAGAATGACATTTCTTGCTTCACACCATTGCCAAATTTCCTTTGCTAATGCATGAACATCTGATGCCCTACACCCACCATATTTATTTACGTATGAAATTGCTGTCGTGTTATCCATTCTACATAAAATATTTTTATTCCTAACATCAGCTAATGATTTTAAACCATAAAATAATGCTAGGACTTCCAACTCATTAATATGCCTCTCTTGTTCTTCATGTGACCAGTCATTCCAATCACAAACATGCTTTCTTCTTTCTAAAGAGGACCACGCTCCTCTGGTCGTTTTACCATTACATTCGGCTCCCCAGCCTGTTAATGAAGCGTCCGTTGTGATTACTAAACTATAATAAATTACCAATTGGTCTAGACGAGCCATTCAAATTTGCTACCCACCAACTAATATCACTATTGGCTTCCATTGATAACTGAAATTTTTTATTATAACTACCGTGATGTTGCAAAGCTATTGTCTTCTCAAATTCTAACTGACGAGTGTACAACTGGCCATATTGTACTGCTGGACAAGCGGAAATAAATAAGCCCACTAATTCTGCCACCTCATGAATTGATACCAACTCTCGGTTGATAATATTACCAGCCTTTTGAACAATCTTTCTTACTTTTGAGTCTGGGAGAGAAATTTGCATTGTTTCCGAGTTCAGTATAAAACCTAAAAATTTTACAATTCTTCTCGGCTCCAACACTGACTTATCTACATTAATGTCTAGTCCTAATCTATTGTACAGTGAGATGGTGGTTTCGATATTTCGCTTACATTCGTCAAAAGTAGCACCAATTAATAGGCAGTCATCTAAATATGAGACATTCATAAATAACATTGCCCTAATATGACCCATAACTGGCTTCATAATTTTAGTGTATAACCACGGAATCACGGACAATCCAAATGGTGCACATGTATACATGTATACAATATTCCTCTCCATTTAAATTTAAGATATTTTTGACAACCAATATGAATAGGTATCATATAATATGCATCTTTTTGATCAATTATTGACATAAAATAATTCTGCCTAATTAACATACTTGCACTTCTAATATCCTCAATTTTAAAATGAGGAGCCTGGATAAATTGATTTAGTTTCTTTAAATTAATTACAAATCTACGCCTACCATCAGGCTTTGGAACTGTGAAGACAGTAGATAAATATTGCCCTTCTTCCTCATGTGATACTTCTATGGCTCCCTTATTTAGTAAATCCTGAATTGCACTGTCAATATAATTACTTTCAATGTCTGACATTTTTGGAAAAACTGGCTCGGAGTTTTGTTGTGGTGGCGCCACAAATTCTAATTTGTACCCATTAATCGCATTTAAAATAAATTCCCTTGTTATCTTTTTCCACTCATTAATATAAAACTTTAAATGACCTGCCTTATTCGTGCTTAGTTCAGGTTCTACTTTTGATGGCGAACATACTGTTGATAGGGTTGACTTGGACGCAGTTCAAATCGTCCCCCTCGATACGGCCCTGGGTTCCCTCGTCGAGGATAAGACTGAGAGAACGGGCGACGGAAGTTTAAAGACTGTTGTGGAGTTCTCTGATAAGTGTAGGGTCTGTATCGATTTGGTTGAATTGACATTGACTTCCGTACCACATTGGACACAGCCTTTGATGCCTTCAATGACTCATTTAGATCGTTCCCGAATAGGTATTCTGAACCTGCGGCCTTAGATTAAAGTTTGGGATGATTCAAATTTTCAAGAAAACCAACAATTCTTTGCAAAAATCAAATATTTAAAATAATTCTACCTGTAAGGAGCAAATTGCATTATATTCAGGATTAATAAACTTCTTAACTTCGGTTTTCCTCCGACCACTAATGTTTTGCAACTGGTCACCTAGAAGGTTGGCCGTTCGATAGCAATTTTCAAAATGCTGCTCTTGGCTGCAGTTTGGACATCACGGCTCGCTACTTCTTGAGCAATTCTTGCCAATCCGACCAATCCCTGGCTTAAAGTTTGTTGGATTTGTTGATACTTGATATCGGTCATTTTAGATTGAGGTGGTAAATGATTCCAAATCTCGGGATTAATTTTTGGCACATTAAACTGTTTACAATTCCCAGGAACCTTGAACTTATCTTTGATATTGGAGGCAGATTCTTTTGAAAGTGGCCTTATCACTGTTTTTACAAATCCTTCTGCTATTTGAGCCATTACATCAGGTCCATATTCAATGGTACCTTCCACATCTTTCAATAGTTCGTGTAAATAGTCCTCATTATTATCGCCTGTTAGGTTAACTCAGTATTATTTACAATTCAATATATTTACATAAATTTAATAATATACCATCAGGCAAACCTGCTGATGTGTTATCATCTTTGTTGAACTGTGCAACAAATCTCTCTGACTCCTGATTCTGGTCAAGATGATCACCATCGTCATCGTCACTCAGATTAAGGGACCAATGTCCAGGAGGATACGTTTTCGGCTTTCCAGATTGTTCAAGTAAAAGTTGTATTTGGGCCTCTTGGGCTGCTAATCTCTCTCGAATATCAAGATCTTCATCTTTTGAAGTTGGTCTATGGTCACTCATTTTCTAGTGAAAATATTTTTTAAAAATTAGTGGGTTAGTCAGGAACACCATCTTCCCGTACCCCTGTAGGGTTGCTCCGGGCTTTAATAACTTTTGACTCTTAATCAAAGCAGAATATTGAAAAGATATAACAAGAGAAAGAAGATGAATTGAATTTTAAAAAACAACTATTTGCCTTTTACTTCTTTTTGTCCAACTCCCCTGAATAATGGTTGCAAAATTACTTACCCTCTTGTCACAATTCGGTGGTGAGACGAAATACTGGTTTAAATAACTGTGCAAATTTAAAATTTCCAAAAAGTTGGGAGACGAAAGTGGCGAACGTCTACTTCACACTGCTATGAAAAAAACAATGTCGGTTGAATGGTGGTGGTGCACGGTGGTCGGGTGAGCATGCATTTTTTTCATAAGTATGCGCTTTAAATCATAGGGAACGTCGCTCCACATACGCTATGGGATCAACTACTACAGTGATGTAGAATGGAGAGAAGATGAAATATAATTACCTAACGTTAATGGAATTTGCAAACTTTGCTTAATTTTTGAAAATCTTGATTTTACAGATCGATATATTTTCGCTCTCAAATCTTCCCATTTTTGTAAAAGCAATTTTGCAAAAATAGTTTTGCGAATGTATGCCTTTACAAACATATCAAATTTCGAATAAATAATTTAATTGACTGACAATGGAGGTCTCCCAACGTATGCTCACAGATTTGAACCAAATTAGCATCAATCGATCACAAATATAATTAGTACGAAATTTCCAAATGACTTTATCTGCCAATGCTCAAGTTTTGTATTTTGGCAGAGGTATTTGCATAAAAAGAGGAGAAAACGCACCCCGAAGGCTGGCAAGTTTTTCATTTTTAAAAATTTGCTGCGCATTTTCCCCCACTTTCGATGCAAATATCTCCGCCAAACTTGCGCATTGACAGATAATTGTATTTGCTAATTTCATACTAATTGTAATTGCGATCGATTGATGCAAGTTTGGTCCAAATCTGTGAGCATACGTTGGGAGACCTTCATTGTGAGTTTATCAAATCTGGCAAACTATTTCCATCAATATCAAATAAATAAATTTCATCTCATCATTTTACTATCTTGAATCGAATCCAGATTTTAGAGGGATCGCAGTCTTGATAAATTACGACTTTCAATTGAAATTCCATTTTTCTGAAGGAATGCATTTCCTTCATTCAGGAAAATTTAAGCCAGAAGAAGAATTCATCTAAATATAGTCGAGCTCATGTAAATTTGTGAAAAATCTAATACGGCGCACAAGCTAACATTTTTCTTGAAATCTTTTGAAATCACTGTTAAAATTTTGGTGGAATCACATTTATCCTCTGTTATGGTATTGATTTGGTCATAACTTGTTACCGGATTAGTAGTAGTTTGTTTCTTCGTGGTAAATTTTTCATATCAACAACACTGCTAAACGGAAATTCCCGTTATTACCGTCAGTACACATGTACTACGGTCAGCAACGAATTAGTACCAGTTCTAAGAGTGATCAAGTAATCAATTAAATTAATATACTAAATATTGATTTAATTGATTACTTGATCACTCTTAAAGATAAAAAAAGTCGAAAATGCTAAAATTCCTGGCAATTTGACTCTTTTCCAAGGTTTTCCGATTTTCCGTCCATATTTATAAAACATCAGGAACTGGTCAAATTACGAATTACACTACATAATTCACGGTGGTAACTCCAGTATAATTTTTACTAAAAATTACGACAGAGAAATCTAGAATTAAAAAAATAATAACTGTAAATTAGAGCTAAATATAATAAAAATGTAGACACCTTCACGCGACAGTTTTGTTTTTGTTAAAAAAGAACTATATCACAAAGAACATCAACAAGGGGAAGAAATTTATAGAAGAATCTACAATCTTGAATAAAAAAGTAAGTTTTGCTAAAATATGAAAAACACAAAAATTTTCGAAGAAAAATCACCACCACTTCAATGGCATTTTTGAATCTTGCATGTTTTAAAAATATATAATTTTATAAAGTCCAAACATCGTCACGTAAATACACCAAATAAATGTGACCATTGCTGTCGACCTGATTCAATAAGTACCAAATTCAATAATTTTCTGGAAATAAATGAGAATTTGCTGCATAAATTGGCAAACAAAAATCCTGACAAAAAATTTACTGACACCATTAGTAGTAGAAGTGTCTAGGTTCTTTCGCCAAGGATTTCTCACCCACTTTATTACTTATGGGAGAAGCCACGGATTTCTCACCCACTTTATTTCTTATGGGAGAAGCCACGGATTTCTCGCCCACTCTATTTCTTATGGGAAAAAAGACGGGTCCTCATCACACACTTCTTATGAGGAAAAAGAGGGCTCCTCGCCACATACTTTTCCTTACGGGAAAAAATACGGGTTCTCGCCACCATACATTGCCTTATGAGGGAAAAAGACGGTTAGGGCTTCTCGCCACAAGGCCTTTATAGCATGGGTATGTATTGCAAGGATATGCTGACTGCTTATAGTAACCAAAGTCTCAGATGTATTTTCATGTGTCGAAAAATAATGGCGGGACTTCTCAAATTGCCCCAAATATCTCAGTTTACCCCCGTGGCATAGATTATCCTGGTGTCTCTGATTACCCCAAATTACTAAAATTACCCAAAATCTCAAATTACCCCAACAATGTATTTCTTATGGAAAAAAATCTTTCAGATGGGGGTACATGGGTTGAGAAGAAATGATGGCGGGACGTTTGAGACTAAATTATCAAAAATGTCTCAATTTACCCTATTTGTCTCATTTTATTCAAGTATCTCAATTTACCCCAATTGTCTCAAATTCCCCACTTATCTTAAAAACCATCAACGAATCATTTTACCTCTATATAGACAAGTAATACTCATTCAATTCTTAGTTACTCGCAGAGTCTTCAAGTTTAAAAATGCCTTTCTACTGTGTGCCCAAACATTTAGTTTGGTTGAGCCTTTTTATCTTGGCATTTGATATAACGTTACTCGTAATAATCTGCTCATATTCTATAATTGAAAGTGGAAAATCAAACCAAACCTTATCTCAAGACGGTTACGAAACCGAATTGTCAGAGTACGAAATCCAAAATAAAACTGATTGCAGGTTTTGCTTGTTACATGTTCGACGATTAATAAAAACCCCGAAAATTGACTATAAAATGGCTTACAAAAATTTTGTGAACGTCACACGAGTTTAGTCATCAGAATTGAAGAAACGTCATCATGTCGTCCTTTTATGTTCACATTGAGAGCAACTCCTCATTTTCTCACTTTCAAGATAATACGATATCAAGCTTTAGAAATTGGTTATGCTCACCAATAATTTTGGAGCCCAACTCGTACGAAGTAGCCTTGGTAGAATGTGCTTATCCATCTACACCAATTCGTTTTGGAAAGGGCGATGAATTGTACAAAGTGTTAATAAAAAGTAATGACATTAATAGCCCCGTAAATGAAAACAAAACAATTTATAATAATATTGTGTCACTTGACTTGTTTAAAAATAATACATATTCCGAGTATAAAACTCAGGATGAATGGATAACAGTTTGCAACAATACTAATATCGAAACATTTGACGATTTACTTGAAGCAATGTCTACAAAGGACTTTTTCTTTAAACATTACAACGGATATACTCTTTTATCCACTCGGACAGTTGAAGAAGATGTTATCTACGATTTTCAATTTAATACGCAAATGGCCAACATACTTGGATTCCCTCATCAAATTCATTGTAACTCAAGCTTACAAGCAGATTATAAATTCAACTTTAAATCAAATAACTCGAGATATTATATTTATTGTGACATTGTCGAAAACCAGCATGTGGGCGATACCACAGCACCAATCCTAAGATCGTTTGTAAATCCTTATACTGATATTGATAAAATTGTTTCAAAAACGTTCAACAATTTACAATATGTCTCAGTGGCAAAACCATCCATGGACTATATTCACATGTATATAAGGAACGAGTTTGGTGAACCTCCTCCATTCTCATTTGGAAGTTTTAGTGCTACACTTCATTTTAGAAGAAAACGTTTCTAAAATGTATTCAGAAAACGATTATGATGATTACTACCAAGCCTACGAACCTCAGATTGGAGGATCATTGGCTTATAAGGCAAGTTATTATCGACAAAAGGGAGCTGGTCTTGGTGGAGTTTTTGGCGCCATAACCAGTCGTTTACTACCTTTTGTAAAATCACTGTTACCACACGTTGTGCCTCCCATAAAGTCAGCAGTTAAAAATATCGCAATGGATGTTATAAATAATAAGCAATCTTTCAAAGATTCTTTGCGTTCGAATGCAATGAGTGCCTTAAAAGAGGCTGGAACGAATTTACTCAACCAGTCTGGTGGTAGGATTAGACGAAGGAGGAGAGTTCGAAAACGTCAAGCAAGAACTCGTAAACCAACAAAACGTAAAATCAAACGAAAGCCAAAACGTAAACCTCTCAAACGTTTAAAATCAAAGTCGAAAACGAAGAAGAAGAAGAAGAAATCGTCAAGACGAAAGCTTATTTCCAAACCATCCTTGTTTGATTGAGAAAATGGCTAAACCAAAGCAAATTGTTAACTTTATTCGGTCAGAGACTGATCTATTCTCTGAACCCGGCTACGACTTGACTCTTGCCAGCTCACACCGAGTTGATTATCATCCAATAACAAACATTTCAGATCGATCCACTCCTCTGACATTTATTATTCAAGGAAATGATTCACAATACATTGACTTTTCTGAAACACAACTCTATATTCGCTGCAAGATTGTAGATAGCAAGGGAGCTGATAGGGATGCTGCTCAAACTGATACTGCGCCAGTTAACAATTTTCTACATTCAATGTTTAGTCAAGTTGCTATTTATTTTAATGATACGCAAATCACTTCCCCAACTTCATTATACCCATACAAGGCTTACTTGGAGACTCACTGCAATGGCTGCTCTGTATCACAAAGAAGCAGATCCAACCACAGGAGATGAAGGGTGGAAAACTCGAGAGAAACTGGCAAATAATAGCAAAGTGTTTGAACTGTGTGGAAAACTGAAGACGGATATATTTAACCAAAACCGATTTTGCATCCCAGGAATTGATATAAAAATTGTACTATATCGAGCACCAGACAGTTTTTGTCTGCTAAGCAAGACCTCCGGATCAGCACAAGATGCAGCACAACTTCACATTATGGAAGCTAAATTTGTTGTCCAAAAGCATACTCTACTTCCATCAATTACAATGGGACATTTAAGATTAATGGAAAAGGGTCAACCTGCATGCTATCCAATGCGAAGAGGAGACATGAAATCATTTTCCCTATCTGCCGGAACACTACAGTATACAAACGAGAGTCTAATTACGGGTCTTTTGCCAGATCGTCTTGTAGTCGGCATCGTCTCGAGTAAAGCTGTACACGGACATTACAATGAAAACCCATTTAACTTTCTTCAAGCAGATATATCAAGCATCACTGTAACCGTGAACTCTGAGCAAGTAACATCTCAAACGTTTGAACTTGATTTCGATAATAAGAAAAGTATTGAAGCGTACTTTAGCGTATTTTCGGGACTGGGTCTATCAAATCTTGACACTGGAATAGAACTAACGTTCGATATTTTTAAAACTGGAAAAACTCTCTATGTTTTTGACTTGAGACACCAACATGATGGGTTCGCCATACCAAGACATGGAAGTGTGAAAACCGAGATAAAGTTACGAAATGCAACTACGTCTGCCTAACAGTTCTTTGTCATTGTGATTATCAATCAGTTTTGTACGTTGACAAGAATCGACATATTTACTTTAAGGACTACTCCATGTAAAAATGAACACGGATCAGGTTTACCGAATTCTAGCAGGACTGTTTTGTAAAAATAAAATTACCTTTGATGTTTGTGCCTGTGATGAGTTGGATGAACTTGTTTTAGAACATTATCCTATTGCTATTGTAATCAATAACCGTCCCACTTCTCATCCAGGCGAACACTGGACATGCATGTTTATTGAAAACAGGAACCTACCAATAAATTTTTTCTGCAGTTATGGAGTAGGAGTTGATGCTTATGCAAGTAATTTTCGTGAATTTATCGAACGACATGGAACTGGTGCAATACAAAATTGTGTCCAATTACAATCTCCAAACAGTAACGTATGCGGGCACTACTCAATTTGGTTTTTATCGAAACGAGTAAATGGTTTTAGTGTAAGAAATGTGTACAGTAATTTTTCAAAGGATTATTCTAAAAATGATAGATTAGTCAAAGAATTTATAAATAACAAGATTCATTTATTAAATCAAAAATGTTGTAACAAGAAAATTCATCAAAATTCAATAAATTTTGTACGAAATTAAAATGGGTTCCACTTTTGCATTTTCCTCGTCAATTTGTTAATCCTGTGTTCGTGCACCTTCTTTTGAATCCATGCACTCTGCTTCTTTGTCTTCTTCTTCTTCAGCTGCTTTCTTTTCAGACCACTCCCCTTCTGCTTGACAATAAATTGGTTGACGGTGGTTGGAAAGAGATCGGCTGGAGGGGACTTGGACTTTATAAACTGCAGCAAATTCAACATTGATGGATCCGATTTGAGAGTGGATTTTGCCGAGAATCCATGACATAATCCAACGAGAAGCGCGTTCATCTTCTTCAACGTATATGTCACATCATTTACAATAACCTTATCAGCAGTTATTTTTACACCATTTGCTTGAAGAAACTCGAGAATTTTCCGTCCCCGTCCAGTTGTGTTATTTAAAAGCACATCTAGAGTAGCACCTGAAACTTCACGTGTTGGTTTTGAAATCACTGTTGAGGGCTGTTCAGTAGCAGTTTCGTTCTCTGCATTCTTCACAAGTAGTGGCTTTTTGTCATCCTGCCTCTTGTTATCAATAAGTTATCAATAAGTTATAAATTTAAATTTTGCAAAAGCAAGATCTTTACTTCGTCAGGTATTGTAGAGTTTCCAAAAATGTTGGTTTTCTCAGCTTTCAGTTTCTCTTCAAGATCCAAGTCAACATCTTGTTGAGAATTCGACGCCAAGATTTTCTTGTACCAACTTTCTGGTACCACTTTCATTTTTCTAGCCATTTTCCAACAAGTCCACCAACTAATGTAGTTAAAATCGGAACTAGCACAGGAAGAAAGCCCCCCTTTTGACACAAGTACTTCTTTTTACTTTTGATTGGTGACTTTAAACAAAGTTTTTGTATGGCAGTCTTGTGTCGCAATAATTTATTTTTCTGAGCCTTTGTCACAGGAATATTTCTGTTGTTTAGATTGAGGCAAAGTTCACAAATGGAACGAATTTGTTCTCCTGTTGCTTTATTTATAAGCAGTTTTCTGTCCTTGGGTTTGCTCCTACATAGACGATGCAAGTAAGAAGCATGGAGCTTAACACGATTTTTCGGAGCCATAATCAGTCAGAGTCCTTATCATGACTATGCCCTATATCTGCAAACGTTGGTTTTATATAGTAGTCAGTTATGATAATGGGTTCAGCAAGTGCAGCAAGGATTAAGTCCTCCTACCTAAACGTCAAGAACCCAGGCTCCTTGAGCGGACTAGGAGGTTTCATAAAGTCTGGAAAACGAAAAGAATCTCGTCGAGAAATCGAAAACGTTTTGAAAACTATTCCTGCTTATACGTTACACCGGTCTCGTAGAAAGATTTTTCCGAGACGTGTGGTATACGTAAAGCACATAAACGATCAGTGGGGAATGGACCTGATGGATGTTTCTAAATATTCAAAGACCAATTACAACACGCATTTTTAGCTTACGGCAATAGATATTTTTTCCAAGCGAGGATATATTGAACCGCTCAAAAATAAGAGTGGTCTAGTTGTAATGAAAGGTATTGAAAAGATTTTTAAAAGAAGCAAAGGACTGCCTCTTCGCATACAAGTTGATCTTGGGCGTGAGTTTTATAACGTTCATTGTAAAGAATTCCTTGAAGATCTTGGGATAAAATTGTTTTCAGTTCAGTCAGAACTCAAATCTTGCGTGGTTGAGAGGTTCAATCGCACAATTTTGGAAAAAATTCATAGATTTATGACAAACTATGAAAAAACTAAATTTGTTGATCGACTATCAGATCTTGAAAACAACTACAACTCTTCATATCACAGAAGTATAAAGTGTGCACCAAAGGAAGTTAACAAGAAGAACGAGCAAATTGTGTTTGTGCGCTTATACAACAAATTAATTGGAGCAACGGATACTCGTCAAGAAAAATTCAAAGTGAATGACGTTGTCTTAATCTCAAAAGTGAAGAAAATATTCGAAAAAGGTGCTTCAGCTAATTTCAATAAAGAAAAGTTTATAGTTAACGAAATAAAAACGACATTCCCCCGTACATATATTCTTCGTGATCTTAAAGGAGACATTTTGGAAGGAGGATTCTACCGAGAAGAAATGCAAAAAATATGATGGAGTGCATAAGAGGACTAGTATCACAGATCTCTGGCATATTTGCTAGGTTCAAGTCCAATTGTTGTATTTGTGCCAAATCCTTGTGCTGTTCTTCTCAAGTTGATAATCCGAGCAACGAGAATAACTCTATGGAAGTTTTTGATATTGAGTTTGCATTATCAAGTGTTGGACGAAAGTGTGACTCGTGTAAGAAAACTACAAAACGTTATCATAACTATTTAGAGAGCCCAAATTGGATGCAAGTTTATGCATTCAATGGATTGTATATCTAGAAACGTTTCCAGAAAAATACAAAAAGGAAGAACAGCACACTATATTATAATCAGTAATCGTTTGACGAAGCAGGACAATGGACTACCTACTTAGCCCAAGGTTATACAACAGAGGAATTCCTTTTCAGTCGAGGTTGGAGGAAGAGTCCCAAACAGAGCAAGAACGTTTCATGAAACTTAAAGCTTGGTTTAAGAAAACAAGTACAAACACAACAATAAATCTTTCCAAGGAGACGAACCGCATTGAGTTTGACATTCATGAAGTGCCTCGACTATGTGAACAATTGCTAACGTTTTACATGAAAAATGGAGGAAACGTTTTGTCTGCACTCACACTACCTTCTGAAATAACACGACTAATACAGGAGCACAACGAAAGAGTAGTTGAAGACTTGAAAAGGTTCTCCATCGCACTACCGACCTTTTACGAAACGGACGATAAAAGATCCATAACCCCTCCAATGTTGTATTCACAGCCAATCGATGCTGTTGACCACTACTACAATAGCATTGGTGGAAAAACGTCTCCTCCACTATAAGAAGCGAGTGAATTTTTCAGTCGTCAGTACAGTCTTTACTCTACTTTCACAAAGTAATCATCAAGTTTGTAAACCCAACCAAGTTTTCGAAAATCATTATGGCTACAAAACAATCCAACATTTCGGGAATTGTCCCGGGAAATTTTGTGGTTGCCAGACCTTTTCCTTTCAAGTTCATGGGACTTGACTAAAAAGCAAGTTTACATACAGTAAAACAATCATTTGAGTTTTGCAGTTTGTGGCAACAAGACCATAGTAATGGAGTCTGTAGCTCAGTCAGTAAAAACGTTTATAGAACGTTTTTACTCGTTCATAATCCTTTGCATTTCCTGTCTTATTTTTGTTACAAGTTATATCATGTATATAGGAACATTTGCCAGCTTACGTATAGTATTAGATCATCATATTGACACTACTAAAAACTTTACATATGTTACTCTTGGACTAGTCTAAAAACGTTAGGATGGAGACCCCCCGTCGAAAAAAGACAAAGTGTGAACGTTGTATGCTTGAATTCTGTCAAGCAGTGCTCGGCTGTTTGTGCGTTGTACTTATTCTCTTTGTTGGAATATTTTTTATTGTGACACTAGTTTACTGTATGGCGTACTATCGTGAGTTTCTTATATATTTTTTCGAGAATATAAAGCACGAAATAATGCCGAATTCAACTAGTTTTGCTCCAAACGTTCACGCAACAACAACAACTCAAGTATGGAGAAGGATAACATAAAGAAAAAACGTCGACCAGACGTGGAAAAATTTAGAAAACCCAAACCGTCAAAACTACCTCGCAAGAAATCCTTACACTGTAACTCGGACGGTACAATAGTTGTGAACCCCATGCTTTACGCCAATCATTTTCAATTTTATGAAACGTGTGGAGGTTATCTATCGCTATATCCAAAGGACGGTCAATATTTGGTTTCGGCTAATGGAATAGCCGAGTGCGCACCACGGAGTCTTTATGTCTTGATGAACGACACTGGACGTGTGGAATTTCATCAACTTCAACTCTTTGACATTTCACTACGCATGCTTGAAGCTGGCCTCTCAAGACCTTTTCGGTACGAAGATTTGGAAGAATATAGAAGAAGTTCTAAAGCTATGCTTGAAGGCAAACCCCGACCTTCTCAGTATAACAGGGATAATTAGGTTCGTCCGTTTGACGTAAAGACTCCATGTCCATTAAAACCTCAAGAGGACCTTATTAAAACGTATTTTGAAGGATGCAACAAGAATATACCCAAGAGTGAAAAGAAAACGTTGCAGCCGAGCTATAAAGTGGAAGATACTAGCCTGTAAACCTTCAGTTGCGATGGAGTCGTCGAACGATCAAAAAGTTTTTCCTGTTCAAGAGTCCTTTGGACTTTTGCAAACTTTTCTGAAACATGGAGCGTACAAACTCCATGGCAACTCGTATTTTCCTCTTCATTTTTTGAGTGACCGTGTTGTTTTGGAGAATGCGACTGGAAGTATTGAAGTTGAAATTGAATCAGTGCTACATTTGGCACTAAATTTAGTATTGGTTGCTCGTGACTCACCTGCCTCATCGCGGGACATTGCATTTTTTTCAAGTGAGTGTCAGAGTTTGCTGCAAGATATGAATAATAAGCAACACAAGAGGGGGACATATCTGACCAATCCCGAACTTCCACTCCAGTACAAACCGAAAACATACCCATTTAGGCAGTGGACGGGTATTGCCCCATTTGACAAAAATAAGGAGCCAACTCTATCCAAGATGGAAAGCCGAATAAAGCATAGGTTTCTTACCCAACGATTTATTGCCCAGGATGATGTGCAAGGTTATCGACAACACAAGGGCTGCCCTTCAGGACCACCCCCACTCGATGTTTATGGTATACAGTGTGGAATTTGTGAGCATTCTGCTGGTGATCACGCTTCGTGGGACGCGCCGGGCTTAACCTTATGCTAAGTATGCCAATATGGCAAATCTATGTAAACATATACAACATATGGCTTATTGCCATATATATGCCAATATGGCAAATCTATGTAAACATATACAACTTTGGCTTATTGCCATATATATTCCTATGTAAACATATACAACTTTGGCTTATTGCCATATCTATACCTAGGTCCCTGAGCTCGTGCTCTTTTTGGTTTCTATATCAATAAAATGTAAATATTGTAATCATTTGTAGTTTTGACTTCATTATGGCATCACCACCAGAGAGCATATCTGATGCAGAGTTTTTTGACACTCTTATTCATTTACCTAAACGAAAATGCATACAAAAAAGAAGTCGTTCATACGTTTTAAGTACTGAATCAACCAAAGGAAACACGCTCATCACCATTAGCCAGACGATTGAGGGACTTGAGCAGAAAATTCAAATCACCTCGGCATCTCTAGCTTGTTTTCTAAAGGATTTGGTGGACATTTCAGTAATTGCATATCGAAAGAACTTATAGATAGATCATGCTACTTCGAGTTCTAAGCAAACTTAATTTATTATATCTTTGTGTATATTATACAATCTTCCTCAAATAAACTTGACCTAAACCTGTAACGCTCGTCTTGTGTCTGACTTAAATCTATTACAAGATAACCATACGGTTTTTTCATAACATCGTCAAATGCAAATTGAAGGACAGGATTATTTTTACCACCATTCATTTGCCGACCAAGCTGTGCAACAAAAGTGGTGTCTCGAGGATTCTTCAAAGCAACAATATATTTTGAGTTTAAAGTAATACTTCTAGTTTTACCTTTCTCGAAAAAATTTTGAGTTAAAAATATAATTGAAATATTATTATGATGGCTATATATTGTAAACGCCTTGACCATTTCTTCAGATTTTACTACATCGGTCATTAGATCATCTAGTATCAACAATAAGGGTTCGCCATCTCCTTCAAACTCTGTGGGCAGACCCTTCTGGAATACAATGGATGGGGCGTCCTTTTTTATTTGCTCAAACAGAGCTGGCTGGTACTCTTGGTAGCAATAATGAACTGATGCTATGGGTGGATGCATTATTTCCATGCGACGTTTTATGATCTTGGCTGTCAGCGTGCTCTTCCCGCTCTGGGTACCGCCTGCCATAGTTAATGTAAATGGTGTTTTTAAGCGAATATCAACGTCGTTACAAGCTTCCATGGTTGCTGTACTGTTAATGAGATTTATTTACAAAAATTCAATCAATTTATCCTACACAAAATGTTGTGATTACAAAAACCTTGTGAATTTAAAAGAGCTTGCTCGGCAATATATTTGGGCGCATCAACATGTCCGTGAGCATATGTCAACATTGGATTTACAATAAATCTTTTAGTATCAAATCCATTTAACGCATTTTTCTTGCAAAATATGGTATTAATGGTATGTTTACTACTAACTATGCTCCTGAAGGAAATTTGTTCCTGATGACATCGATTTATAATATCATCAATTAAATCATAGGAAATCTGATGAGCGATGGCAGAACTTTTACATCCTTTTGCTGCAATCTTGATTTTCTTGATCATGTTTCCTTCAGCATCCCATGTTATCGCTTCTGCAGCATACATTTTTGGCTTTGCAACGGCAAACTTCCACAGAACCGCTGAGCCAAATTCATCCTTCATTTTCTTTAAACGTTTGTGGTTGGTTGGATCCTTCATGAACTCTAGTATCCCTCCATGCTCGCTCAGGTCAAACATGTCACTATTGGCCTGCATGTCCTTGTAAATATCTTCCGTCTCCACAAAATAAACAAGAGAGTCTGAAATAACAGGAAAACGTTTTTTTTAAACTTTGACTGCAGGAAAACGTTTTTTAAAATTTGTCTGCAAAGCAGGAAAACGTTCAGCACCTGTGTCTCCATACAAGACTTTCGCAGCATCCCCATACTTTGGCACCATATAGTCATAGTGAAAATCATACATCATAGTTTTACTGATATCCAAGATAGCCACGCCCACTGCAATCGGTTTGTCCAAGTAGACTGCCATACGCTTCTTGACTGCAATTTGAACGTCTTTGTTGATCTCAATAATTCTTTGATATGTTGGCTTGCGGAGAACGCGTTTCATTTGAGCTTCTGTGCTGATGACACTCATGGATTGTCGTTTTCTCGTTTTCTATGCACTGCAAATGAGAACCAAAAAAAAAAAGTTATTTTTAGAAAAAAGTCGAAAAGTTGGCGCCCAAAAGACAAAAAAAATTTCTTGGGGGTGTGGTTAATTTTGAGGGGGTGTAACCACCTTCCCGAAGGCCGCATTATTAAGAAGCTTGTAGAAGTTCTTCTCGTACTCCGTGACCGCTTCAATACGTTTTCTAGTGTTGAAGTCGACAAAATTTTTCATCCACGGAGCCTGGGTAAACTGCATGCCTCGATGAATCTATTTATATATCAATGTTAGTTTTATATTAAAAGCACTATAAAGAAAGGTACAAACCTTTGTAATCTTGAGCCCCAATTGTAGAAAACGTTTAATGTTTCTATAGTGACAGACATAATTCAGCTTCGGGTTCAAGTCCGCCACTAGTTTTGAAGTCGTAAAGGCTGAGTTTGGAATTTCCAATTGCTCTACTTGATGTTGTTGGAATTCGGATAGTTCTTCTGAGGTAATTATACGATGTGTTGGAGCAGGGGGGTAGTCATTTAGCTTGTTATGGGTCTCTGGGGGTGCGATTATATCAATTTCGAAAAAGTAACCAGTGGTAGCGTCATCGGCAACAGAGTTGAAAAACTTGTGAGGATCGAGGGATACAGAATCGAGCTGGGGTTGAGTCATCCACTTGTAGTCCTTTAATGGTAGGAATTCACACATTGCAGATCCTAAGGAGTGATCACATTTTTAAAAGAAGCAAATAATTTTTTGGCGGAAACAAAAAGTTCTTACCATACAAATTGTTGATATCTAAAAAAGATATATACGACGTTGGTTTATTTTTATCATGCAATTCTTGCATGTAAGGGTTGTTTGCCTGCTCAATCCTCATTCCCCCGGCTACACAGACCCCCCGCGAACTCCAGTTTCGAACCATTGGTACTCGTCTAAGCCCAAGTACTCCAGTTCAACGTTCCCGAGTTTGCAGACTCCATCGAAGGCCACCATGGGGAGGCTTAGGTAGTGCGCCACGTCCAACCCGTAGGAATCCTACAAAATATCTCTAGTCCTCTCGAGACAATCGGCGAGAATGCTGACGTCCAGTAAACAGTATAGATCATGCCATTCCCTCAAGTTTTTGATTTTATAACTGTCCCAAACCTTTTGGGCGTCTTGGTAGTCTTTTGAGGAACAGGGCTCCTCGGTGAGGTCATTGAAGAAATGTTCAATTCCTGGTAATTTCTCCTCTTTGAAGTTCTCCAAGGATTGCATGTAAGTGTAGGGATAGATTCCTTTCCCCATTAACAGTTCAACATTCCCATCGCGGAAGAGGGCGGTTCGTCCGTTGGAACTGGAAAACATTTTCTTGGTCGTCTTGAAATGTTCCGTGTTGTTGCCATGGGCAAGGGATTTTGACAACTTGTCAATTGAGGCTGGCATCACGGCGGCGCTATCCACAAACCTCACCTTACATTTTCCCCTCTGTACCGAGAAGGAGAGAAACCTAACAAAAAAAATACTTGTCAACAAAATCAAAAATTTGATTTAAAAATATTTACAAACCTCTCACTGGTACATGGGATAACTTCTACATCCATGTCCGCGGTGAAATTTGATACCAGGAAGTGAGCATCGTAATTTCTGCATTACAAATTGATCTTAACTTTTATATTTTAAAATTAATAAGTATATGTTTACCTTAGTCCGTGAAAGTAAACAGGAGGTACTCGTCTAATACGGGCATCAATATTGCAACTACAAAAATAAAAAGTATGATGAGTAATATAAACGGATTAATCATTCTATTTTGATCTACCTGTCATGGGCCAACCCAAGAAATTGACGAGAAAAGTGATCGTGGTGAAAAACGGTTTTATCCTTTGGGTTTACTTGTAATTTCTTTTTGCAAAAGTAGCATGGGTCGAGATTGTCAGGGTCATTCTCAATTAGATGAGTCAGACGTTTCTTTAGTTGAGGATTAATTTTCATATTATATTTTATGCCAACTGTATTGCCAACTGTATTGGATCCTAGTCAATAACTGATGAATATGGTCACCGGTTGTACTTCAAAAAAATGTTGATTAGTGCAACATCATTTGTGCAAATAAAAAAATTGTGGCAAAGTTTTACAACCGAAAGGTACGTACTTAAAAAACTATAATTTGGGATCAATATAAATTAAGATTAACTAATTTCAAATTTTAATTAGCTTCAGTTAATGTCGTACATCTCGTGACTGGGAACTATTTGCGACTTCAATTGCTGGTGCAATTCCACAAATGGCGAGGAACAGATTTTACATTTATACATATAAAATATTAATTATCTGTTAAAGGATTTGAATAAAGCAATACATTGTGAAAAATGTGACATTTTTGTGTGAAGAAAAAAAATTATTTTTATTTATATATCACCAGACAGTGAAATGGCGAGCTAAATAGGGTGGTAATATATCACCGAACGGTGATAGAAAATATTGATCGTTCCACCACCATCCGGTAGAGGTCTATCGCCACGATGGTGATCGCACTTTTTATCACCGCATGGTGGTAGGTTACCACCATTACGGTAGAGTCACATATAGTCACCGCTCGGTGACAGTCCGGTGGTAAAATTTCTTAGAGTGTACGTTCCAACTGCGATCAAATTTTCTGAATTCGAATTTTCGACAATGTATATACACCGTTTATACCATGTTTATACCAACGCCGGAGTAATTTTTAGGGAGAAATTAAACCACAGTTCATTAATTTTCCCATTGTTTTTACTTATTGGATTTGGTTGGTTTCGTCAAAATTGTTAAAATTGTCAAAATTGTTAAAATTGTCAAAATTTTAGAATACGTCAATAAACTATCAAAAAAATCATAAAAATATCATAACCTTACGAAATAATCTTAAATTTCATCAATTAATGCAATTTTAACTTGATATGAGTACTTATAAAAGTTGGTGACGCTCGTGAATCTGATACCAAAATCGTCACTGCATGTGTTTACCACCACGTTGGTAAAGCCTTTTATCACTGATTGGCACATTTCAGCGTGGAAAAATATGTTTTTGTCTAAAATTATTTTATTTTAACTTCACCGCCGAAGTAGATTTTGTGAAGGAATTTTATTTTGCTTCGTCTTCCTCCACCATCGACATCACAAATAGTATGGTAGTCGTTGATCCAGGTACTGGGGAAACGCAAGATTATGCCGTTTTTAAAGCAGTCTTTTTACCGCCACCTGGCACAGCACGGCACGGCCATGCCATAGCACACTCATAGTTAATTTAGGCATCTGGGGATACGCACGTGCTCACTTTTCACTCCAGTCAAAATTATCAAATATCAAAAATTCGAAGAATTTGTGCCCATCGTGTCAACCTTTTCTGAGTGACCAGCGGACACGCAGGTAATGTAAGCAATTTTATATTTGGGGGTGTTAGTTGGAGGTAGAAGGAGGATAATTGACAAATTTTGAATGTAAAAGTTTATTTTCAATTATATATTCAATTAATTTGATTTTGTTAATACAAATTGGCTAGAGATTCCTCAATGAGGGAAAAAGCCTTGGTGTTGTGCCAGTGTTGCCCACCAATTATATTATACTTACAAATTTTTAAAAGAGTTGATATTTTCAATTAAAGGCAAAATGTCTAGTAATGAAGAAGCCAGTGACCTTTCTCAATCAGTTAAGAACCATGAAGTTGCACTCGAGGCTCTGAAGGATGTCCCTAAAATTTTAAATGAATTGTCAAAGAAATTTAAGATCAATCAGGGGGCTGAGCAACCACCCGGAAAGTCAAGTTGGTCTCTGGGGCTCTCAGATGAAGAGAATGAAGAGGATGCAGATTTAAATAATATTATTGACACCAAGAGTGATCAAGGCTCTGATCTGAATAATATTACTGATACCGATAACGGTAATTACTTATTTGTTATTAATGTCTATTAATATTCCTTTGAAAATGAAAGAGGTTACAAATTTATATCGCCAATAGATAACAACATGGAGTTGGAAACTTTGTTACAAGATATGGAAAAGACAATCGATTTTGGTCCTGCTGTAATGCAAAACGTTAGTATTGGATTTGTTAAAACTGCGGTCAGGCCCCTAACCAAAGAGACAAAATCAAATTTGAAAGAGAGGATCAAGATTCCGGAAAATTGCAAGGAGTTTATTGTTCCGAAAGTAAATGGAGAAATTTGGAGATTACTTCCAGCGCAGGCCAAGGTGTCAGATATTAAGCAGCAGCAAAATCAACTTGTTCTTAGCCAGGGATTGTCAACTTTAACAACAATATCAAATGTAATTGCATCCAATAAACAAAAAATCCCGAATGAAGTTGTGAGTTCAATCGTAAAACATGCCATGGATTGTGCAAATATATTTGGGGACCAATTTCAAGCGCTCAGCACTCGTCGCAGATTTGAGATGAAAAGGTTTCTAAACCCAGAATATTCTAGCATTTGCTCTGCTCAGGAATTTTAACGGTTAAACATCTTAAGAATTACTAATCATTAAGTAAGAAGTCGGTTCATACAACTGTTTGAAATAGTTTCCGTCATCGGAATGGCTTTTCGGCTCAGACTTGACAGAAAACCTAAAATCATCAAAAGCCACATCAAGTTTAATGAGAAATACTATGAATTCTAACGTTCGTTATCG
Organism: Folsomia candida; assembly: GCF_002217175.1. NCBI lineage: Eukaryota > Metazoa > Arthropoda > Collembola > Entomobryomorpha > Isotomidae > Folsomia > Folsomia candida. The sequence goes on from NW_019091227.1 coordinate 865,261, forward strand.
ACCGTATCAACAAAGTCGACCTGCTCAATTTGGACAAGGACCCAGCTCTTCTTTAAACTTGAGTCGCCCGTTCCCATTTCAGTCCAGAGGAAACGGGCAGCGACGCCAACAGGGACAACAATGGAGACCCCAGCAGTCTTACCAAAACAATCAAAGATTCAGGAAATTTTAAACGAGCCGGTATGTAAGGCAGGTAGATTAAAAGAGTTTTTGAAACAATGGGGTAAAATAACTAGGGACAAATATGTACTGGATATTATTAGTGGCTTTAAAATTCCGTTTAAAAATTTCCCATTTCAAGCAACTGAGCCACGTATTCCTAAATATTCTGTTCAAGATGAAGTGTTAATTAGTGAAAGTATTTCAAAGCTCCTCAGGTCAGGAGCAATTGTTCAGTCAAATGAAGAGGCAGGCCAGTTTTTGTCAACAATATTCACTGTTCCTAAGCAGGATGGGTCTAGGAGGCCAATAATTAATTTAAAATTATTGAATGAATTTGTTGAGAATCCCCATTTCAAAATGGAAAGTGTTAAAACTGCGGTAGCATTAATTTCTAGCAATTCATTCATGTCAGTAATAGATCTGAAAGATGCGTACTACGCTATTCCAGTTCACCAGGATTTTCAAAAATATTTAAAATTCAGGTGGAAAGGGGTTTTATATAAATATACCTGTATCCCATTTGGACTTTGCTTAGCTCCGTGGCTTTATACTAAGGTGAATAAACCTATCATTGCATTTTTAAGGACCCAAGGGGTTTTGTTAGTATCTTATTTAGATGATACGCTAGTGGTAGGAAAGGACCGAGAAGAATGTCTGTATTATTTAGACTTGTCATTACAACTTTTCGAAAGACTAGGTTTGAATGTGAACGGAGAAAAATCTCAGTTACAGCCATCACAGCAAGTAAGATTTTTAGGATTTAATTTGGATTCTCAAAAAATGCGAGTAGTTCTACCCGATGTCAAAATACAAAAATTAGTTAGAAAATGCAAAGAAGTACTTGAAAATGATAGTCCTCGTTTATTATGTGTAGCAGAATTAATAGGAGTTCTTGTGGCTGCTTGTTTTGCGACACGGTACGGAATGATTTACACGAGACAATTAGAAATGGAAAAAACCTCTGCTCTAAGAATTCGAGAAGGTAGATATAAGGGTAGTATTGTTCTTAGTTCAGAAGCAAAACAAGACATAGGCTGGTGGATTAATAATATCTCTAAAGAATTTAATGAAATGAAGGAATTTTGTCAGGATGTAGTTATATTTAGTGATGCTTCCCTAATTGGTTGGGGGGCAGAATCAAATGGTATCGAAGCCAGAGGTAATTGGACGAACGAAGAAAAGTGTCGTCACATTAATGTACTTGAATTAGTTGCTGCATTTTACGGGTTAAGGTCATTTGTAGATAAAAGCAATATTACCGTTCTTCTACGAGTTGATAGTTCGAATGCGATGGCCTATATCAATAATCATGGGGGTTGTCGATCTCCTGAGTTGCATGCAGTGGCGAAACAAATTTGGAAATGGTGTGAATGTAGGAATATAAGAATTCGGGCATCATACATTAACACAAAGCAAAATGTTATTGCGGATCGGTTATCTCGTACAAAATTGGATTACTCGGATTTCATGCTTACAAAAAATTATTTTGAAAATATTTGCAAAGCATTTGGTCAGCCAAATATTGACTTGTTTGCTACTTATCAAACAAAACAATGTGAAGTTTACTATTCGTGGAAACCAGATCCGTTTAGTGCCGGGGTAGATGCATTTACATTCAAATGGGGAGAGAAATTTTATCCCTTCCCACCTTTTAATTTGGTTGGAAAGGTTTTAAACAAAATAATATCTGATCGCACAAAAGGAATAGTTGTAGTGCCGTTCTGGTCCACCCAGCCATGGTTCCCGTTATTTCAGAAACTCGTAGTTTCAAATATTTTATATTCTGGGCCGAATAAAAAATTATTATATGATCCTTATTCTAGACAATTTCATCAGATCACAAACAACCTCAAACTAATGGTCGCAATTTTGTCCGGGAGTCATTATCAAGATTAAATTTGTCAGAATCTACTACAGCAATTCTGAAGGCGTCAAAATCAGACGGAACCTGGCAGCAATATGAAGTAGCTTTTAGGAAATGGAATGCATTCTGTCAGGAGAAACTTTGGTCAATGTGGGAACCGAATATTGAACATGTATTTATTGAACATATTATTTAACACATCTGTATGAGGCAGGGTTAAGTTATTCCACTATAAATTCGAATAGATCAGCTTTGTCACATCTTTTTGGCGAAGTACAAGGTACATCCGTCGGTGAACACAAATTAATTGTTAATTTTATGAAGGGTGTTTCTAAGTTACGTCCGGCTGCGCCCAGATATTCAGTTACTTGGAATCCTGATTTAGTTTTATCATATATACAGACATGGGACACCAAGAATTGTGATTTAAAGAAATTAAGTCTAAAATTAGTATCCTTATTGGCACTGTCCACAGGTCAGAGAGTTCAAAGTTTAGCTTCGATTAAGGTGTCAGATATAGTATGGACAAATCCCATACAAATAAAATTGTCAAAAGTTTTAAAAACTACAAGTATCACTAAATCTAATCCTGTATTAGTTTTGCCATATTTTACACAATTTGAACTCTGTCCAGCTAGAACTTTGTTACAGTACAGGGACTCGACCCATGCCATTAGAAATGATAGTGATTTGTTATTTTTATCTATTGCAAAACCTCACAAGCCAGTTGGTTCCCAAACTCTTAGTAAATGGCTGGTAAATGTATTAAAATTAGCAGGGGTCGATACAGGCATATTTCATGCCCACAGTTTTAGGCATGCTTCAACCAGTAAAGCTTCAAATCAGGGCGTAAACATTGATACCATTTTAAAACGAGTCGGCTGGTCTATGGAATCTCAAACATTTGCAAAGTATTATAAAAGACCCTATGAAGAGGTAAATAATTTTGCAGAGAAAGTATTGTCGTTAAGTAAGGTTTCGAACTAACTTATAAATGATAATATTTATTATTTAGTTAAGCTACGAAATATATTCTAATGCTAATATTGTATGATTTCATAATTGGCTGTATGTATGTCATGGTTTGTTGAAATTATTAAAATATGTCTTACAGTTTGTAAATTTGATATAAAATGCATGTACTTTCTTTATTTCCTCCTCGACGCCACTTTAAAATCTACCATACTATTTGTGATGTCGATGGTGGAGGAAGACGAAGCAAAATTGTAGATTTTGCGAGGGCGAAGCCCGAAGCAAAATCGGAATTTTGTGAGTCTTCCGTAACCGGAAGACATCACAACCCTCCAACCCACCCCCAGTAGTTACAGGCGTCGACTCGGGCTTTAAATTATGAGTGTGCTATGGCATGGCCGTGCCGTGCTGTGCCAGGTGGCGGTAAAAAGACTGCTTTAAAAACGGCATAATCTTGCGTTTCCCCAGTACCTGGATCAACGACTACCATACTATTTGTGATGTCTTCCGGTTACGGAAGACTCACAAAATTCCGATTTTGCTTCGGGCTTCGCCCTCGCAAAATCTACAATTTTAACTTCACCGCCGAAGTAGATTTTGTGAAGGAATTAAATATTAATTTGTGAATTATCAGATTTGTACACCACGACATCAAATTGGGGGTTGTATGGTTTCATCAAAGTGAATAAAATTTCCAAAATTTGTAACGTATACTTTCCAAAAACTTAATCTATGTCGGCGAAAGAATAAATTATTTAAACCTCAAATTTTCAGAATTTCATCATTACTTTAACTTGATTTGAGTTTCTATTAAAGATGATGACGCTATCAGCTTTAATTTCATACACTCAAAATTACATATGCATTTGGCAACAAACTCATCACCGCATGGATTGACGAGAACGTTGGTAAAGATTTATTACTGCTCAAATTAAAAATTAAAGTTCCATGCACATATCAGTTGTCGAAACTCGGGAAATTAAAGATTTAAAAAATAAAGGTTTATTACTGCTCAAATTAAAAATTAAAGTTCCATGCACATATCAGTTGTCGAAACTCGGGAAATTAAAGATTTAAAAAATTATTTTTTCGACTTTCGGTTATGATTCTGGAGCATTTTTTTTGCATAGTTTATTGTACTACGGCATCCAATATCAGTTATTCAGATTTTTTAGAAACCGGTTTTCCACTTACAGGAAAACCGATTTTTTAACTTTTACGAAAAAACCGGTTATATTACTCGAAGGCCGATTTTCTGTTTTGTATAAAAATTGTTTTGGGGAGACTAGCGTTAAATATTTGTTACTTCCTGTAAGCATTAATGTTCCGAAATATGTTATCTAGTTTAATGTGTATCTAGTTTATTATAGTTTAAATTTTACCACGTCATATTCAAAAAATTTTTAAATTTCGTGCAGAACCGATTTAAGCCCAGTTTTTGAAGACAAACGAAAACGAAAATTTCGACAAACCGGAAAAATCGAAAACCAAGTTTTCACGATCTCCTAATTGTTACAGGTTAAAATTATTGGCATTGATTTTGAAGTTGAACCTAATCTTAAGAAAAAGCCCCGTTTATTTTATTCACAAAACTTACTTGGGCATTGAAGTCTTGCACAAAATAAATTTGAGACAGGAACAAATTATATACGAAGAAAATTGAGATTGCAAAAATTCTATAAAACTTTGAAGGTAACGTGCATATCCTGAAGAAATGATTCGACTTTTATATACAGTAAAATTTTCGGTAAATTACACTAAATTAAAATTTCATTCCAATTAAAATTTATAACTAAAATTCCATACCTAAAATTTTATTGTTTCAAATACAGTTGCGACATGTCTTCAAATTTTCAATCCTAAGAATTTGGAATATAAAAATGCATCCACATTTCAAAGTGTGATCAAATTTTCTTAACCTGAATTTTCGACAATTTATGCACCATTTCTATGAAAAAAGTGTGTCGATCTCAAACTTATTTTGTCTGGATTTCAAAGCCGGGGTAAATTTTGCTCAGAAATTGATTCTATGTTTCTTACTTGATAGATTGTTCAAAAGGTTCTCCTAGTTTCATCAAAATCGTCAAACGTATCAAAATTTTTTGAAGTGAAGCAATAAAGTTTCAAAAACATAATCATACAAAATCGGAATCTTGCAAAATAATCTTAAATTTACCCAAACCTCATCAATTAATGCAATTTTAACATGATTTGAGTGCTTATAAAAGTTGATGACGCTAGTGAATTTGATACGCTCAAAATTATTTGGGTACCAAAATCGTCACCACATGTATTCATTATCACGTCGATAAAGATTTGTTATTGAAAGGTACCAAAAATTTTCGCTAAACTCAAATTTTATATGTACGTTCCGGTTAGAAATTGATTAAAACAATTTTGAACATCCCGGAAATAATTGTTTAGATAAATTAAACCTTAAATGAAATTTATCCACACGCACATAAAATATTTCAGTGTATTTTAATCACTATTGTAAGTAATCACTATTGTAAGTTCACCGTTACACAACGTTCATTTGCGGTATTTGTGTATTTTTATTTTGTATTTTTATGCGGTAGGGTACACATTGTATCTTGCATTTCATTAATTTCATACAAATTCATAAAGTTTTTTTTGGCGTCGAAATTTCCCACTATTAAAATTGAAAATCTAGATAATTTCGAGTACCAGAGGTGGGCAGCTAAAATCATTATCTTAGATACCAGATCAATATAAAAGATCAAGATAATAGGGACTCTCAACTTTGTAAAAAATCGCCTTTCTCATAACACTTCTTTTTCTAAATTGCGCATGCGATTTGGTTCTTTTCTCACTCTTTTGGCCAAAAATAAACTTTCTTAACCTTGATTTTGTTTTAAGCAAAATATAGGAAACAATTTCAAAATCGCACCCGGAATTGAGAAAAAAGCATTTTGTGAAAGAGCGTAAAAAGCCATTTTTTTACATAGTTGGAACTCCTTAATATCTTTATGTTTGATCTTCGGTTCTAGCTTTTCTTGATATCTTGATCTGGCACTGTAAGATGTTTGTATATACGTTGGTACAGATGTATCACTGAATGGGACCAAAAATTTCCGTGAAACTCATCAAATTTTATGATACCCTCCGGTCAGAACTTGGTCAAAATATTGTGACAATTTGCGAATCTTCCTAAAATTATTGATACCCTTCCGTGGCAAATATTGAAGAGATTATGCAAGAATTTTTTAAAATTCGTACTTTTTTAAAATTTTACTTTAACATCTGGATTTTCCAAAAGTTTGTACAGCATACAACTCATAAAGGTGGTTGACATCTCGTGAAATATTTTGTTAATGTTTTTCGTGGTGAAAATTTTCACAACTTGCAAACTTTTAAGCGGTTCTGAATTTAGGAGAATTTGTCCATTTAATGTCGTAGTAAGTAATAATTTATATCAAATTGACTTTTAATATCAAATAACAAAAGTTGGGTTTGATATCGGGTATGATGAAACAACTACCAATACATATCATTGGTTGCATAATGGCGAAACATTTCTGAGTAAAATGTATTTGTACATATCTGTGTCAAACTTAGTGGTCTCAACGGTCCGGTTCGGTCCGGTTCTTGGAACCGGAACCGAACCGGCTGTGTCGGCCTAACCAGTAGTGTTATGATAAAATGGAATAGCTGCATTAAAAACAATATTACCTGGCGTATTTGTGCTGAGTAGTGTTTATCTTATGTACAAGCTTATAAACAAGTCCGCAAACTGAGTTAAAAAATTCGGTTCTAGTTCTAGAACCGGACCGAACCGGTAATAAAAGTTCGGTTCGGTTCTCCGTATAGAAGTACCGGTTCCGGTTCCGTTCCGTCAGAACCGAGAACCGTTGAGACCACTAGTCAAACTTGTTTTATTTCGACTTAAACGCCGAAGTAAATTTTGCGAAAAAAGTAATTACTATAATTTGCCCTTAGGTTCCATCCAGTTGGTTATGGTATTAAATTTGATACGCTCAAAATTATCACTGAACGTATTTACCACCACGTTGGTAAAGATTTATCTTCGGATTGTACAAAGAATTTTTGCAATGATACCTTCCTGTTACAAACAAATGGATAAAGACATAGTAACAACTTTGAATCTCTCTGAAATTATGTTTACCTTTCGGTGGAAAACAAACAACAATCCTGGGGAGCGCATTATCTGAATTCAATTTTTGCTGCACTCAATTGCTCAAATTAATTTATCGACTTTGATCGGTGACAATTGCGGTATAAAATTTCAAATATTATAAAATTGGCAAAATTGTAAAAATAATAAAATTATCCTCCTTAATATGGAAGAACCAATTAATTTTACGTTTTATTAGGCATGCAATCGCAATGATGAATTATAATCGAAAGAAATAATTGATTAACTAATTGATTTTAATTAATTGATTTTAATCATTAATTGATTTTAGGACACGTTTCAAAAGATACCTAAAAATAACCTACAGCTTTTACATTTTCTTGTAATTATTAGATAGATTTCATGGTGTTGATGAATATTAATTAACTAATTAACAAAATAGACATGATTGAAAAGCATTTAAAGGTAATGTAATTATCTCGGAGTAAAGAGTTTCTTATGCGTAGTAAAATTTTTAGTGAATCCAAATCATTTTTTTCAATTAAAATTCATATGTAATTGTGATTCCAAACCTAAAATTTAATTGTTTCAAGTAAAGTAACAAATATGTCTTAAAATTTCCAATCCTACGAATTTGGTGTATAAAAAACAACTACATTTCAGTGTGATCAAATTTCCAATTTTCTGCAATTCATGCACCATTTCTACCTAAAATGTATCAAACTTTTTTGTTTGGACTTCAACGCTGGAGTAAATTTTATGAACAAATTGATTAGTTTCATACTTGATAAATAGATTCATTTCCATTGTGTGCAAATTTGGATTGTTTTATCAAAATCGGTATCAAAATTTTGAAAGCTTTTGAAGAGATTTGTAAATAATTTAACTGAGCTATAATAAAAACCAAATTTTTTTCATAATGAAGATGGCGTACGTAAAATTTAATTTTTAACAAATCCATAAAAAAATATGCATTCAAATTTGCAATCCGCATTCCAAAGTCTGAGCAAACTTTCTGAATCTGAAGTTTCAACAATTTTTGCACCTTTTATGCGTATTTAAAATGTGCATCTGCCTCAACTTTAATTATTTAGACTTCGACACCGAGGTAAATTTTGTGAAAAAATTAAATTACGACTTTTTAATTTTTAGATACTGTACGCTATGACATGAAGTAGGGTGGTTTCATCAAAGTCGTCGTTAAATTTCCCAAAATTTTAAACGTGTAAACTTTCCAAATAAATAATCGTTATAAATCATCATATGTATCTAACGAAACAATAAATACTTAAAATCTTAAATTTTCAGAATTTCATCATTTTCAAAGCATTCAACTTTAACCTGATTTGATTACTTATGAAATGTGTTGATTCTAGTGAATTCGATACGCTCAAATTTATTCGGTAACACAATCTTCACTGCATGTGTTTACTACCACGTTGGTAAAGACTATTACATTTCTGCATAAAATGTATACAGCACCAGGGCATAAATTTAAACCCACCCGAATGCTGCGCGCCACGATGGCTCAAGCTTATCAGTAGATTTTATTCAGCCATCGGGTTTAGGTTCATGTTGTACAGAATTTAACTGGCTTTCCAGCGGTACCACATTTGGTTATGAAAAAACTAACGGGCATGCGTAATTAATCATACCAGAAAAAAACACAAAAAATTTAGCTGCAAAAGTTTAAACCCGCTCCTTATTAAAAATTACTTCATAACGAGAGGGGGTTAAGGCAAGGGTTTAGCAATTATTTACATTCATCCTAGGTACTCTACTTGCAGAAAAAACTAAACAATTTAAAAAAATCGGGAGTTGACCATTGCGATAACAAATTATTGTAAATCTCCGCGAGCGAGACCTTGGGCACAAATTAGTGCTATTACCAAATTTAACAAAAATTCAATTAAAACAATGATTAGAAAATAGAAAAATATAGCTACTATACCAAGTAATCCTAAATCGGGACGGCCAACAGTCAAATCTAAGCGAATTGACTGAAATATTGTTCCAAGGGTAATCCAAAATCGTGGGATGGCACTCCAATATTTGACCTCCGACAGCAAGGGGCATTGTGAGATCAAAACTAGCCCATGAATTGTGAAGAGGAGACCCCATGAACCAAGTCTCAGGCGACGATGACCTCGAAAAAAAATGTGCCTATCTGTGAAAAGCTTAACCCGAGGCCTCAAATGGATAAATGAGCATTCTGAAATGTCATGAATCTGGAAAATGAATGTATTGTGCATTGTGTACAAGTCATTGCTTTTTAAGACCTTCCCCAGGTCTCCCCCAAACATAAGTCACCCCTTAATTCACAAAAATACCAAGTTTTATTTTTTCCGACCATGATACCTTGATCCAGTTTTGGGTGGTTTATCCAGAATGCTCATTGGCCCATTTCAGGCCTCGAGTTAAGCCTTTATAAAATCTAACCACATTTCAGTCTTTCAGTTTCAGTCATTTCAGAGCACCATTTCTGCCGGAGTAAATTTTGTGAACAAATTAATTTATTGGTTCATGCTTGATAGATTCATTTCCATCGTACGAAAATTAGGATTGTTTCATCAAACAAAATCGATAAAGCTATCGAAGTTTTTACGTGTAAACTTTCTAAAAAAAATAATCGTCGTAAATCATCATCTGACAAAACGTTAAATTATTGAAATCTTAATTTCCAGAATTTCATCATTTTAAATGGATTAAACTTTAACCTAATTTGAGTCTCTATTAAAGTTGATGACGCTAGTGGATTTGATACGCTCAAATTTAGTAGGTAAAAAAATTTTCCCTGCATGTATTCACTACCACGTTGGTAAAGATTAATTATTGAATGGTACATTTTTGCATAAAATGTGTACCAGGCTCAAACTTACTTTTTTGTGACTTCAACGCCGGAATACATTTTGTGATAAGATTAATACACTATTTTGTCATTCGGTTAGCTTGTTTTGATCGGCAAATAAAAGTGTCTAAGGAGTAAGGACGAGGATGAGACTCACTGTAAACTGTAGAATCCGGATTTAAAGGCCAATGGTCAACGTTTCGAACCTTCGTTCTTCTTCAGGACCGGAGGGAGAATTTTTGGTGACTGCTCACGGGTGACTGCTACGCCCACGTGGTCTGGCAGTCTTCCTTTCAATCCTTCCTATCCCCATTCCTTCACACTCACATTGGTTCTTCCCGTGAGCAGTCACCAAAAATTCTCCCTCCGGTCCTGAAGAAGAACGAAGGTTCGAAACGTTGACCATTGGCCTTTAAATCCGGATTCTACAGTTTACAGTGAGTCTCATCCTCGTCCTTACTCCTTATTATACTCACTCGCACATTTTACCAAATAAAAGTGTCTACGTTAATTTTTAACTTTACAACTTAGGATTTACAGAGTTTTATAGTTTCATCAAAATCGTTAACTTTTTCAAAATTTATTCAGAATATCATCACTGCAATCTTTATCAGGCTCAAGGTTACTTTGTTGTGACTTCAACGACGACGTAAATTTTGTGAAGAGATTAATCAAGAAATTATCGTTAGAAGATTCTTCTTCACATTAACAAAAACTCTATACATTAGTTTACAACTTTCTAGATTAGGATTTGAAGAGTTATAAAGTTTGATTAAAAACGTTAAATTTTACCAAAATTTTTAACTTGCAGCAATAAACTTTCCAAAAGATAATCGTAATAAATCATCAACTGGAGAAACATTAAATTATTTAAGTCTTAAATTTCCAGAATTTCATTAATTGCAATGCGTTCAACTTGATTTGCGTATCTATTAAATCCTTTAATATATACGCAAATCAAGTTAAAGTTTGGTAGCAAATCACACGAATTGATTACAACGCTAATCAAATTTTATAATTTCGACATTGAATAGATAAATTTCCCAAATTTCCCTATGTTCAGAATTCAATATGTTTATATTTCTTAAAGTTATAGTCAACCTACCGGAAACTTGTTCTATTTTACAAAAATATAATATGTTCATTTCATGATTGCCTGACTAAACCTTTTTCTCTGTTTAAAGGTGTACTCTTTCAATAATTCAAGATACAGATCTAAATAAACAATTGGATAAAAATATTGGTGGTAATAAAATTCGCATGACATAATTTTGAATAAAATGTTTGAAAATCTTGGAAATTTTATTGACAATTGTTTTAACGAAATGATTTTCTATCACGATTGATGCAATGTTTATCAAAATCTAATAAAGCCTTTAATTGATACACAAATCAAGTTAAAGTTTGGTAGCAAATCGGATGTATTGACTACAACGTTGATAAAGATGTATCACTGCATAGTACCAAAAATTTCGTGAAACTAAAATTTGATACCTTCTGGTTAAAACTTATACGTAGGAAAACCTAACTACGAAGGAGTCGAACATTTAGAAATCCCTAACCTTCAGAAATAACTCGCAAAAATAATCTAAAAAAATGAAATGAAGAAATTATGAAAAAGTCAAAATAAATTAAAAATTACTAAGCCACTTGCTTCGATTGTCTTTCGATCGTAACCATTTATCATTAAAAGATATCTTGTGTTTAATTAATACTCCTCAAACCTAACAATTTGTTCTCTGGCGTCGAAATTGCCCACTTTGACAAATATCGCATCGATCGAGATAGAAAATCATTTCGGTAAAACAATTGTCAATAAAACTTCCAAGATTCTCAAACGTTTTATTCAAAATTACGTTGTCATGAGAATTTGATTACCCCCAATATTTTGATCCAATTGTTTATTTAGATCTGTAATAATTATCTTGAATTATTGAAGGAGTGCACGTTTAAACAGAAAAACAGGTTTAGTCAGGCAATCATGAAATGAACATGTTATACAAATATTTTCGTAAAATAGCACAAGTTCCAGATAGGTTGGCTTTGACTTTAGGAAATATATGTAATTCTGAATTTATGGAAATTTGTGAAATCTATCTCTTGGATGTCGATATTATGAAATTTGCTTAACAAATTTCACCTTAAATGAAGTTTATCCACATATTTTTGAAAATATTTTCCTTTATTTTCATCTCATCTTCATAACTTGATTACTAATTGCTTCGGCTATCTTGGGAATATTATGCTCCATTAATGTTACACGAATATTAAAAAAATCGTTTCTTGCCGTCGAAATTGCCCACTTTAATAAATATTTTTGAGCGAATTTCAGGAGCAACTTTATCAAATGTGCCCCACAATTGATAATGCCATCCTTATAAAACTAACAAATATAATTTGAATGTTTTGTTGAATTACAACTTGAAAATAGGGAAGTGCGCCTAGCGCAAGAGACTGACATAAAAATGTGGATATCTGGAAATATAGCAGACTGGGTTTACTAAAAATTTACGATTGTAAATTAGTGACCCTACCCTACAACCACCCTCAAAAATAGTTTGCTAGGTTTCGTGTGTGGCTTCCACAACCACTTTCTTCCTGAAAACTAAAAAAAAAATTTCTCACCCACCTGAAGCTAGTTTGCTACCACATTCTGTTGAATTCAGTCTATCCACTCGGTGTTTCTGATTCCTTAGGATGTTAGCTTTTAAAGTCTACCCCGGTTTTTTCAATGTGACCACATCGGGGAAAGTTTGGTGCAATTTCATCTCGGCAAAAAAATTAAAATTTTTTAACTTTTTGGAAATTTTTAGGAATTTTGACTTATTGGCAGCGAGTTACGTCCAGCCAAAACTTAATTTTCTACAGAGGATGATGACCAATGACCATGGATTCCAAAAATCATTTGATCCAGTTTTTCGCGTACGTATTTGGGTCACTGGGGTCATTTATAGTGAAGAATTCAGGGTCATTTCTTTTCTGACAAATCCCCGAATTTTTGGGGAAACTTGCTTGTCACTTTTAATTTGAAGCCATATCAGACTTCCTGACCCTTGACTAGTGGTCTCAAGGGTTCTCGGTTCTCATAGAACCGAACCGGAACCGATGGCTCGGTTCGGTTCCGGTTTATACGGAGAACCGAACCGAACCGAAACTTTTATTACCGGTTCGGTTCCGGTTCCAAGTCTTTGAGAACCGAACCGAACCGGCCGGTTCGGGTTGAACCGAACCGGCCGGTTCGGGTTGAACCGAACTTCATACATAAATACATTAGCGAAGTTAATCATATTTTCGAAAAAGTTTTACGAATTTCCCGAAATACACATAGTTTCCAAAATGAAATTTTGACGTGGCCGCACATCCAAAGTTTCCAAAATGAAACTTTAACATGGCCACACCCCCAAAGTTCCCGAAATGAAACTTTGACTTGGTCACACCCCCAATGTTTCCAAAACGAAATTTTGACCTGGTTACATCCCCAATGTTTCCAAAACCAAATTTTGACTTGATGACACCTCCAAAGTTTCCAAAATGAAATTTTGACTTGGTTACACCCCCAATGTTTCCAAAATGAAATTTTGACTTGGTTACACCCCAAATGTTTCCAAAATGAAATTTTGACTTGGTTACACCCCAAATGTTTCCAAAATGAAATTTTGACTTGGTTACACCCCCAATGTTTCCAAAATGAAATTTTGACTTGGTTGCACCCCAAACTTGGAATTGTTTTCTAACTTCAATAATACATACATAAGTGGTCTTGCTGCTGACATGTATTAGAATTTACTTGTTTAAATACAGATAAGTTATTGGCTTATGTGTGAAATTTCATCAGAAACACGTCAATTAGCATTGTTTGTTGTTTATTGCATATTAATAACACTACCGGTTTGACCCGAACCGCCGGTTCGGTCACGGTTTGGTCCGGTTCCGGTTCGGTTCCAACTAAAAAAGTTCGGTTCTTTTTCGGTTCTTCAATTCTGGTTCTCGGTTCTAAACCGGTTCTTCCAAGAACCGAACCGAACCGCACCGTTGAGACCACTACCCTTGACTGAACAGAAAACCGGCCATTTGAAAATTCGGCTAAATTCTATTCTGGTCATCCACTTGAGTTTAGTTTCGAACATATTTTTTGAAAAGTTTATGCAAAGTGTCCACTTTGAATTCGACCTAGAAAAGTTGCGGGCATTATTTAAAGTAATACATCATGATTTTTTAAGTCAACATAAGTTTGTCTAAAACTTTAACAAAAAAATTTATTTTTAAATTCGCGTGCGGAGCCACACGGCGTTTTTCGACCAGTCTCCTCCGCTAGGCGCACTTCCCTATATAAATTTAGCCAGGGTATGCTACTCCGGGTTTTTGGGTTATCGGAGTTTTGCGGGTTTTGGTGTGTTTTGGGGTAGCAAATTTGAGCAATACCCAGGGGTAGTCGAGGTAGTCGGGATTTTCAAATTTTATAAAGTATGATAACAAAGCTTTACTAACAATTCCACGATTTAATAAGTTATTATAATATAATTAATAAGCAGGTTTGATGCGAAATTTCTGGAAAAGCAGATTGTTTTTACAACTTAATACATGAGACATTGACAAAATTTACCCCCAAAACCCCGACTACCCGCAAAACCCAGGTAAAACCCCTGGGTATGGGTTTTCAATAGCGAAACCCCGGGGTTTTCCTTACCCTGATTAGTTATGAAATCATAATGATGAGTTTCAATTGGACCAAAAACCTATTAATTGATTTTAATTTACTAAAAGTTTTAATATTCAAAACACTTCGGTTTAACGCAATCTGTATCTGTGAGAAACTATTAATAAGACGAACTTTGTAAATTAGTCTCATTGGCGTTAAAGACTATCGAGCACTTATTTTATTAAGAAATTGTATACAATGTTCGCATTTTTAAGTTTATAAAACGTTATTCTTTTCGGATTTTGGCACGATTTTGAACAATAGAAACATGTTTGGTTAGAACTACGTGCGATGCGAGGTTTCTTCGGAAAAATAATGTATTTTTTAATTGATTTTAATTTTGCTTTTGCTTTCTTTCAACTTTTCAAATTCTGTGTATGTAAAATCCAAAGAACAAGGGAATTTTTAATTTTCAAAGATAAGTAAATAATATTGCAAAATAAATGCCGGGCCTAATTTGAATTTTTAACCAGGCATGTTTTGTCGACTTGTCAAAATTAGAACAGTGTAATAGGAATAAAAGTAATTTTTAAATATTCGAAATTTTGTCAAAAATCCAGTTTTTAGAGTTGCAAAAACCCGGTTTTCACATGTTCCACCGCATGCAGATTTTGAGTTTGAATTTTTGTGTCTTAACTTTTCCTTCTTTAATATGTTCAAATGGCGATTTTGAAATTTTTTCATTTCCGTGCGTATTTAAATTAATTGTACCTTAAATGAAGTTTTTTCACACATACATGCGTAAAATATTTCTCTATATTTTCATCACTAATTTTTAAAATTTCACCATGGCACAACATTCATTTGAAGTATTTGCGGCATTTGCGCATTTGTAGACCAGGCATCACTCTCTGGTTGGACCTCCGTATCTCCAGTCCGACCAGAATGCCATAAGACTTTTAAGTATGTGGAAATGCGTACTGCGAGTTTAAGGGGACAATCACATACTATGTGAAACGATATTATCGCTTTACAAATACTACAAATTGGTTAAAACTTTTTTTTTCATATGTGCTTACAATGTCATAAATCTTTAGGTTTTATTCAAAAATTTTATACTTTATTGTTGCGGGTCACCTCATTATCTCACTATGCCCATTTTCGGTAATATGGGCTTTCAATGTTGAATATACTCTATGTCTCTCGCTAATTCGTTAAAATATGTAATGAGGTGAAATGCAGCAGTAATTATTCTTGCGAGTATTCTGTGTGTGTCCCCTTCCATTCATTTGTAAAACTTTGAAGTTAGCTGGCAACCTCAGATATCGATATGGGAAAAGTGCGACCAGAGAGTGAACCCTGTTGTAGGCTGCATTAAAATGTATCTCATATTCAGCTAATTTGATATCAATAAAAAAAGTTGTTCTTTGGCGTCAAAATTTCCCACTAATAAAATGGGAAATGGAGGGATTTTCGGGTTCAAATCTGTTTTGAATAATGCTTAAAATGTCGTCCTTCCAAAATTCGATATCGCGCAGAAATGTCGATGGATGTTTTATTGAATTATGAACTGGAAAATGTAATAATTGGGCATTGATATAGAATTGGTAAATTTTAAAAAGTAACAAATGACTGTGAATTGCTTCATAGATTACAGACATGAACTTTGTGTGCAAAGTGTGTAAAATAAGCTGATTTGTATATTTTTAGCCGTCAAACTAAAATTTTGTACTAATTATCCATAATTTCGTTTTCCGCGATAAGGTAGGGCGGGTCGAATTTTATTTTGACTTTAACGCTGAAGTAAATTTTGTGAAGAAATGAATCACGAATTTGTCGATAGATTGGAATCCCCTATTTTAATTTAGTTATATACAATTGTAAAAATTTATACATTGAGATTAAAATTCTTCATTTCCTGTCAATATTGAGCGTACAATGTCTTATTATCCATCTCAATTCACTTAGCAAACTTGGGGAGATTAAAATATTTGTGTCGTAAGGGGATTCGCAAAATATGACTTCGCAAATCTACTATAAAAGCACATATCTTGATATTATTTCCAGAAATTTCTGAAATTTCTCTCGCTGGTGATGGTGAGGATGCGTTTACGAAATAGATAATTTTGCAAAATAACAACATTTCCCATTTGCTGGGTAAATTTTGTGAAAAAAGATTTGCTCAATAACTGAGGTACCAAAAAAACAATTATAGTATTGTTTCATCTAACTTCAATTTTTAGTATACTCAATTTCTCAAATTACTTAGACTTTGATAAGTAACAATTTCATTGTAAAATTGCAAAAATTATAAAATTACAAAATAATAAAATTGCCCTCCTTAATGTGGCAGAACCGATTATTTTCACATATCAAGTATGCAATCTGAATTTTAATTTGATTCTGATGAATTTTAGTTGGACCAAAACATTAATTGATTTTAATGCACATTTCGACAGATGAACTAAATGTGGTTGTTAAACATTCTTTCACCATTAGTCATTAACGCCATGGAAGTAAATTACAAAATTAAAATTATGAAAAACCATTTCAAGATAATTGTGTCCCCAGTGGTGAAATGCTTCAAATTTTATGCACAGTAAAGTTTTTGGCAAATTAAAATCAACCAATTTTTTTCTAATTCAAATTCATCGCTTAGATTCCACATCTAAAATTTCATTTTTTTAAACAGTTTCAATTAAATATTTCTTCAAATTTTCAATCGTGCGAACTTGGTATATAAAAGTTTCGAAGTGCGGTTGTGGCAAACTTTCTGAATCTCAATTTTCGCCAATTTATGCACCATTTTTGCGTAAAATGAGCATCTGTCTCAAACATTTATTTGGTTATTTGGTTTTGACTTCAATGCCAAAGTAAATCTTGCGAAGAAAGTAAATATTTTGCATCGCAACTCATTTAGCAAAAGAAGAAGTTTGGGAAGATAAAATCTTTGAAGATCAAAAGATTCGTGTAGTGAGAGCATACGCAAAATATGACTTCGAAAATCTCCTCAATCTACTACAGAAACACCTATTTTGAAATTGTTGCGATGGATTTCTGAAATTTCTCTTGCTGGTGATGGTGAGGATGAATTTGCGAAATAAGAAGATGCCCAATTGCTGGTTAGGTTTGGAGAAGAAAACATGGATTTCCAGCTAAAATTTTGCAAAATCTCGCAATACTTTGCAAATTATGTTGCTATGCTAAATTTGCGAGATATTCGAGATACGCGAAGGTTGACGTGAGTATGTATGCTCAATGACTTTAATAAAATAAACCAATTGGAACAGTATCACCTGAATTCAATTTTGAATGCACTCAATTGTTCAAATTAATTTATCGACTTTGGCAAGTAACAATTTCACTTTAAAATTACAAACATAAAATTACAAAAATTATGCAATTGCAAGGAAATTATAATATAATTACCCTACTTAATATGGTAGAACCGACTAATTTCACATTTTATTAGGTATAAATCTCAATGATGAATTACAATTGGAACAAAACATTAATTCACTTTAATTCACATTTCGGCCAATAAATAAATTACAGTTTTTCTGTTTCAGTTTAAATACTTTCTTTAAATGTTAGAAAGAGTCATTAAAGCCATGATCTTAATTTACAAAATTCAGATAATTAAAATTCATTTAAAGGTAATATATTTTTGACAGAGAAATGATTACACAGTTAAATTGTTGGTAAATTAAAACCAAGCAATATATTTTTACAATTGAAATTCATCATTAAGATTACACACCTAAAATTTCATTTTTTAGAATACAATAACAAATACGCAAAATTTATTCGCAAAACTTCGCACTTATGTTGCGATACTCAGATTTCGAGACATGCGTATGCTCAATCACGAAACAAGGGATTGCACTACTCAAATTCAACTTTAGATGAACTCAATTGCTCAAATTAATTTATCGACTTTGATGGGTAACAATTTCATTATAAAATTGTAAAAATAATGTAATCATCCTCCTTAATATTGTGGAACCGATTAATTTCACATTTTATTAGGTCTGCAATCTCAACGATGAATTATAATTGAAATAAAACATTAATTGATTTTAATTCATATTTCGACCAATAAATAATCCGTAGCTTTTATATTTTCTTTAACTACGTGAAATTTATTGTTAATAAGCATTTACCAATAAATAATCTGAACATTTACCAATAAATAATCTGAACATTTACCAATAAATAATCTGTACCTTTTATATTTTCTTTAACTATTAGATAGTCATTAACGCCTCGTGAAATTTTTTGTTTATAAACATTTTCACAATTTGCAAACTGTTGAGCAGTTCTGAATTGGGGAAAATTTATCTATTTAATGCGAAAGTAAGTAATAACTTATATCAAATTGACTTTTAACCACTTCAACCCTAGGAGACGAGTTTTTTCATACCATTCACCCCTAGTAACCGCGAATTTTTACCTCCCTTGACCCCGAAATTTTTATCTACTGCATGACGTTAATTCCTGGGCCATGAATTAAAAAATGGTGTTCCCACCGGAATTATTCTGGACACTTTTTTATGAAAATTGATGTGAATAACCTTTCAAGAAGGGATTTTGAGTTGTAATTTGCATTTTTGAGTTGTGGCGAGCCACCAATGTTTATAGCCGAAAATAGCCAACACGCCGAATTTTAAAAATGATTGTAATTGCATGAAAAGTTAGACAAGCATGCAGTAATACTTGCATATTAGTACGTAAACTTGCAAATATTGATTATAGCGCCTAAAGCGCCTTAGGAGCCGATTTTGGGCGGGAAAACCAAAAATCCTTACAATGACTTTAAATACACAGCAATGACAATGAATAATTATCCCGTGAGAGGAAATTGCTCGAAAATAGACTATGGCGCATCTGGTGAATAGAAATCAATTTTAAGCGGGAAAATTAAATTCTACTAATTCCTGGCAATCTCTCAATTTTTAATTTTCCCGCCCAAAAGATATTTCAGCGGCACCCGATACGTAGTCATTAATTTTGAAGTAGTTTACCCTACCGGCAAGATTATTTGTGATATATAATTAAATCCATGCGATGATGCAATTCATCAAACTTTTAGTTTTCTCGCCCAAAACGCCCGTTTGTGCTACATGCGAGCAAAACAATTTCTCTAATCTTATCGTAAACCGTTGTTGAAATAAATCGGTGTCGAAATTTCCTTGCAAAAAACAGTTTTCACAACTCGGCGTGTTGGCTAGATATAGCCAGTTGGCTATAAATTTATTTTGCATCCATTTCTAATATTATTTCCTAAGAGACAATTTATCTTCCCACCTAAAGGGCGGGTTGTTGACTCATAACTCTTGCTTTACTTTGCTTGGAGAGGCAATGACCTAATTTTTTCCGGATACGACACATAGTCGTAGGCCGGTGTGAACGGAAAATACGCCACATAGTCGTATCCGTTGTCAAGGGTCAATACGACACATCGTCGTATTCCGGTGCCAAGGGAACTTACACCACATGGTCGTACTCGGCGTAAAGGTCAAATACGCCACATAGTCGTTATAGGGGCGAAGTGGTTAACATAAGTGATAAAATATCAAAAGTTGGGTTTGATATCGAGTATGACGACATAAACACATATCATTGGGAGCATAAAATTTCTGTGTAAAATGTATTTAATACATTTTACAGAAATTTTTACAAAAATTTGTACAAAAATATAAATTTTGTATGTATTTGTATCTCAAATTTTTTTATTTCGACTTCAACGCCGAAGTAAATTTTATGAAGAAAGTAATAAGTAACTTGCCCTCAGATTCCAGTTGGTGACGGTATAAAAATTTGATAATTCACCACCACGTTGGTAAAGATTTATCACCGGATTGTACAAAAAATTTCTGTGAAACTCAAGTTTGATACCTTCCCGTTACAAATGGAGAAAGACACTGTAACAAATTTTAATTCTGAAATTATTATCTTTCGGTGGCAAATGTTAATTAGGCTGAATTATTTATTTTTTTTTCTTGAAAAATCAAGATTCCCAGCACAAGTTGGTATACGAATTTCAAACGTTATTGGGTATATTTAAATAGTGTGCTAAAGTTTGTGAATAAACAATCATACATATAAATTCTGTGGTGAAAATTTCTCCAATTTGTAAAAAAATGCTAAATTCTATTGGGCAGTTCTGACTCAGAACTTCTGAGTTTTAGAAAACTTGTAGAATTTATCTACGTAATGTCGAGAGTATTAATAATAATAATAGTTTATTCACTTCATATTTGGTAGAAATACAATTCGAGAAGATCATTCATACCCTGAAGATCAGGAAATACATGAATGTCTTAATTCTAGTCATAAAATCATATCAAAAATCAATTACATAAAAATTCATAAAACAAGTTTGTAAGAAAATTCAGGTGAAACTATATAGTCAGTAAAACGGGTAACTCAGATACTTTTAAGTAACATATAGTTATTCAGTTTAGTTTTGAACGTATCATAAGATTGTTCAGCCTTAAGATTTTCAGGTAAGTCATTCCATAAACCAATAGCCCTAAAGTGGAAGGATTTTTTAACAAACTCCGTCTTCGGCTTTACAGTGCTCCTAAAATTATTACATAATCTAGTGTTATTCTCATGAATACAATTTGCACATACAAAATAGTCATTAAAAAATGGTACCGTATTAAATTTTAACAATTTGTACATAATACATAGCGTCCTGAATTCACCCATATCACGAGGAAATAGCCATTTCAAGTCACATTTTATCAAATCTGCAATTGGATCAAATTTTTTACATTTTAGAACTAATGTGGCCAAACATCGAATAACATTTTCTATAATACGTAAATTCTTTGCACACGTGGCACTCCAAATAGATGACATGTAATTAAGGATGGACAACACAATAGCAACACCAATAGAGGTCAATGAGGAGGTAGTAAAATACTGCTTAACGGTGTACAAGCATCTTATTCTATAATATGCACGCTTTGCAATGTAATTAATATGGTGCACATGATTTAAGTTATTATCGAGTACTATAAATAAAGTACTACTATAAAGTGTATTAAATTTGTTTAGCTGAATTGCACCTTAAATGAAGTTTATCCACGTAAAAAATATTCCCCTCTATTTTTATTACAATTTTTTAAAACCTCACTTTTATAACATGAATACTATTTATTTGGTTCAGCGATCTGGTGAATCTTGTGTTCCTATAAAATTACAAAAAAGCTAAAAAAATGTTCTATGCCGTCGAAGTTGCACACTTTAATAAATATTTGAGCGAGTTTCAGAAACAGTTCAAATGAAATCTACAACAAAATTTATAATGCCATCCTTATAAAACTCAAAAATGCAAATTGAATATTTTATAGAATAACGAGCTGAAAAATGTATAAATTGAGAATTATTCAATTTTTGTGAACATTATTTTGCAAAACACATATTTCAGTAACAAAGTGACTATTAAATATTTCAGAAGTTCAGAATTTATAATTTAGTTCTGAAAATTTGTGAAATTTATCCGTTTAATGTCGTTATTAAATTTGTTTAGATAAATTACACCACATATAAAATATTTCCCACTATTAGCATCGCTTTAAATTAATGCAATTTTGTCATCCGGGACATTCCGGGACATTTTGTCACCCGGGAATCTAGTATTTAATTAGTTTCATACAAATTGTATAAAAACGGGGTTTTTGGCTTCGAAATTCTCCCCAGTTTAAAAAATATTGGATCGAATTTCAGTAACTACTTCAAATCTGCTTTGAATAAAATTTAAAATATCGTCCTTACAAAATTCCATGAAGGAGAGATGTCAATGGAATATTTTTTTAAATTACGACCTGGAAAATGTAAAAATTTCTGCATTGGTATTGAAATCTTCTATTCTGTAAATATTTGGCATACTCACGACAACGTCTTATTTTGCAGCTCGTTTAGCAAACTCTTGAAAATCACAAAATTTTTGTGTCGTATGGGTTTTAGAAAAATATGACTTCATAAATCTACCTAATCTCGCAAATCTACTAGATATAAAAACACATATTTTGATGTTGTTTCCATAGATTTCAGTAATTTCTCTTGCTGGTGATAGATAAGAAGAATGAGATTGCGAAATAATTTTGCGAAATACGAACATTTCCAATTGCTGAGTAAATTTGCGAAAAAAAATCCAATGGTTTTCTAGCAAAATTTTTGCGAAACCTCACAAATTTCACAAAACTTTGCAAGTTATGTTTCGATGCCAAATTTGCGAGATTTGTGAATGTTGCTCAATCACTTAAATACAAAAAAAAATAATGGAATGACATTATCTAAATTCAATTTTTAATGCACTCAATTGCTCAAATTAATTTATCGACTTTGATCAGTGACAATATCGTTATAAAATTGCAAAAATTATAAAATTGCAAAAATGATAAAATTCCAGATATTATAAAATTGACAAAATTGTAAAAATAATAAAATTATCCTCCTTAATATAGTAGAATCGATTAATTTTACATATTATCAGGTATGCAATCTAAATGATGAATTATAATCGAAAGAAATAATTGAGTAATTAATTGATTTTAATTGGTTGATTTAATTGATTTTAATTATTAATTGATTTTAGTACACTTTTCAAAAGATACCTAAAATTAACCTACAGTTTTTATATTTTCTTGTAATTTTTAGATAGATTTCATGGCGTTGATGACTATTAACGCCATGAAACTAATTAACAAAATTGACATGATTGAAAAGCATTTAAAGGTAATGTAATTTTCTCGGAGTAATGAGTTTTATGCGTATATAGTAAAATTTTTAGTGAATCCAAATCAATTTTTTTACAATTAAAATTCATATATAATTGTGATTCCAAACCTAAAATTAAATTGTTTCAAATATGTCTTTAAATTTTCAATTCTAAAAATGTGATGTATATAAAATACAACCACATTTCAGTGTGATCAAATTTTCAATTTTCTGCAATGCATGCACCATTTCTACCTAAAATGTATCAAACTTTTTTGTTAGGACTTCAACGCTGGAGTAAATTTTATGAACAAATTGAATAATTGTTTCATACTTGATAAATAGATTCATTTCCATTGTGTGCAAATTTGGATTGTTTTATAAGAATCGTTATCAAAATTTTGAAAGTTTTTGAAGAAATTTGTAAATAATTTAATTGAGCTATAATAAAAACCATATTTTTTTCATAGTGAAGATGGCATACGTAAAATTTAATTTTTAACAAATCCATTAAAAAACATGCCTTCAAATTTTCAATCCACATTTCAGTTTCAACAATTTATGCACCATTTCCGTAAAAAGTGTATTTATCTCAAGCTATTTTTGGTTTGACTTCAACCCCGAAGTAAATTTTGTCAAAAAATTAATCCACAAATTTTTAATTGTTAGATATTGTACGCTATGACATGAAGCAGGATGGTTTCATCAAAGTCGTAGTTAAATTTACAAAATTTACAAAATTTTAAACGTGTAAGCATTGCAAAAAAAAATAATCGTCATAAATCATCATATAACGAAAAATAATAAATACTTTAAATCTTAAACTTGTTTAAGCTTATAATACATAATAATACATAATATTACATGTTGAAAGTTCAGCAATAAGCTAACGAAAACATAAAGATATATCACGTATTTGCGTGAAATGACTTTTCCCTGTTTTGACTTAACGCCGAAGCAAAATTTTATGAACAAATTAAATTATGATTTGCGAATTGTTATATTTTGCCAATGTCATGACTTGTATAAAGAAAGATTTATATGGTTTCATCAAAATCGTCGTTAAATTTGTCACAATTTTGTAAACTTTGCAAAAAGGTAATCATTATAAATCATCATCTAACGAAGCAATAAATTATTTAAATCTCGAAGTTTTCAGAATTACTTGATTTGAGTATCTATTAAAGGGGATGACGTTAGTGATTTTTATACGCTCAAAACTATTTGGTAAAAAATCGTCGCCGGATGTATTTACTACAACTTTGGTAAAGATGTATCACTACATGCGACCAAAGATTTCGGCGAAACTGAAATACCTTTCGATTAGAACTTGGTTATCCATGAAAAATTGTTGACGGTCTACAAAATTTCCGGAATTAAATTTTTGTACGTAAAATATTTATTTGTCTAAACTTATTTTATTTTAAGTTTAACGCCGAAATAAATTTTGGAGAATAATTAATTGATACAATATCCTTAGGTTCGCCTTCCATGATTCATGACATGACGAAACAAGAAATTTCGCAAGTCTTAGATTTGCCCAGTTTCATCAATCCATGCAACTTTAACTTGATAAGAGTATATATACTCTTAGAAAACTGGTATTGAATCATTACTGGCCGAGTAAGTACATATGACTCTATCGGCATCATATATAGCTTGCAAAGGACTATGGACGATGATGTGGTCCATGGTAACAAAAAAACGGTCCATCTATTTACCTTGGTTCAATTTATTGCTAGCAGCTATGACCTACATCGGTAATACTGAGCGTTACGGCGCGGTAATGCTATGATAGTGAAATATTTACCACTTACAATTAGAATCAAACTATAATCAATTCGGTAGCAAATTATTACCTACACTCTTAGGCAACTGGTGTTGAATCATTTCGAATCCTTACCGGATGGAGTACATATATGACTCTACCGGCATCGGTAATATCGATCGTTACGGCGTAGTAATGAGGTGGTAATGAAATCTTTACCACTCAGAATCAAACTATAACCAATCCGGTAAGGAATTATTACCAAATCAATACCAAAACGGAGTACACATGTGACTCTACCGGATGCTTTACAGTGTAATCAATACGAGTACGGGGTACATATGTCACTGTACCGGATGATTTACAGTGTATCTTCGTAAAATGTGTATCAGGCTCAAACTGACTTTTTTTGTGACTTCAATGCCGAAGTAAATTTTATGAAGAGATTAATTATAAATTTATCATTAGGTTTGGATTGCATTTATCTTTAACTAAAACTATTCAGATTAAATTAAAACTTTCCAAATTAAGGTTTGAAGAGCTTTAAAGTTTTGTCAAAATCAGTAAATTGCCAGAATTTTTAACCCGTAACAAAAAAACTTTGCAAAAAATAATCATCATAAATCGTCATAAACATAAAAATATTTTATTCTTAAAACAAATTTCCAGAATTTTATCACTGCAATGCGTTCAACTTTAACTTGATTTGAGTATCTATTAAAGGTGATGACGCTAGTGAATTTGATAAGCTCAAAATTATTCGGTAACAAAATCGTCACCGCATTATCAAGTTGATGAAGATGTATCACTACTTGGGATCAAAAATCTCCGTGAAACTCAGCAAATTTGATACCTTCCGGTCAGAACTTATGAAGGATATTATACTTGATAATTCACCACCACGTTGGTAAAGAGTTATTATCACCAGATTGTACAAACAATTTCTGCAAAACTCAACTTTGACACCTACCCGTTACAAGTGAATAAAGACATTGTAACAACCTATAATCTCTGCGAAAATATTCAGGGGCAAATGAAAAAGGAATTAGGTTAGGATTTTTATAAATTTTGCATGGAAATCTAGATTTCCGCCACAAATTTTTATGCACCTTTCAAAAGTTGCTGAGTCAATTTAAATATTTTGTCAAAGTTTGTGAATAAAGAATCATAGATATAAATTTCGTGGTGAAAATTTTCCCAATTTGTACAAAAATGCAAAAATTCTGTTGAGCAGTTCTGAAAAATTTGTAGCATTGATCTATTTAATGTCGGTAGTATTAAATTTGTTCAGATAAATTGCGCCTTAAATGGAGTATGTCCGTGGGTAAAATATTCCCCTCAATTTTCATCAAAATTTTTAAATATTGAAACATACTGTTTGTTTCATTCAATGCAATCTCAATGATGAATTATAATTGGAACAAAACATTAATTGATTTTTATTCACAATTCGACCGATAAGATAAATAAATTACAGCTTTTAATTTTCTTTAAATGTTAGATATTTCATGGCATTGATGACATTGGTGACTAACAACGCCATGAAACTAATTTACAAAATTGAAATGATTAAAAAGCATTTTTAGATAATATATTCATCGAATTGTAATGAGGTGTATGCGTAATGAAGTTTTTAATATAGTAAAATTTTATTGATTTATAAATCAAAATCAATCTATATTTTGTTACAATTGAAATTCATCGTTAAGACTCCATACCTAAAATTTCATTGTTTCAAATACAGTAACTTTAAATTTTCAATCATACGAATTTAGTGTATATAAAATACAACCACATTTCAAAGTGTGATCAAATTTTCAATTTTCTATAATTCAAGTACCATTTCTACGTAAAATGTGACATCCAACCTTTTTGTTTATACTTCAACGCCGTTGTAAATTTTGTGAACAAATTGATTAATTATTACATATTCGTTAGATTTTTCGCAATCATTTCATAAGTTGTTTAGAACTGTTTCACCAAAAACGTTAAAGTTATCATAATTTTTAAAGCTTTTAAAGAGGTTTGTAACCGTTCGCTAATACTTAAAAAACATATTTTTTTCATAATACCTAAAACTTAATTTTTAACAAATTCATTAAAAAATATGCCTTCAAATCTTCCATTCACATTTCAAAGCGTGATCAAACTTTCTTAATCTGAATTTTCAAAAATTTATTTCACAATTTCTGCGTAAAATGTGCATCTGTCTCAAACCTATTTTATTTAGACTTCAACGCCGAAGTAAATTTGTGAAAAAATTAATCCACGAATTTTTAATTGTTAGATATTGTACGCTATGACATGAAGTTGGATGGTTCCATCAAAGTCGTTGTTAAATTTGCAAAATTTTTTACACTCTTAGGCAACTGGTATTGAATTATTACGAATCATTACCGGACGGAGTACATATATAACTCTACCGGCGTTGGTAATATTGATCGTTACGGGGTAGTAATTATTCTGGTAATGAACCGCTCAGAATCAAACTATTACCAATCCGGTAGGGAATTATTACCAAATCAATACCAGTACGGAGTACATATATGTATGACTCTACCGGATGCTTTACAGTATACATGTAAAATTTCTAAAAAAATTAATGGTCGTAAATCATCATATGACGAAACAGACTTACTTTATTCAAGTCTTACTTTCAATTATTTCATTATTTCCAATGTATTCAATTTTAACCTGATTTGATTTGAGTCTCTATTAAAGTTAGTGACGCTAGTGGATTTGATACGCTCAAATTTAGTCGGTAAAAAATTGTCCCTGCATGTATTCACCACCACATTAGTAAAGATTTATTACTGAATGGTACATTTTTGCAAAAAATGTGTACCAGGTTCAAACTTTGTTGTGACTTCAACGCCGAAGTACATTTTCTGATAGAATTAATAAGCTATTTTATCAATAGGTTAGCTAGTTTCATCAAAAACGTTAAATTTTTACCAAAATTTTTAACTTGCAAAAATAAACTTTCCAAAAGATAATCGTAATAAATCATCAACTGGACAAACATTAAATTATTGAAGTCTTAAATTTCCAGAATTTCATCAATTGCAATGCGTTCAACTATATTTTAGTATCTATTATAGGCTTTAATAGATACTCAAATTAAGTTAAACTTTGGTATCAAATCGGTGTACCAAATATTTGACAAGTTCTGAATTGTGTGAAATTGAAATTGTGTGAATTGTGAAAAATTGTGAAATTTAGGTATTTCATGTCGGTATTAAATTTGTCGGGATGAATTGCACGTTAAATGAAGCTTATCCACGCGTAAAATATTTCTCCATATTTTCATCGCTTTAAAGATAAATGTCATTCATGACAATTTATGAGTTGTAATTATATATTAAAGACCCTCGCAATCTCAGATTCAATCAGATTCACTAAAATCTTAAAAAAATTGATTTTTCTTGTTAAAATTCCCCACTTTAATTAATGTTGGAAGAACTTTGAAAAACAACAACTTTGTCAAATCTGTAATCAAATTTCAAATACCAAAACGCATACAAATTGAATCTTTTTCCATATCGAAATTGTTGTATTTTTTTAAAAACATTATTTTTAGAAATAAATATTTCAGTAACAAGGTTAATATACAAAATATTTTGAATTTCCCTTAAAGAATCCGTTGATCTAATATTCAATTAGTTTCAAACAAATGAAACCATGGTTCTTTGGCGTCGAAATTGCCCAGTTTAATTAATATCAACTTTTATCAATTTATCAACTTTATGAAATGTGCCACAAGATTTATAATGTCATCCTTACAAAACAAAAAAATGCGAACTGAAGCTTTGTTGAATTGCGAACTCTAAACTGTAAAAATTGAGCATTGCTATCCAAATTGCCCAATTTTTGTGAAAATTTCTTTTTTAAAACAAATATTTCGGTGACAGGGTGAATATATCAAATATTTGGCAAGTTCTGTCGTTAATAAATTTGTTTGAACGAATTACACCGCATATAAAATATTTTCCTATATTTTCATAACTTTAACATAATATCCCCCGTAGAAAATGAGTAATAATTATATATAACTGCGAACCTCAGATGCAATTAATTTCACACGAATACAACAAACTGTTCTTTTGCGTCGAAATTACCCAGTTTAATAAATATAGAAGCGAATTTCAGGCGAATTTTTATCTTTTTACCCTTTTGCTGATTTGGGCGAGATGTGATGCGAATTTTTAGAAAAAATTAAAGTGGAAGTTAGCGTTGCTTAGGATTATTTTTCAAATATGAGTATTTGGCTGATGATGAATCAAAAATAACCATTAAAATAATTTAGTGGACAAGACAAAACGCACCAAAAAGGAACGCAAAAAAGGCACGCAAGAAGGCAATTCGGAATTGAAAAAGGCAACAAAGCAATTCGTCATTGAAAATGCATAGAAATTTATGTTTAAAAACCACGTAATAAATCAATATCTAATTATGGCTTTACATATAATTAATTTGCTAAATTAACTTAACGACTTTAAAGATAATCATGACAAAAAGTATTTCAATAAAATAACTCATAAATACGATAAAAAATATCTAACAGGGTACAATACACTGCTAGAAATCTGGTATAGTCAGACAGGTAATGATTTCTCGGTGCCAAATTTGGTACCGGTTGGTAAATTTTCGGAGCCTAAAATCCCTAACATCTGACCTAATCTAAAACCACGTGGGGATTTCTTGACCTCCCTCAAAAATTGATCCCACGTCCATTATGCAAGGCCTCCATGCAAATAATTCTAAATTCTAAAAATTTCGTAATTTGTGAGACTCTCCTCGGTTTCATGGACATTTTGCACGTTTAGTTAAACGAATGAACGAACGAATGCCAATTATGAAATGAAATGATGCAATTCACTCAGATGTTTATGAACTGTGTAAAGTTGTCTAACATTTTTTGTTAGTAACAAATTTAATTGATATCAAATCTTCAAAAGACACGATCTCCCAATGGGCACGTTTGTCAGATATATTTGCATCCCAAGAGGAGAAAACGCGTCTAAGAGTTGACAAATTTTACACTTCCAAAATTTACCAGGCGTTTTCTTCACCTCGGATGCAAATATCTCTGACAAACGCAACCATTTGGAAATCGTGTCTTTTGCAAATTTCATATCAATTAAATTTGTGATCGACTGACACTAATTTGGTCAAAATGGGATAGCATATGCTGGGAAATTATGAACGTATAAATTAAATTAATAGCTTTGATGGGTAACAAATTAATAATAAAAGTACAAAAAATTGGCATTGTTAATGTTGCAGAGCTGATTTATTTTACGCTTTCATTAGTAAACTTTTACAGTAACTTTTTACATATTTACAAAAACCATCAAATTCAAACATAACCAGCAACCGTGAGCACCCACCAATCTTTCGATGATAATCAAGTAGCTAATTTTCCTAAATTGGTTTTACGACGTGAATGACTAACATTTAAAAATACAGAAAAAATGAGTTTTGGCGATTCATCTTGGCGATTTTTATTTGCTATAAAAAATATCCAGCGTTAAAACTTGACTTGCAACTTTACCGACTCTTCTGAATATTTGAAATGGTGAAAATGTAAGAGAATTGCAAAATACGGGTTCACTGACAAGATATGATCCAATTTGCATGTGCATGGTCAAAATCAAGATATACAAATTTACGCTAAACTTTTACAGATTGTAGAATACTCTTTATTTTGTAAGATAATTTTACAAAAGTTTGCGGTAATTCTTGCAGGTTTTGGTAACTTTGTAAAATCTGTAAACGTACAAATTTTTATAAAATTTATTTTACAAATATTTCGAAGGAAAATTATATAGGTTACAAATTTAGATCAAGGGCTTCTTATTATTTCCTAAAAGTTTCCAAAATTATGTTACAGAACTTACCGATTTTGCATGTATTTCATGAATTCAATTCATGCCGGACGTGGTAACTTCGTGAAATCCGTACATTTTGTAAGACAATTTTACAAACTTTTACGAATTCAAAAAACGCCCTTGATCTGAGTAAGTTTATAAAGGGTGTTGATTTAATTCGCCAACATCAATTTTTCGGAGCGAGATCGGAACAAAGTTAGCTATAATTATTGATTATAATTATATTTCTCTTTGAAATTTTTACCATGGTTGGAGGCAGAACACATACTAATTATAAGCATCATAGCATTGGCATACCAGTGTTAGGAGCGGGAAATTCTAAATAAATAAAAATTCCAACAAAGTTCGTGGCAATGCGCGAACAAAAATTTTTTCAGGGATTAAAAACAACCTGTACAACCCAAATTGATCTGATCTACCAGGGAAATGAAGACTATACTGAAATTTATCCGAAAACTGGAAGTTCTTGTCCAAATGGTGCAAGGGAGTGGAACAACGGAAAACGGATTAAATGAAAATTAAATATGAATAGTTCATTGTAGTGAAAACTATCGTCGAATCTGCATGCATGAATCTGCATCTGCATGAATCTGCATCTTGTCACAGAACTTGCAGGCTAACCAAAAAAGATCATACGCCCACCAAAAATATTGCTGACCGAGCTGCATTTGCGTAAACGCTTTGAAAAAGTGGGAATTTGACAGCCTAAGGAATTTCGTCGCCATATCCTTTGCAAGGATGAATCTCACATTGAGTTGTATCCAAAATTACATTAACAAAATATAGGATACAGGTAGGTAGGTAGGTATTTATTAAGTTCGATTGATGTGGCCTCGGCCTTTACAATCATACATATTTCATTCTTAAATATAATTAAAGTAATTAAATATAGGATACAGAACAGCAAAAAAATCTGGTCAATCATTAATTAGGATCCTGAAAGTGAAGTTGTGAT
This sequence comes from Folsomia candida, assembly GCF_002217175.1. Taxonomy (NCBI): domain Eukaryota; kingdom Metazoa; phylum Arthropoda; class Collembola; order Entomobryomorpha; family Isotomidae; genus Folsomia; species Folsomia candida. The sequence continues at coordinate 897,210 of NW_019091227.1, forward strand.
AACATGTGGGTTTTATGCGCGACTAATATATAGCTGCACAGAGCCTAACTCGAAGAGTTGATGGCATGGTTGAAGTCCATTGTGGAATGACCAATTACTAAGGTACCTCTCAAAAAAAGTTGGGATTCGTCATACCTTCACTTTTCAAAAACGAGCATTTTCTTTGGAGTAAGAAATGTTGGCGAATTTATTCAACACCCTTTACATAAAAATTTGTGAGCTAATTTCCTTACAAGTATTTGCAAAATTTTGTAATTTACAGAATTTATGGAATTTACAATGTTACAAATGACCGCGTGAATTGCCTCACTATATTGATTAACAAAGAAGTTATAAGAAGTTGTAAGAAGTTAATGTTTAAGTAATTGACATTATATGCATGTCCGGGTGTATAATATTTTTATGCTATTTTAATAAGTACTCACGGAATCTTTGCCGGCACTGATCGCACCTGAATGGACGTTCACCCGAGTGTATCTTCATATGAGTGCTAAAAAATATAGAGGACTTGAAAACGCTATAAATATGTAGTGTAAATCTTAAATTTTCAGAATTTCATCGCCGCAATGTATTTAGCTTTAGCTTGATTTAAGTGATTTGATTTACAAATGGCAATATAGATAGGAAATATAAATATACTTCCAATGCGATGGTGTAAAGTGTAACCCTTCGATTTGGTTGAAATTTTGAAATTATGTGGTCCATGTCAATATAACCAACGTTTCTTCAGGCAGTTTGTGCGATGGTCAGAATTTGGCGAAATATTTGAGGGCAAATTGTAACAAAAATTAATGTAATTTCAGCTTGCAATTACATTATCAACCCGCCAAATCTTATATTCAATTAGTTTCACACAAATCTATAAAAAATGATCTTTGGTGTCAAAACTGCCCCACTTTAATAAATATTGGAAGCACTTTTGGCAAATCTGTAGCAAAATTTTTAATGTCATCGTTACAAAAGTCAAAAATGTAAATTGAATCTTTTCTTACATCGAAATCGTTGAATTTTATAAAAACATAACAATAGATTTGAAAAAATCGTCATCAATTACCATCTTACGAAGAAATAAGTTATTTAAATGAATGGTACATTTCTGGGTAAAATGTGTATCAGGCTCAAACTTATTTTGTTTTGACTTGAAGGCCGAAGTAAATTTTATGAAGAAATTGACTAACAATTCACCAGTAGGTTTGATTTCTTTTTATCTTTAACTAAAACTATCCAAATTAATTGAAAACTTTCCAAATTAGGATTTGGAGGGTTTTAAAGTTTTGTCACAATCGTTAACTTTGCCAAATTTTTTTTTACCTGTAGCAATAAACTTTCTATAAATAGTAATCATCATAAACCATCATCTGACGCAACAATAAATTGTTTAAATCCTAAATTTCCAGAATTTCATGATTACAACGCGTTCAACTTTAACTTGATCTTACAATGGAGGTCTCCCAACGTACCCTCACAGATTTGGACCAAACTAGCGTCAAACGATCACAAATATAATTAGCATGAAATTTGCAAATGGCACTATCTGCCAATACACAAGTTTAGCGGAGATATTTTCATAAAAAGAGGGCAGATTACATGCAAATTATATTTGTGATCGATTGACGCTAGTTTGGTCCAAATCTGTGAGCATACGTTGGGAGGCCTTCATTGTGAGCATCTAAAGCTAGTGAATTTGATATTTGACACGTTCAAAATTATTAAATCGTAACAACTGCATGTGTTTATTACCACGTTGGTAAAGATTGATCACATTTCTAAAATGTGAATTAAATTAAATATGTGATAAATTTTGTGAAGAGATAAATTAACAATTTATCATCAGGTCTGAATTCATTTTGAGTGGTATTAACTAAAACTATCCAAATTTAAAACTTTCCAAATTAGAATTTGGAGAGTTTATAAATTTTATCAAAATCGCTGAAATTACCAAAATTTTTAACCTAAAAGACTTTCCAAAAAAATAATCGTCATAAATCATCATCTGACGAAACAATAAATTATTAAATATTAAAATTTTAAAGTTTAACAATTGTAACTTCAACATAATTTGAGTATCTGTTAAAGCCACTGAATTTGATATGTTAAAAATTATTCGGTAACAAAATCGTCACTGCATGCGTTTACTACCGCGTTGGTAAAGACTTATCACTGGATGGTAAATTTTTGCGTAAAATGTGAATCAGGCTCAAACTTACTTTGTTGTGTGTTCAACGCCAAAGTAAATTTTTTGAAGAGATTAATAAACAATTTGTCATTAGGTCAAATAATTTTAAAACTTTACCAATTAGGATTTGCGAGTATGCATAAAATTTCATCAAAATCGTTAAAATTTTCAAAATTTTCAACCTGTAACAATAAGCTCAAAAAATAATCGTAATAAATCATCATCTGACGAAACAATAAATTCTTTAAACCTCAAATTTCCAGAATTTTATGCTTGTAACGCGTTCAACTTTAACTTCACTTGAATGTCTATTAGAGCTAATGGCTCTAATGGATTTGATACTCTCAGAATTATTCGATAATAAAATCATCACGAAATTATCACCTTGGCAAAGAGTTATCACCGAATGGTACTAAAAATTTTCGCAAAACTCAAATTTTATATGTTCCGGTTAAAAATTTATTAAAACAGTTTTGAAACTCCCTGAAATTATTAGCTTTCGGTGGCAAATATTAAATGAAGTAATAATATAAGAACTCTCTTTCAAATTTTACTTGAGGATCTAAATTTCCCACAAGTCTGTATAGTAATTAGTTTACAAATTTCAAAAGCGGTTGACGTCTCGTGAAATAGTTTGTGAATGATTTTCATGCTGAAAATTTTTCCACGTTGCAAAAAAACTCTTCAGGAGTTATAAATTCAGAAAAATTTGTGAAATTTATCTAATTAATGTCGGTATTAAATTTGTGCAGACAAATTGCAATTAAATTGGGTTAGATAAACTGCCCCCCAAATGAGGTTTATCCACGCGTAAAATATTTATCTTATTGTCATCATTTTTTTTACAGATACATAGATGTTTCCCATAAATATGAGTTGAAATTACCGACCCTCTAAATCTCATATTCAATTAGTTTCACAAAAAATTGATCTTTGGTGTTAAAATTGCCAACTTTAATAAATATTTAAAGCACTTTTATCAAATATGTAACAAAGTTTATAATGCCATCATTATAAAAGTCAAAGATGCAAATTGAATCTTTTCTCATATCGAAATTATTTAATTTTTAAAACATTACTTTGAAAAATAAATATTTCAGTAACAAGGTAAATATTTCAAATTTTAAATTTTCCTGAAGCAATCCGCTGATGTCATTTTCAATTAGGTTCAAACTAATAAATGAACTGTCCTTTGGCGTCGAAATTACCCAGTTAAATAAACATTAGAGCGAATTTCTGTAACAAGTTCGTATACAAATTCGTATCGATTATAAAACACTTCTTATGCCATAAAATGACAATCTGTAAACGTTTTTCCGCTCGACGATGATCTCTGTGAAAATTGCGAACAGCGTATTCTACGCAAACTTGACAATTTTGTATATTTATGGATCGTCCGTGACAATTATGTAACTCAACAAACTTTACAAAGTTACAGAAATAGGTATGTAAATTTCTAAAATGGTCAATTTATGGTAAAATTTAATCCTAAAATCCCTAAATTCTGATCTGCTATAAAACCCAAGTAGCATTTTCTTAACTGATTTAAACTAACGACATCCGTACAAAATGCGTACTACTGATAAATATTACCGAGACCTGCAATCTCACATTCAAATAGTTCCACACAAATAAATTAAAACAGTTCTTTGGCATCTAAATTACCCTATAAATTACTTTGCAAATTAAATATGGTATCCAATTCAATTAATGCATCTCCTAAATAATGGTGAAATGTCTCTTGAAGCGAATTTCGACAAGTTTATTTCAATTTTAACATGACGTCCTTACAAAGTTCGATATCACAAAAATTTCTATTCAATCCTTTGTTGAATTATGAATCGTAAAATGTAAAAAATTCGGCATTTGTATCGAAATCAATTGAATTCTTGAAAATATTATGTTTTCTAGAACAAATATTTCCGTAGTGAGATCAAGATAATAAAGTTTTTGAATTTATAGTTTACGAAGTACCGCCCTTTGAATCTAATTATGGCTTTCAATGGGCGTACTCACGACAACTTCTTATTTCGCATCGCAACTCATTTAGCAAACTTGCGAAGATCAAAATATTTCTGTCGTGAGGGGATTAGCAAAATATGACTTCGCAAAACTCTCTTATCTCGCAAATCTACTGAAAAACACCTATTTTGGTATTGTTTCCATGGATTTCTGTAATTTCTCTTGCAGAATTACTTTGCGAAATAATTTTGCGAAATAAGGACATGCTCGATTGCTGGGTAAATTTGCGAACAAAAATCCCATGGTTTTCCAGCAAAGTTTTTGCGAAATCTCGCATATCTCGCAAAACTTCGCAAGTTATGTTGCTATGCTCAATTTGCGAGATATGCGAGATATGCGAAGGTTGACGTGAGTACGCTCAATATAATTAATTTTTGAAAATTAAATTAACGACTTTAAAGTTAACCATTGAAAAAAATTTCAATATAAAAAGCAACAAAAAATCAACAACAGAATAAAATAACAAAATAAAGAATATCTAATATGAGACAAGCACACTGTTAGAAATCTGGTATAGTCTCGCAGGTACTGATTTCTCGGTATTAAAGTTGCTACCGCTTGGTATTAAAATTACATATGCCGGTGAGTAAAAATTTGCAACCATGTGGTAAAACTTTAATACCGAGCTATTACTACACGGTATTACTTATCAATACCACTTTGGTAGAGTTATATATGAATACCGCTTAGAGTTATTTGAATACTTGCTTTTTAAAAGTGTACATAATTGAGTTCGCATTTTTATTGGAAAACTTTTACAAGGAATTTTATGCTTTAAAAATTCCTGGTTACCAAAAATGTAAATTGGGAACAATTTAGGTAAAACTTTTTGCCCATCGTTAAATTGTGAACTTATTCTTAGCCGCACATTATGCACTCGACGTATGAAATGGATATGGATTTTGATATGATATTCTTAATTTTACCATCTTCAATATAGTTTTGCAATTTCCATACATATTTCGCAATTTGTAAATTATTTATTTTACTAAACGAATTTATGCAATACAATTTATCAATTACATCTGTAAACTTGACTCCTTTCGACAGTCTTTGTAAAAATTTCAAACGGCGTATCTACCTATGTAAACTTATTTAGTTAACTTACTTAACTGTTTTATCAGTAATTTTTAAAAATTGTCATTAAATTCAGTAACAATTCTGTATCTTTTGAAATGCTGTAACAGTTGTGTAATCAGATTGTCAATTCTACGAATTTGGTATATAAAAATAAATCTAAGCCTGAAAACCATTTGAGTGTTGTCAAATTTTTGAGTCAAAAAATTTTCTTTAACAAATTAGAAAATCTAAATTCGCATATTTTGTCTTGGGTTCAACGCCAAAATAAATTTTATAAATAAATGAATTCTGTATTTATCTTTAGGTTCCGAGTCCGACGAATTATCTTCTTAGCAAAACTATCTAAAATAATTTAAGACAAGATTGCACAAATCCTAATTTCGTTTAAATCATTAAAATAGATAAACCCTTTCAAAGGAATACAAAGGAATATCAGAACGCAGAACTAAAATTTATAAGTTAAATATATATAAATATATATATATTATATACAATAAATGAAATAACTTACAGAAATTTACTTACAGCAAATTTTATACAACCTGTACACCTCAAATTAGGTTGAACTTTATAGAATTTAAATTCAAACTTTGTAACTTGAAAAATTTGACAAAGTTACAAATCATTCCGGATTTTGATACGAAATTCCCAACATATTTTTGAAATTTTAATATTTAGTGATTTTAATCTTTCTTTTTATCGCGTTTAACGATTTCCCTGATAAGTGCAAATGGTACATATTCTACAAACAATTGACAAATTTTGTATTGATTTACACATCCAAATAGATTTACATAGATGTTCCAAATTACAAAGCTACACATATGTTACTCCAGATTTAGAATCGTTCAAGATTATGATATTCTCGATAATAGTTCTGCAATTTCCATATTTTGCAACTTATTTCACAATTTGTAACTTATTTGTCTAACAAAACAAATAACAAATATAACAATAAATCTGATCTACATAACTTTACCATCTTCCTGAAACTTCACAAGGGCGTACAATTCTATACAATCAACGTAAATTTGACAAATTTTGTATGTGTATAATAAACGTTTTATTTAATAATGATAACTTTTTAATGATAATATTTTTCTGCTAAAAAATCATGAAGATTTGTTAATCCGTTTTATGTATATTTGTTTGATAAATTCAACGTCACAAAATTAAATTATTTCAAATACTAAGTTTTTTATAAAACAAGATCGGAATAAATTTGTGTTCCTACGTGAGTGTCGTATAAGTTTTGAGTAGATTTGAATAAATCCGTCACAACACAAATTCGTATTCAGCCATTTTCTTTCACACTCATTTCATTTCACTTCATCTGACTTGATTTATTACTTCGCCCATGTATTAAGCATAGCGTGAAAAATGAAAGGATTGAGAAATCCTTTCATTCACAGTGACTCATCTGAAATGACGGAATCCTTCACTCATTTTCATTCAAATGATAGTAGTTTCATTTTCATTCGATATCATTCACTATCATCATCCGTCACATGAATGAAAGTGAACAGGTATGTGCACAAGGAGTCACGGAAATAAGGGAAATCCAAGGAAATCATTTCAAAGTGTGATCAAATTTCTTCAACCTCAAGTTTCGACAATTTACGCAACTTTTTTTTGTAAAATGTGTATCTCTGTCAATTGTTCAATTTTTTGTAAATATTATCTGTAATACAAATATTTGAGTAACACGGCGAATATACAAAATATTTCGGATTTAGGAAAATTTCTGAAATTTGTCTAGTAATATGGGTATTAAATTTGTGTAGACAAATTGCAACTTAACTGAAGTTTATCCACGTGTTAAATATTTATCTCTATTTTCATCACTTTATAGTTTAATGTCATCCCTAAATATGAGTTGAAATTATATTACATACCCTCGAAATCTTAAATTCAATTAGTTTCACATCAATCTTAAAAAAATAATATTTGGTGTCAAAATTGCCCACTTTCATAAATATTAAAAGCACTTAATTTGTCAAATCTGTAATATAATTTTAATGTCATCGTTACGAAACTCAAAAATGCAAATTGAATCTTTTCTCATATCGAAATTGTTCAATTTTTGAAAACATTATACTGAAAAACAATACCAAATATTTTGAATTTGCTTTAAGCTTTAAGCAATCCACTGATCTCATATTCAATTACTTTAAAACAAATTAGAAAAATGGTTCTTTGGCGTCAGAATTACCCAGTTTAATAAATATTGGAGCGAACTTCTGTAACAAGTTCATATAAACACTTGTTATGCCCCAAAATGACAATCTATAAACTTTATCCGCTCGAAGATCTCTGTGAAAATTGCCAACGGCGTATAACAGTACAATTTACGTAAACTTGACAATTTTGTAGATGTGTACATTCAATTTGGAGCTTGCACATGTCAAATTAAATTGAATTTCATTCAATTTACAAACTCTAAAAAGTTACTTGTTACTCCACGTTTGAAATGGTTCTGAATTTTGATACGATATTTTCGATATGCATAGTTTTGCAACTTTCATATTTCGCAAATTGTAATTCCTAATCAATCAGATTTACGAAATTTTGTCGCTTTACAATTTTCCTGAAAATTGCAAACGACTCATGATTTATTAAATTATATAAATTACACTGTTTAACAAATATTGGAGGCTCCAAAATGTGTTAATGAACTTCCCTCCGAATTGGAGCGAATTTCAGTAAGAAGTTCATATCAATAAAGTTTCAAACGCCGTCCTTGCAAAGGTCGATATCGCAGAAATGTCGATTTAATCCTTCGTTGAATTAGGAACTGGAAAACGTCAAATTTTTGGATATAGAAATCCTTCAATTTTCGTAAATATTGTTTTTGGTGAAAAAAATATTTCAGTAATCCGATTAAGATACTATAACATGAAGATACTACACTACATGGGTCACACAAGAAGGAAATCTATATTTAATCATGGCATTAAATTAATTTAATTTGCTAAATTACTTTAACGACTTTGAAGATAACCATTACATAAATATTTCTATCAAACAACTCACAAAGTAAAAAATATCTAATGTGAAACAAGTACACTGCTACAAATCTGGTGTAGTCACGCAGATATTGATTTCTCGGTGGTAAAATTGGTACCGGTTGGTATTAGAAATATGCCGGACCGTAAAAATTTGATATACTAATATGGCAAAATTTTAATACTGAGCTATTACTACACGGTTTTAAATGTCAATACCACTTTGCTAGAGTCATCTAAGAATACGGCTTGGTATTAGTTTAATACTAGATTTGTAAGGGTTTATATAATTTAATTTACATTTTTGTTTCAAAATTAATACGATGAATTTTATGCTTTAACTAAAATTTTTGGTTACCAGAATTGCGAATGCAAACAATTGAGGCACAACTAATGCATGCCCCTTGTTAAATTCTGATTCGACAACTTATTTTTAGCCGCAAATTATGTACTCCAAGTATGAAATGAGAGTGAAAATGAAATGAGCGTTTGATGCGATATTCTGAATTTTACTATCCTTTACTATAGTTTTTGGCGAATGAATATACCACCAAGGGGAAATATGCGAAACTTATCTATTTAATCTCGGTGTTAAATTTGTGTAGAAAAATTGCGTCTTATATGAAGTTCATCCACGTGCAAAACATTTCTCCCAGTTTTCATCACTTCACAGGTCATCCATAAATATGAGTTGAAAATTTCAACTTGAAATTACATTACCTACCCCCAAATCTTACTTTCAATTAGTTTCACACAAATTAAAAAAATGATATTTGGTGTCAAAATTGCCCACTTTAATAAATATTGGCAGACTTTCAAAAATAGTATTATCAAATCTGTAACAAAATTTATAATGCCTTATAATTAATTAATTATTCAACCTTTGTAAAAATTATTTTTTTCAAAACAAATATTTCAGTTGCAAGGTGAATACAACAAATATTTTTAATTTGTGAAATTTATCTATACAAATATGTAATATCATTATTTAACTAAAATAAGTTTCATAAAGTTTCATATAAATTGGACCTTAAATGAAGTTTACACATAGATACCCGAATACAAAATATTTCCTGAATTTTCATCAATTTAAAATAATTGCATCTGTACTAAATCAGTAATCCCAGTTTTACGGCGTCAAAAAAATCCAATATTCAATTAGTTTCACACAAATTAATAAAAATACAATTTTGACACCAAAGATATATCTTTGGTGTCAAAATTTGATAAATACTGGAAGGACTTTCAAAAACAACATTGTCAAGTGTGTAACAAGATTTTTAATGTCATCGTTACACAACTCAGAAATGCAAATTGAACCTTTTATCATATTGAAATTTTTAAATTTTTTAAAAACATTATTTTGAAAAATAAATATTTCAGTAACAAGGTAAATATACCAGATAATTTGAATTAGTCGTCAGAAATCCGTTGATCTCATATTCAATTAGGTTCAAACAAATCAAAAAATGGTTCGTTGGCGTCGAAATTACCCAGTTTAATAAATCTTGGAGCGAATTTAAGTACCAACTTGATCATGTGTGCAACAAAATTTATAATGCGATCCATATGAAACTACAAAAATGGAACTTAAATCTTTTGTTGAATTACGAACTTGAAAATGTAAAAAATTAGGCATTGATATCGAAATTTTTCAATTTGTAAATATTTTTTTTTGTGAAATAAATGTTTCTGTAATAATATATCAAATATTTGATAAGTTCTGAATTTAGGAAAATTTATGAAATTTATCTATTTAATGTTGGTATTAAATCCGCACATTTGGATAAATTGCAGCCATAGAGCTATATAATATAAGATTGCACCTTAAATAAAGTTTGGACAACCCGCATATAAAATATGTCCCTCAATTTTCATACTTCAAAGTAACCTTACTAGTTGAAGATTAGTGCTAACGGAAATTTCTACAATGCTATCGATAAGCGAAAAACTAAGCGAAATTTGCAACGACGATTTTTTCGTGTGTCTGAGGTCCCCTTATATAAAATTACCCAGTTTAGTAAATATTGGAGGCTCCAAGTTCACACAATTTTCAATAAAGTTTAAAACGTCGTCCTTACAAGGTCGATATGGCAGAAAAATGTCGATGCAATCTTTTATTGAATTACGAACTGAAAAATATAAAAATTTCTGCATTAATATCGAAATCCTTCAATTCTTGTAAATATTATTTTTTACAGAACAAATATTTCAGCAATAAGATGAACATGCGTTAACTAAATACTTCCGAAACTCTACACTCTTAGAAACTTGGTATTGAAAAAAATCTAACGGTATTGATACGTGACTCTACCGCCTTGGTATTAAACGGTTATACCATATTGGTATAGAACCGGTATTGAAATTATACCTCAGGGTAATAATTTTAATACTAATTGGTATTAAAGTTTTTACCACGTAGTATTAATTCAATACCGGATCAATACCACGCGGTAGAGTCACATATCAATACCAACGGTTATTGATTTTTTTGAGAGTGTACATCCAGTCATGGTGTTAAGTAAGATCCACTTTCTAAATTAACTTAAGGACTTTGGAGATAACCATTAAATAAATATTTCAATCAAATAACTCACAAAATAAAAAATATCTAATATGAAACAAGTAAGAAGTATCAAACTAGAAATCTGATGTATTTAGTCATGTAGATATTTATTTATCGGTTGGTATAAAAAGTATACAGGACCGTAACAATTTTCAACCAATATGTCAAAACTTTAATACGGAGCCATTACTACAGGATATTATTCATTAATACCCCTATGAATACAGATTGGTATTAGTTTACTAATACCGATCTGTATTGTAATACTAGATTTCTAAGGGTTTACATAATTTAGTTATTCACAAAGTAAAGAATATCTAATATGAAACAAGTACACTGCTACAAATCTGGTGTAGTCACGCAGCTATTGATTTCTCGGTGCTAAGTTGGTACCGCTTGGTATAAAAAATATACCGGATATATGGCAAAATTTTAATATTTTAGTTATAAACAAATCTAAGAAAAAAGATCTTTAGTGTCAAAATTGCGCAATTTAATAAATATTGGAAGGACTTGTCAAATCTGTAACTGTAATTAAGATTTTTAATGTCATCGTTACAAAATTAAAAAATATAAATTAAACCTTTTCTCATATTGAAATTGTTATTAACAAAGTAAATATACCAAATAATTTGAAATTGTTGTCAGAAATCCGTTGATCTCATATTCAATTAGGCTCAAACAAATAAAAATATGGTTCGTTGGCGTCGAAATTACCCAATTTAATAGTTATTGGAACGAATTTCTGTAACAAGTTCATATAAAACATTTCTGGTGAACGATAAACGATAATCCGTGAATGTTATCCGTTCGACGATTTCGAAATTGCGAACAGCGTAATCTACGTAAACTTGACAATTTTGTATATGCGTATATTCAATTTTGAAAACATATAGATCGGTAACATACCTAGGAACACATATTGATCGCATATTTAAAACAATTCTTACCACAAGATGGTAAAAATTATCTGTAAGTTTTATATAATTCAACATGTCCATGAAAATTTTAACCGGCGTATAGTTACACAACCTATGTAGACTTGACAAATTTTCGTATGATGAATTTTGAATTTTTACATTTCAAATTAAGCTAAATCAAAACCTTCAACCTTTGTAACTCAACAAACTTTACAAAGTTACATATCATACTTTATGGATGAAATGGTTTTTAATTTTGATACAATATTTTAGATAACACATTTCTGCAATTTTCATATTTTCCAACTTGGACATTTACATATCTTGAGTGATTATAGATTGTAGTAACCATAATCAACTTTGTCTGTAAACTTTATCTGGCTCGACGGTCCTCCTGTGAAACGCAAACGGGGTAAAATTTACGTAAACCTGACAATGAATTTTGAACTTGCACATTTCAAATTAAATTAAATTTCATAGCACTTTCAAGCTTTGTAATTTAACAAAATTAATAAAGTTACAAATGTTATGTTGTTCCAAGTACGAAATGGTTCTGGATTTTACCAGCTTCATGAATACATATTAATTTTGCAATTTTCATAAATCGCAAATCTTTAAATTAGCATATATAAAGAACCCTTCTTACATGCCACAAAATGATCTAAAGGGTGTTAATAAAGTCCGATCCCATGCATTTTTTGGAGCGTGGTTGTTACAAATTCAGCTGGAACTTTTGAACCAGTGAAGTTATTTATTTCAAATTTTTACCATGGGAGGAACAACTAAACGTGTAAGTCATGAGCATCTTAGAGTTGAGATACAAATATTGCATCAGCAGGGGCTTAAACCTACAGAAATTGTGCAAAAATTGGGCTGCAGCCGCAGAACTGTTTGGAAATGGAAGAATAAAAATTTTGTCCACGACAAAAAGCGACCAGGGCGACCCAGAAAGGTGTCACCTACCACAAAAAGAATGATTAAAAACAGACTTTGCAAGAAAACCGGTAGTTCATTACGTAATTGAGCAAGGGAGTTAAATGACTCAAAACGCTATAAAGAGAAGAAGAAGCAAATTAACTGTGTGACCGTGCAAAAATTTGTGAAAACTACGAAGTGGGGTCACACAGCTTACAAACTAACCAAAAAAACCTCTCATGTCACAAAAATATATCGATGACCGTCTGAAATTTGAAGAACTCCTTCAGAAAAGTGCCCATTTGAGTGAAAAAAGACTTGGTGAAGAATTGCGCAGTCACATCCTTTGGACTGACGAATCTATTATTGAACTATATCCAAAATTGAACCAACAAAATGTTCGTTACAGGACAGAAAACAAATCGGATGTACCATCAAGAGCGATCCCAAAATTCGGGCTTAAAGTTATGGTAGCGGGTGGATTTTGTGCACGTTGCGTGACCCCTCTACATATCATACCAAAAGGCCAATCAGTCAATGCAAAGCATTATATGGAAAAAATATTACCTATCTATTTCGATAGCATGGGGAACAAGGAAATATTTCCGAATGAAAGAAAAATAGTTTTCATGCAGGATGGTGCTATAGCCCATACAGCAAAAGCGAGTTTGAGTCTCATCAAGACGCAAGTTTCAACGGTCTGGAGCAAGGGGGTGTGGGCCGCTAACGGCCCAGATTTGAATCCCCTGAAGAACCAGTGGTCCATACTTAAGGAAAATGTATACAAAGAGCCACAACCCCGGGCGAGGGAAGAGCTAGTAAAAAAAAGTTCAAGATGTATGGAATTCGATTTCCAGAGGCACATTGGAAAAATTAGCACAGAGCCTTAAACAAAGAGTTGAGGGCATGGTTAAAGTAAATGGTAACAAGACCAAATACTAAGGTAAATATGTCGAACATTTTTTGTAAGTATCACGGGTAGTTTTTTTTTATACTAGCCTTCACTTTTTTACAGGAAAAATGGGATCGGACTTTATTAACACCCTGTATCTGTAAACCTTATGTAGTTTGAACGATCTCCTTGAAAATTACAAACGGCGAATAATTAATACGATCATTTAAAATTTAATTTAACCATGTAGAACTTTTAAATTTTGTAATTTGATAAACTTTACAAAATTACATATGTTACCCCAATTTTGAAATAGTTCAGGCTTTCGATATATCCACTAATCCCTTCACGAAATATTTTTTTATCTTCACAAGCTTGCCAAATGGGTTGCTCTACGAAATAAGAGTTTTCGTGAGTACGGTCATTATTAGCAATTTGTTGTAGGTAAAATGGCCCTCTTGGACAAACGAATTAAGTTTTGTGTATATTAGAATTTTTGATAAAGTGAAATCAATTAATATTTTATTTAAATTAAAATTCATAATTAAGATACCACACCTAAAATTTATTTTTTTCAAATACGATAACAAAAATATATCTTTAAATTTTCAATCCTTCAAATTTGGTGTATAAAATACAACTACATTCCCAAAGTGTGATAAAATTTTCTGAATCTCCCTTTTCTACAATTTATGCAATAATTCTGCGTAAATTGTGGATCCGTCTCAAACTTATTTAATTTATACTTCAGCGCCGAAGTAAATTTTATGCAAAAATTAATCTACGAATTTTTAATTACTAAATATTGTACGCTATGACATGAAGGAGGATTTGCGTGGTTTCATCAAAGTCGTCACTAGATTTGCCAAAATTTTTAACGTGTAAACTTTCAAAAAAATTAATCGTCATAAATCATCGTCTGACGAAACAATAAATTATTTATATCTTAACTTTCCAGAATTTCATACTTGCAATGCGTTCAACTTTAACCTGATTTGAGTATCTATTAAAATTGATTTCGCCAGTGAATTTGATAGGCTCAAAATTAATTGGTAACTAAATCGAAGAAAACTGAAGAAACAATGAATTATTTAAACCCCATATTTCTAGAATTTTATCACTGCAAAGTGTTCAAATTTAACCTGATTTGAGTTTCTATTATGTAAAATTGATATCGATGGTGAATTTTAAGCATGCGCCCAAAATTATTAATGTGTTTACTACCACGCTGGTAAAGATTTATCACTGAATGGTACATTTCTGCTTAAAATATGCATCACGCTAAAAATTTGTGACTTCAAGGCCGAAGTAAATTTTTTGATGTGATTAATCAATAACTTTTCACTAGGTTTGTCTATCGTTTTCCATTAACAAAAACACTCTACATTACTTTAAAACTTATAAAATAGGATCTGGAGAGTTTTAAAGGTTGCTAAAAGTCGTTAAATTTGCCAAAATTTTTAACCAGTAACAATAAACTTTTCAATAAAATAGTCGTCATAAATAATCAGCATCGGATGAGACAGTCAATTATTATATGTTTACTACTACGCTGGGAAAGATTTATCACTGAATGGTACATTTCTGCGTAAAATGTGTATCAGGTAAAATTTTGTGACTTCAACGCCGAAATAAGTTTTGTTATGAGATTAATAAGTAACTTTTCTGTAGGTGAGTCTCCCGAATGTCCTTAACAAAAATCATCTACATTAATTGAAAACTTGTAAAATTAGATTAGAGTTCCTAAAAGTCGTTAAATTTGCCAAAATTTTTAACCTGTAACAATAAACTTTTCAATAAAATAGTCGTCATAAATAATCATCATCGGATGAAACAATCAATTATTTAAGTCTAAAATCTCCAGAATTTCATCATTGCAATGGGTTTAAATTTAACTTGATTTAAGTATTTCTTAAAGTAGATGACCCTAGTGAATTCAATCCACGCACGAGTATGTCACCATTCAGTTGGATCAATACAGCATCCATAATGCAAGGCCTCCCTGCAAATAAGTTCTGCTTCCTAAAATCTCCTAATTTGCGAGACTCTCCTCGGTTTCATGGACATTTTAGGTGGCTCTACTTTCCTCTATCTTTCAATTATGTTTCACCTCTTTGCATTCCAAACGAAGTTTAGGGTTTATTCCTTACAATTTTTTTTATGTTTCTGAACGAATAACAATTATAAAATGAAATGATGCAATCCACTCGGGGGCCGTCCATAAATTACGTAACGCAAGAGGGGGGGAGGGGGGGTTATGTGAAGAGCGTTACGAATTGTTATGTAGGGGGTGGGGGGTATAACAAATTTGTTACGTAACACATTTCATAAACGCGACTAAAAATCGGATTGAACTCATGTCAGAAGGTTTCAGTGTACGCATGTAAATACTAAATATACCTTTTGCATTATGGTGCGCACATTAAAAG
The DNA here is from genome assembly GCF_002217175.1 of Folsomia candida. Classification (NCBI taxonomy): domain Eukaryota; kingdom Metazoa; phylum Arthropoda; class Collembola; order Entomobryomorpha; family Isotomidae; genus Folsomia; species Folsomia candida. The sequence continues at coordinate 913,215 of NW_019091227.1, forward strand.
CAGAGTACAATTCTTGCCTACTTGTAAACCATCATTCCTCCACAGTGACCTCGGATGGCAATTGTGTGACGTAAGTTTCACGATAAATTGAGCCTTACCTTCAAGATGAGAATTTTATCGGAATTTGCCGATCACCTGAGCCCGAACGAAGTCACTGAGGAGGCATGATGGTTGTCAACTCGTCTTTTAATGGTTTTCCAGATGCAAAAGTCTTGTTAAAAGTTGAGAGACCTGTAAGATTTACAATTTTCATTTTTTCTTTCTATGTGATTGCGGTTGTTCTTGGACAAGAAATTCACAAAATTCTAATTTATCTAGCAATTTAAAGTAAATAGAAGCAATAAAAGCGACATTTGTTTACTCAACCTGGAACAAATGAAAATTTTGCAAGTTACTGCTAAAGAAATTCCCTGCGGTGAAATCAAATTTACGTTACGTTACGAAGGGGGAGGGGGGGTTTGAAAAATAACGATTTTTGCGTTACGTAATTTATGGACGGCCCCTCGGATGTTTATGAACTGTGTAAAATTATTTAACTGATTCACAATATTATAGAGGCAATTCACACAGGCCTCCTTAACATTTACAAATAAAACCCCTTTATTACAAACTTTACAAAATCTTATAAGCATTTACGTAATTGTATAAGGAAAATTAGACTACAAATTAGGTTACCTTTGCGACTATTTCAATATTTTGTGAAACCCCCTCTAGCTAAAATTAAGGCGAATATTCGTCACTTCGTGAAGTTATTTAGGTGCTGAACGGTCTCAAGCGGATTATTTGCCCATTCGGCGTTAAAGTTTGTGTAACAAATTGTAAAGGTGATTGTGGTTTACGTCTCATGAAATAGTTTGTTAAAGTTTGTGAATGATTTTCGTGGTGAAAATTTTCACAATTTGCAAACTGTCGAGCAGTTAATTTAGGAAAATTTGTGGAATTCATCTATTTAATGTGGGTATTATTAAATTTAAGCTTAGGAGTAGAAGGTCACTACTTGTCGGGCTCCGATTTCGATCTCCTTTGGATATGTTGTAGTACTACATGAGTGTAGAAAAAGTGAAGGAAGGTTAGACTCCATGAGCCCATTTACGCCCGCCACACCCCCTCAAAGGCGCCTAAACCCCCACAGTTGACGCACTAAAATCATCGCCAAAAATCGGGTTTTGGTCAGATTTTCAAAAAATTTACATTTTTGTGATCCCAGATAGTTGCTCTACCATATCCAATAGCAAACTCAACTTTTTTGAAATTTTCAATATTTTCGAAGATTTTCTGACCAAGGGTATGTATTGAAAAAATTCGAAATTTCAAAAAAGTCATTCTTATACCGAGATTAAATGTGCACTCAAAAATGTGGAATTTGTTGAATTACAACTAGTGATAGTTGCGCAACAAGAAAATAAGGCCCTTTAAGGAATTGATATGCTACTTTTATTTATATTAATCAATTAATCTCGAGAAAAACAAAATTTTGATGGAAATTGATTTTCGGTATTTAATATAAATAAAAGTAGCATATAAATTCCTCAAAGGGCCTTGCTCCCTTGTTGCGCAACTATCACTAGTTGTAATTCAACAAATTTCACATTTTTGAGTGCACATTTAATCTCGGAATTAGAATGACCAGGTCAAGATTTTGCATTTTTTCATGATTCGTCTCAACTTGTCATAGAGTATGCGTGGTGGGAAGCCACCACCACACATACTCTTCCCACTGGAAACCACTAAAAACATAAACAATGCCAGATGATATTTGCAGTTTTTTGCAAAAAATTCAAAATTCCCACCGAAACTTGTGAACTTTTTACCCCACCGAGTTCATCAGTTTCGCCACTATGTGATTTATGAGGATTGGTTTAACATAAAATATAGTCAACTCTTAATGTCACTATTAAATTTGTTTATGTATATAAATTGCACCTTAAAATAAATGAAGTTTTGATAACCCAATATAAAATATTTTCCACTATTTTCATGACTTTAAAATAATGTCATCCGTAAAAAGTGAATCAGAATTATATTACCGTCCTTCGCAATCTGATTTTCCATTAGTTTCACACAAATCTAAAAATTTGTTCTTTGCCGTTGGAATTGCCCACTTTGATAAATATTGGAAGGACTTTCAAAAACAACGTTGTCAAATCTATAACAAAATTTTTAATATGATCGTTACAAACCCCAAAAATGCTAATTGATTCTTTTCTCATATCGAAATTGTTGAATTTTTAAAACATTATTTTGAAAAAAAAAACAAATATTTCAATAACAAGGTACATACACTACATACTTAACCTAATATTTTGAATTTGGTTGAAGTTTGGTTTGAAGGATCCGACAATCTTGTATTCAATTATTTTCAAACAAAATAAAAAAAATGGTTCTTTGGCGTCGAAATTACCCAGTTTTGGAGCGAATTTAATTTCAGTAACAACATTACCAAATCTTCCACAAAATGTATAATGCAATCCTTATAAAACTACACAAAAAAATGCGACTTGAATCTTTTGTTTAATTACAAGCTGAAAATGTAAAAATTGGACATTGATTGATCGAAAAATGTGTAATTCAATTTGTAAACATTATTTCGCGAAATAAATTTTCAAGAATAAGGTGAACATATCAAATATTTGATATGTTCTGAATTTGGAAATTTTTAAAAAATTTATCTGTTTAATGTCATTATTAAATTGACAATGACAATTTTGTATATGTATATATTCAATTTTGAACTTGTGCATGGGTTTCAAATCAAATTTAATTTAATTCAAATTACTTTCAAGTACAGTATTTGCATATATTCAGTTTTGAACTGTACATTTCACATTAAATTAAAATAAAATTGCTTTCAAATTTTGTAACTTTACAAACTTTAAAAAATTACATGTTACTCCACGTTTGAAATGGCTCCGGATTATGATACGATATTTTCGATATGCATAGTTTTGCAAATTTTCATATTTCGCACATTGTATCAATTTGTGAGCAGTGATCAATCAGATTTACGAAACTTTGTAGCTTTACGATCTTCCTGGAAATTACAAACGACATATGATTTATTAAATCCACTCTAATAAAGCGTTAGTGTTAAGTCGCTGACTGAGTCCCTGTGGCTCGCAATGCAAGTTGCCCCGTAGAGTAGACAAAGAGGGAAGCGGAGCAACCAATGCATGCATGAATTTTCTGCATGAGTCTCACTTCGCCTGCACGTGACTTTCACGTACGTACACTTGCCATCAAACTCAAATTAAATGTTTTAATATATAAACACAGTGTGCAAGTAAATTGAGTGAGTGAGCAGTATACATATATCACTCATCAATAGTGGTTATCATGATAAGTGATCTTAATAACCAGTGGTTATTAACCACTATTAATTAATTATTTTAGTGTGAGAAACTCCACCCACAGCGAGTGGCATATCAATTCGAATGTATTTTTGACGCTGAATCCAACGCTCAATGGTTTTGACCTCCGAGGCCCCCTTGACCTTGCCGTGACCGTGGTATTCAAATATGGCTTATTCGTGATGTCGCATATCAATTCGAATGTATTTTTGACGCTGAATCCAAATCCGTCAATAGCTTGGCGTTAATTGTAGAAGTTAACGGGGTTTATGGAACTTAACGGGAGCGTGAAGCGTGGGAATTTAAATAGTGAGCTATGCAGTTACTCCCACGCGACGGGAATTTAAGGAAAGTAATTAGCTATTCAACTACTCCCACAGGGGGAAATTAAATTGTACTGTGACCAGGTTAATTAAAATGCAGTATGACTTGGGCAAACCCTCACTCTGATGTATGTATGTGGTATGACAAAGTCTCCACTGGGAATTATTTAAAGTATAGTATGACGGATTTTTCGCTTTGGGCACACCCCCACTGGAACTCTAGAACCCGGCCTTGGCCGGGCTATACGCTAGTTGTATATAAATTACCAAGTTTAAAAACAAATATTGGAGGCTCCAATATTCGCTCCAATTTGGAGCGAATTTCAATAACAAGTTCATAAGTAAAGTTTAAAACGCAGGTCGATATCGCAGAATTGTCGATGCAATCTTTTATTGAGTTAGAAAGTGAAAAAACGTAAAATTTCTGCATTTATATCGAAATCCTTCAATTTTTGAAAATATGATGTTTTGCAGAACAAATATGTCAGCAATAAGATTAAGATGCTAAAGTGTTTCTGTAAATATTTATGTAAATATGTATTTATAAAATTCTAATAAATAACCTAATCATGTTTTTAAATAAGATTAATTTTCTACATTAAGTTAACGACCTTGAAGATAACCGCTAATTAAATATTTCAATCAAATAACTCACAATCTAAAAATATCTAATATGAAACAAGTACACTGCTAGAAATCTGGTGTAGTCACGCAGATATTGATTTCTCGGTGGTAAATTTGGTACCGGTGGGTATTAAAAATATGCCGGACAGTAAAAATTTGCTATACACTCTAAATAAATTTGATTAAAATTTACTCAATTTTGAGTAAAGTTGCCACCAACGCAACTATTGAGTAAAATTTACCCTGAGAAAGGTAAAATTTACTCAAGGTTGAAAGATATTTGCTCAACCTTGAGTAAATTTTACCTCTGTCAGGGTAAATTTTACTCAATTGAATAGTTGCTTTGGTGGCAATTTTACTCAACTTTATTTACAGTGTACCAATATGGCAAAATTTTTATACCGAGCTATATTACTACACGATATTAATTGTCAATACCACTTTGGTAGAGTAATGTAAGAATACGGCTTGGTACTAGTTTAATACTAGATTTCTAAGAGTTTACAAAATTTAGTTTACAAAGTTGCCACAGAATATAGATTCTACAATCGTAGAATCTATATTCTGTGCAAAGGTGCATACTACTCTACGTATGAAATGGTTCTAAATTTTGATACGATATTCTCGATAACATAGTTCTGCAATTTCCTTATTTCGCAACGCACATATTTCGCAATTCTTATAAAGCACATTTTGAACAAGCCCAGTCATATCTGTAAACCTTGTTTTGCTCGACGATCTCTCTGAAAATTACAAACGGCGTATAATTATACAACTATGTAAACTTGGCAAATTTTGTATGTAAACTGATTTCAGAATCTACACATTTGAAATTGAATTGAATTATATAGAACTGTCAAACTATGTAACTTTACAAACTTCACAAAGTTACACAAATTCATAAATTTCTAAAATAGTGAAAATCAATGATCAATTTACGGAGAAATTTGGGCCTAAAATTTATCAATTCTTAATTAATATAAAACCCATGTGAGAATTTCTTGACCCATGTCAAAAATAGATCCAACATCCTGTATGCGGGACCTTGATGTACAAAACTCCTACTTCCTTAAATCTCCTAATTTGTGCGACTCTTTTCGGTGATATTTCAAGTCTTTCTATCCTAAACGAAATCGAGGATTCATTGGTCTCAAGTTTTTCATATTTCTGAATGACTAAGAATTATGAAAGAAAATTACCACACTTCCCTCGGATGTTTATGAACTGTGTAACATTATTTAACTATACTTTTACAAAATTATAGAGGCAATTCACCCAGTCCTTGGTAACGTTATAAAATCCGAAAATTTTATAAAATTTACAAATATGTCTGGGAAAAATCAGCTCACAAATTTTTGTAACCTCGGTCAGATCAAGGACGCCTTGTTATTTTAGAAAAGTTTGTAAACTTATTTTTACAAAATTTACGAATTTTACAAAGTTACCAATGACCGCGTGAATTTCCTCAATATCTTTGCAATGTTTGAAGGAATTTTTGTAATTTGACTTTAGTTTTAGTATGTTTGAATCGAAATCTTTGCAAATTTTGAGAACAATTTTTTTGAGACTTCCGCTTACAATTGATAAAATGATTTTAGTTCGACTCAATTTTATCCAAATTTCACTACTTTCAACTTTCATATTATTTATTTTACGCAACAAATCCGTAACTTTTTATTTATTTCTGCAATAAAAATCCGTAGGATCTTTTTTTCGAATAAAATCCACTTTGTAATTTTTTTTTTATAGCTGATAGGCAGTAACGTCATGAAGTGAAATTGCCATAATTACGCTAAATTTCTATAAGAACAGATCGTGTTTTTCGCACATAAGTGTTGTATAAGTTGAGTTGTATGAATCGATCACAAATTTAAAGGGTTAACCCTTTAACGTGTATTATTAATGACAAGAAAATGCATTAAATCGGGAACACTATAAGTATTTTGTTGTCATGGCGCGGGAGGAGAAATTCTGAAGTTTTTAATAAAACTCGAAAATTTAACATTGCGTTGTATAGGGAAATATCCAAATTTTCGGGAAGAAAATCTTCAAATTTAGCATTGTGTTGGCATAGGAGAAATCCCTCAAAATTTCAATAAATTTTAGGTCGCAGAGAGAAAATGGTGAAAATCAATGACCTCCTAGAAACGACAATTGTCTTCCTTCCGCGCCATGACCACGATTTTTCAGGACGACTTTTGTCGTACTCCCGAATTAAACCATTTCTTATAAAACGACTATTGTTGTCGTTACAGTTTAAAGGGTTAACTTGAAATTTGCGAAAGACACGATCTCCCAATCGTCACGTTTGACAGAGATATTTGCATCCGAAGAGGAAAAAACGCGCAGTAAATTCGGAAAGTGTAAAATTTGCCAACTTTAAGACGTGTTTTCTCCATACCTGTTCAAAAATTAAATTTCCATTGAAAAGTCACTCATACCGATTTTTGACTAAAGATTTTCATTCACCTTCAGTCATTTTCTCTCACACTCATTTCATTTCACTTCACTTCATCTGACTTCATTTCTTACTTCGTCCAATATATTAAGCATATGGTGAAAAATGAAAGGAATGAGAAATCCTTTCATTCAGAAATGACGGAAATGAAATGAAATTGTTCAATTTTTGAAAACTTTATTTTGCAAAACAAATATTTAAGTTTATCCACGTGTAAAATATTTCTCCCAATTTTCATAACTTTACTTACAGATAAATGTCATCCGTAAAAATGACTTGAAATTACATCACCGACCTCCCAAATCATATATTATATTTGTTTCACACAAATCTAAAAAAATGATCTTTGGTGTCAAAATTGCCCACTTTAATAAATATTGGAAGGACTTTTGTCAAATCTGTAACAAAACAAGATTTTTAATGTCATCGTTACAAGACTGAAAATTGTAAATTGAATCTTTCCTCATATCGAAATTGTTTAAAACTTGATTTTGAAAAACAAATATTTCAGTAATAAAGTAAATATACCAGATAATTTGAATTTGTTTTCAGGAATCCGTTGATCTCATATGCAATTAGTTTCAAACATATCAAAAAATGATTCTTTGGCGTCGAAATTACACAGTTTAATAATTATTCGAACGAATTTCTGTAATAAGTTCATATAAAACGTTTCTTATTCGACAAAACGATAATCTGTGAATGTTATCCGTCCGACGATTTCGGAATTGCGAACAGCGTAATCTACGTAACCTTGACAATTTTGTATATGCGTATATTCAATTTTGAAAACATACCGATGAAGATATATGGATCGTATATCTACAAAACACTTCTTACCACAAGATGGTGAAAATTATCTGTAAATTTTATGTAATTCAACATGTTTAGAAAATTTCAACCGGCGTGTAGTTACACAACCTATGTAAACTTGACAAATTTTCATATAATGAATTTTGAATTTCTACATTTCAAATTAAGCTAAAGTCAGAACTTTCAACTTAACAAACTTTACAAAGTTACATATCATACTTTATGGATGAAATGGTTCTAAATTTTGATACAATATTTTAGATAATACATTTCTGCCATTTTTATGTTTTCCAACTTGCACATTTACATATCTTGAGTGATTGTACATTGCAACCATAATCAGATTTATCTGTAAACTTTACCTGGCTCAGCGATCCTCCTGTGAAACGCAAACGGCGTAGAATTTACGTAAACCTGACAATGAATTTTGAACTTGCACATCTCAAATTAAATTAATTTTCATATGACTTTCAAGCTTTGTAATTTAGCAAAATTAATAAAGTTACAAATGTTATGTTATTCCAAGTACGAAATGGTTCTGGATTTTACCAGCTTCATGAATACATATATTAATTTTGCAATAATTCGTAATTTGTCTTACAATCTGCAAATCTTTAAATTATCATAAATGAAAAACACTTCTTGCATGCCACAAAATTATCTATCTGTAAAACTTTTGTACTTCGAACGATCTCCTTGAAAATTACAAACGGCGTATAATTAATACGATCATTTAAAATTTAATTTAACCATGTAGAACTTTTAAATTTTGTGATTTAATAAACTTAATGTTACCCCCATTTTGAAATAGTTCAGGCTTTCGATATATCCACTAATCCCTTCACGACACAAATTTTTTGATCTTCACAAGCTGCTAAATGGGTTGCTCTGCGAAATAAGAGTTTTCGTGAGTACGGTCATTATTAGCAATTTGTCGTAGGTAAAATGGCCCTCGAGGACAAACGATTTACGTTTTGTGTATAGTAGAATTTTGGATAAAGTGAAATCTATTAATATTTTATTCCAATTAAAATTCATAATTAAGATTCCACACCTAAAATTTCATTTTTTCAAATACGATAACAAAAATATAGCTATAAATTTTCAATCCTTCGGACTTGGGGCATAAAATGCAACAACATTTCGAAGTGTGATAAAATTTTCTGAATCTCCATTTTTAACAATTTATGCACTAACTATGCATAAAATTTGGGTCTGTCTTACTCAAACTGATTTTATTTATACTTCAACGCCGAAGTAAATTTTGTGAAAAATTAATTTATGAATTTTCAATCATTAGGTATTATACGCTCTGACATGAAGTAGGATTTGCATGGTTTTATCAAAGTCGTCGTTAGATTTGCCAAAAACTTGTAACGTGTAAACTTTAAAAAAAATAATGGTCATAAATCATCATCTGAAGAAACAAATAATTATTTAAACCCTATTTTACCAGAATTTTATCACTGCAATGCGTTCAAGTTTAACCTGATTTGAGGATCTATTATGTAAGATTGATATCGCTGGTGAATTTTAAGCATTTTAAGCATCGTGCTCAAAATTATTATTTATGTTTACTACTACGCTGGGAAAGATTTATCACTGAATGGTACATTTCTGCGTAAAATGTGTATCAGGTAAAATTTTGTGACTTCAACGCCGAAATAAGTTTTGTTATGAGATTAATAAGTAACTTTTCTGTAGGTGAGTCTCCCGAATGTCCTTAACAAAAATCATCTACATTAATTGAAAACTTGTAAAATTAGATTAGAGTTCCTAAAAGTCGTTAAATTTGCCAAAATTTTTAACCTGTAACAATAAACTTTTCAATAAAATAGTCGTCATAAATAATCATCATCGGATGAAACAATCAATTATTTAAGTCTTAAATCTCCAGAATTTCACCATTGCAATGGATTCAGCTTTAAGTTGATATAGGTATTTATTAAAGTTGATGACCCTAGTGAATTCAATCCGCGCGCAATTGTGTCACCATTCAGTTGGTGAATATTCCAAATATTTTACAGGTTTTGAACTTAAGAAAATTTGTGAAATTTACCAATTTAAGGGCCTGGGGGAAGTTGCTTAGAAATCACGTCAACTTTGACGATAAAATTCAGCAATGCACAAGAGGGCAGATTTTTTAAATTATGTTTAATGCGTTAATCATATCTTTAGATTTTACTTGAGTTTTTTTTGACGATCTGCCCTCTTGTGCAGTGGAGATATTTGGTCGTAAAGTGAGGACAAATTGGCTTAGAATTGCCAAATTAATGGCAGGAATTGCATTTTGAGTATCCATGGAACAAAAGAAACAACTTTTTTCAAAAACTTGAGGGACTTGAGGGAAACTTTTTCAAAAGCAGTGACAAAACCAAAGCTTTTGAACGTGAGTGTCCCATAGAAACGGTGTCAATTAATTGTGGTCGTAACCTAACAGAGCGATAATAATCTTGGGGCCCTGGCAATTATTGTTGCTAACATAAAATCAAGTAAATCTTCCCCCGGGCCCTTAATGTCGGTATTAAATATGTTTAGATAAGTTTCACTTTAAATGAAGTTTACCCACGTGTAAAATATTTCTCTATATTTTCATCACTTTACTTCAATTAGTTTCACACAAATCTGAAAATTTGTTATTCGCCGTTAAAATTGCCCACTTTGATAAATATCGGAAGGACTTTCAAAAATAACTTTTGTCAAATCTGTGACAAAATTTATTATGCCATAAATTTACATCTATTTGTCTAATACTTACCACTCCATTAAACTTTTTCCCGAGCCAGTCAAGGATTTGTGAAACTCGGGACTCAAACAGGGCTTCCCCTGGTTTACCTCCCTTACGTTTCATACCAAGACCTGAATATGTGCAAAATATCACACCAGATTCGAGTGTAATCTTTCCCCAATCCTTTGGTGTCTTCTTGATGACCAGGGTCTCGTCGGTCCCCCTCATTACGGAGGCTCCGCCACTAACACGTGAACGTTTATGACCTTAAATTACTGGTTGAACGGCTTGGAGTGGAGGTTCCGAACATTTTTTATGTGAAAGCCCTTTTCTCGAGCTATAAGTCGGCATCGGCGATTTCAACTTCTGTACACTGATTTGACCATGGTGAGGTCAACTTTAGACTACTAGTCTCTCAAAACTTTCCAAACTCCGTCAAACGATTTTGGGTGGCGAAGAAAAGATTTTATTTCAGATATCCAAAGCCGAAAAAATCCATGGGACTTACATAGGGTGAATTAACAGGTATTTCACTATTTTGGATGATTGTTATCCCGAGTCTAGCTTTTAAGTCCTTGGCGTAATCCTGGGTCAAAAGGGCGGTGTGCGATGACGCTGCGTCGTGATGAACTATCACTTTATTTGTGTCCTAGCCATATAGTTTTGGAAGATGAATCTCCAAAAGCGGTTTTAAAACAAAGTCAATAAAGTACTTCGCAGTTACCTTCACTTTTTGTGGAACTTTGATAAGTGGGAGGAGACCACGACCAGATAATGCACCAACCACCATGAACTTGTTGCAAAACTTTTCCGTGTGCGGGATGGCCAATCTTCTGGAATTAATTTCTCCTTTGGTTGCATAGTAAATTTGTCTCTGACCGTGGGTATCTTGTAAAGAAAATAATTCTTCATCCAACGACACTAAACAGTCACTTTTATCTTTTGTCAGGTAATTCACATAAATTATTTTGCAGGTCAGACGACGATTTTTTTTATGCTTCTCAGTCAGCTGATTGACTTGCATTTTTCTTCGGTTTTGCTTCCCCAAAATTTTAATTGCTCGTCGCACACTAATCTCTGACACTTTGGTTAGACGTGCCAGTGCTCTCTGGGGTGGTGGGTTGTCCTCAGAGGTCAATAGGTCAATTTTCTTAAGCACGGGCCGAATTAGCACTTTTCGGACTCGGGTTTGAGGCATGATGGTTGTCCTGTGGTACGAGCTTGTCGTTATTGACCTTCTTTTTTAAGTACCTTATGTATCCTTCCTTTTAAAACTTGTTGTCCTTGAGTTTTAAAGTGGTTAATTATGTCTGTGTCCGAAATATTAAGTTTGGAAAGTGTTTTTATGGTACCCTCTTACTCTAAGGTCAATGGTCGGGTCATTTTTGAATCTAGAGAGCTAATTTTTTGCTCGGCCCTTGTCAACAATCACATGTCGCTATGCTCAAAATTTGGAACCGAAACTCCAACCCGTTTTGGAGCAATTCAAGAGTGACCGCGTTCACGTGTTAGTAGCGCATCCTGTAGGTGAGCAAAATCCCGTCTGGCATCATCTATCAACATGGGTGATGACGATATCCATAGTGCCCTCTTTCGACCCTTCTTAAAGTTATTAAGCATTATTCCAGCTATAGTACGTCCTTTCCCCACTCCAGCTCCGTCCCCTGTAAGTTTCCAGAAACAAATTAAAATCCATTTACAGCAAAGGGGGCAATTATCCTACACATTATAAAGTGTTAATATATCAACAGCGGCAGCGGAAGCTGGAGGGCAATATGGGTAGTAGTATGATATAGGTGGACGAGGCTTATTGTAATGGTTTGTGCACAAAATTGACGCCCCATTCATCCATGAAAAATTTGGCTTGACAAAATAATCACCATAATCCCAACTTCATTACATCCATGGTTACGTATAATTAAAAAAAATACCTAGGAGGAACCCTTGGCGAAGCCCTCCCGCAATATGATGTTCGTGACTCTGTCCAGCAAGTATTATACTGTCCATCTGGACTCCCGACAGGCCCTCATAAAGACACTCGTCCGGAATACTATGCACGTAAGTCAATACGGGAACATTGACGCACGATAGTGTTGATGTCTCAACCACGGGTGCAGGATGTTGCAACTCGGAAAACTTAACACTTTATACGGTTGGAATAATGATTCGTCCATACCTGAAATCTTTGAAAAAGTAGAAAATCTAAATGGGAGTAATCAAATTTAGCTTGTTGACTTATGAAAATCGATCACAAACTGATTGCTTAGGTTAGGTTAGGCTTATGTTATGTTAAGTTAGGTTATATTATGGGTTATATTATGTATGTTATATTGTAGTACATTTCTTGGCTAGTACAGTACTGTTTGTCTAACCTAATATACAATTGAAAATTTTTACTTGCACTTAGTAGCTAATACTGCCAGTTTTGGTGAACATTATATTAGGTAGTGCAGTGTATTGCAAAAAAATCCGACCCGATTCGTGGAAAATTACTAACAGCGTATAAGTATTAGAACTTAGGTAAACTTGACAAACTTTATGAATTTCGAATCTACACATTTCAAATTAAATTGAACAAAGTCATACGAAAATGAAAATGCCATGAAATTCGTAGTTGTATTATTATTTTAAAAAAATGGTGTTTATATTGCAAAATTAAGTAAAGTAGAATTATCCAGGATATTTTGAAGGTATCTAGAATATATTTTTCGATATGTTACGTATCACAAAATATTAAATTTGGCCTTAACATCATCCACTTGTACTTAAAATTGTAATTTTTCAGAATCTCATGCTTCTTTTCTTCTCTTACGTTTTAGAGTCAATTCTGCAGCAAAACGCAAAACTTCGTGCCAATCTATGCCGCCCATTTGGTTGCACCTTCTCCGATTAAATAAATTTCACGCAAAACTTATGACGTTTGTTGAGCAAATATTTGCTAGGCTTCAATGTTTTTGAAATTTATCAAGTTTAATGTCTATTCGAGGCCCAGTTTCACTGAGCTGTTTAAGATAAAGACAAAAACTGCAATTTTTGACGACGGGAAATCTAACGACGAATTTTAACGAACACAATTTTTTCAAGTTAAATAATTGACTTTGATTGGTAACAATTTCATGGTAAAATTGCAAACAGTAAACCTTGTTAATATGATAATTTCACATTTTTGTTTATGAAATCGTAATGTTTCTGTGTGTTATATTTCGATGTTAAACTTGTTTCGTTCTACACATCTTTAAAGATAAATAAAGTGCAGTTTTTACATTTTCTTGAAGTCTTAGCTAGTCATTAGCGCCGTGCGAGTAATTTGCAATATTTAGATAATTATGAAATATTTGGAGGTAAAATAGCCGTCGAGGGCAAATGATTAAGATTTACGTGAAAGGTAAAATTTTTGATAAATTAAAATTAAATAATATTTTGTTCCGATTAAGATTTCATATTTAATAATACAATGTGAAATTAATTGGTTTCACCTTTATAAAAGTGAATCAAACATTAAAATAATATTATAAATATTATTATTAAATTGTTACCCATCGAAGTCTATAATTGGATTTGGGAAGTTAAGCGCTTTAAATAATTGGATTTGGGAAGTTAAGCGCTTTAAAAATTGTATTCAGGTGAACACTTCTTGTTTTGAATTTTTGGAAATGCATTAGAATTTATCTTTTTAATGTCCGTCGGTATTACTAAATTTTTAGTGGATAAAAATTACACCTTAAATGAAGTCTATCCACGCATTGACTTCCACGATCACGAATAAACGTGATGTTCACGTTTATTCCACATTCATCATGAAATAGACAAAATAGAGAAAATAGAGGAAAAATGTTGTTAATAAAAAATTTTTTTTTAATGCCATGAAAATTTCATCACATTAAACTTTATTTCATCACAAAAAAATTATTAAAACATGTTTACTTTGTTTCAGTAAACTTTATACTCTTTTTAATTCAGCTTTAACACTTTGAGCAAATTTCCGATCAAATCTGCAACAAAATTTATAATCCCATCCTTATAATACTCACAAATATATATAAATTAAATCTTTTGGTAAATCGCATGTCTTTATTAGCCCTTGCGAATCTTTTGTTGAATTACGTAGTGGAAAATGAAATAATTGGGCATTGATATAGAAATTGTCCAAGTTTTGTAAATATTATTTTGTAAGACAAATATTTCAGTAACAAGGTAAATACAACTGTCATAAATACTATACTTATTACAAGGTCTCACGACGGCACTGATCCGGCTACAATTTCAAATCGGGTATAATTGGAGACCCGGCTAAATTTGTTTCCGATTATGCATAACTTGAATCATCTAAGAACAGGCATTAAACGAATGCTATAATTAGAGATGAGCTTATTAAAATTTTTACACTTGGGCTCAAGACCCGGCTATATAAATGGAGATTTATGGTATACCAAATATTCTACGGGTTACGCGAATTTAGGAAAATTTGTGAAATTTATCTATTTAATGTAGGTATTAAATTTGTTTAGATAATTTGCACCTTAACTCAAGGTTATCTGCACGTATTATATGAAATATTTTACCCTATTTTAATCCTTCAAAATAACTTCATTCGTATAAAACGAGTACTAATTATATTACTGAACCCCGGAATCCTACATCAACAAATTTTATATTCTTAGTTCGACACAAATCTAAAAAAATTGTTCTTATACGTCGAAATTCTCCCAGATTAATAAATATTTAAGAGAATTTCGGTAAGAAGTTCATACCTGTTTTCAATAAAATTTAAAATATGCCGTCCTGACAAAGTTCGATATCACAGAAATGTCTATGGGATCTTTTGTTGAGTTAGGAACCGGAAAATGTAAAAAAAATTTGCATTGATATCGAAATCTTTCGATTCTTGTAAATATTATCTTTTGTTGAACAAATATTTCAGTAATAAAATGAAGATACTATCAATGCGATGGTTTCAAGTGTAACCCTCCGATTTGGCTGATATTTTAAAATTATGTGGTCGAAGTTAATACAAACAACGTTTCGTGAGGCAATTTGTGCGATTGTTGGAATTGCCCAAAATATTTGAGGTCAAAGTTGAAAAAATTGACAATTTTTACATTCGAAGGGAATTGGAGTTGGGTTTGTTTCTTTCATTTGGTAAAAATCGTCCATTTCTTAATTTTGACCTCAAATAAGCGCACAAACTCCCTAAGGAAACTTTTGCTTGTACTTACGCGGACCACATAATTTTAAAATTTCCGTTAAATAAGAGGGTTACACTTCACACCATGGCATTGTTATTGTTTGCTAAATATCTACGGATTTATAAAATTCGAAAGAAAACAATCTGATCATTGTTTTAGTTATGATAACTTTTCCGAATTACATCAAACGACTTTACAGATAACCAAATTTTAAAGAATATTCCAGACAGTTAAATATCTAGTTCAATAACATAACTCATAAACAAAATAAAAAATATCTAATAGGATACAAAAACACTGCTAGAAATCTGGTATAGTCAGACAGTATTGATTTCTCGGTGTTAAATATGGTACCGGTTGGTACCAAAATTATACGATACCTAAAGGTTTGCTATCAATATGGCAAAATTTTAATCTAGCCATTACCACATCGCATGGCCTTGGCCAATTTTACACAATAAATTTCCTGCAAACCACAAAGCAAGAAATCAAATTTGAGACCGGATAGGCATAACTAAATTTATTCATAGAAATTTCAGACTTTTTGACCAACTTTACAAAGTTACATAATATGTATTAATACTAACATAATATGGTACTCCACGTATTACGGACTGTAATTTACGGTTCCTAATTTTGATGCGATTTTGACAATAATGTAGTTTTCACATTTTCCAACTTTTCTTGCAAATCACATTCTGATTCCAACCAATTTTATCTAAGAACTTTATTTTACTCCGCGATCTGCTTGTAAATTGGAAACGGTGTCGAATTTATGTAAACTTGACAATTTTTTATGAATTTTAAGCTTCCACATTTCAAATTAAATTGAATTATGTAGAACCTTCAAACTATGTACACTCTAAACAAAGTTGTAGAAAAATTCTACAAGGTTGTGTAAAATTTTGTCCAAGGTTGGGTAAAAAACAGGATGACACAACCGTTGGTCAAATTTTACTCAACTTTGTTGAGTAATTTTTGCTCAACAAGTTGTGGAATTTTTACTCAACACGTTGTGGAATTTTTACTCAACACGTTGTGGAATTTTTACTCAACACGTTGTGGAATTTTTACTCAACACGTTGTGGAATTTTTACTCAACACGTTGTGGAATTTTTACTCAACAAGCAGTTAAAAATTGATCAATGAATGATTAAAATTTACTCTTTGGTTGATCAAAGGTTGCTTTTTATGCTGATTAAAACACATTCATTACCTTTTTAAAATTCATAATTTATTGTAATTGTACTCGTGTTACATTTTATAAATTCTACATAAGTACAAAACAATTAGTTTTCATAAAAATCATTGGATATTACTTAAAATTACTAAATACATGTACAATTAAAATTTTGAGGGATAATCTAACGAAACTCTAATCTAACTACTAACCTCTTCAGCTATTGTTGATTGTGAATAATTTAAATATGCGGCCAAGTGATGGAATTATTTCAGCAAACAAACAATCAGCACCGTTTACCGTCCAGCAACTTAACCACTTCACCCCTGAGAGACGAATATTTTCATACCTTTCACCCCTAGTAACGGCGAATTTTTTCTTCCCTTGACCCCGAAATTTTCACCTACTGCATAACGTTAATTACTGGGAGATGAATTGAAAAATGCTGTTCCCACCGGAATTATTCTGGACACGTTTTTATGAAAGTTGATGCGAATAACCATTTGGGCACGGATTATGAGTTGTAATTTGCCTTTGTGTATTTTTGCGAACCACTAATATTTATAGCCGAAAATAGCCAATACGCCAAATTTAAAAATGATTGCAATTAATGGAAAGTTACACAAACATTGATTAATACGTGCATAATAGTACATATATTCGCAAAAATCGATTATCGCGCCTCAAGGGCCCCAGAAGCCGATTTGGGTGGGAAAATTAAACATAGCAAATATCGCTTTCAATTCGTGACATCGGCTATAAATAATTTTGTGATTAGACTAAAATGTGTAAAAATTGCTTCTTGTACATCTAACATGCATAGAATTTACGCATACTTAGGGCGGGAAAACAAACGTTTTCCTACAGTGGCTTTAAATTGATAGCACTGGTAATGAATAATTATAGCATCAACCGTTCGAAACCATACTTTAGCGCATTTTGAATATAACTCAATTTTAACGGGAAAATTATATGCTACTTTCTAGGTAATCTCTTAATTTTCCCGCCCAACGAGATTTCATCGGCTACAGTGGTTAGTTTTCCCGCCAAAAATGTCGGTGGGGCGTTCTAAATCCGAGAAAAACAATTTCACTAATTTAATCTGAAAGCGCTGTTGAAATATGGGACAAAAATTCCATGCAACAGCAGTTTTCAAAACTAGGCGTGTTAGCTAGAAATAGCCAGTTGGCTATAAATTGTTTTTACCTCCCTTTATAATATTGGTTCCGAAGAGGCAATTCGTCTTCCCGCCCAAATGGCGGATTTTTGACTCATAACTATACTTGGAAGAACAATGCCCTAATTTTTTTTTCTGGATACGACACATAGTCGTATGCCGGTGGGAACGGAAAATACGCCACATAGTCGTTCCCGTTGTCAAGGGTCAATACGACACATCGTCGTATTTCGGAGCCAAGGGAACTTACGCCACATAGTCGTATTCGGTGTAAAGGTCAAATACGCCACATAGTCGTTATAGGGGCGAAGTGGTTAAAAAACTTTGTCGTCACCATCGTTCCTGTAAAAAAAATAAGCACAAATAAATATTTTAATTTATTAGAAAATACGACCAAATGTGCAAAAAAATAAACAAAAATCACTTTACCTTACATTTTTCCAGTCGTTGGGTCATTTTTTGGTAAATTTTGAGAAATGAAGAGTAAATTTGTTGCTGCTCCTTTTGTGACTTGCTGTAACCAACTGACGGCATGCAAGTGGCTGATAAATAGGCAGAGTTGATTTTACTCAACCCGTTGAGTAAAAATTAATCAACTTGTTGTTCATTTATCGCCCAACATTGATTAATTTTATATTTGATCAGCGAAAAAGTCAAATTTTGTTCAATGTTGAGTAAAACTTACTTTACACAACTTTATTGTGTAAATTTTACGCTTTAGGAGCATAAATTTTGTCCAACGTTGAACAAAATTTGATCAACTTCATTTTACTCAGCCAGCTTTGCTCAACTTTGTTTAGAGTGTGTAGCATAACAAACTTTGTAAATTTACAGAACTACATAAATTTCTAAAATTATCAATTATCGAAGAAATTTGAGTCAAAAATCCCTCAATTCTGATCTAATATAAAACCCACTTGGGAATTTCTTGACCTACGTACCTCAAAAAAAATCGATATCGATACCACATCCTATATGCAAGGCATAATTCCTACTTCCTAAAGTCTCCTAATTTGTGAGACTCTCCTCGATTTCATGGACATTTTACATGAAAAATGTGCATATTTATTTGGCTCTACTTTCCTCTAACCTTCAATTATATTTCACCTCTTTGTACTATAAACGAAATTGAGGATTTATTTCATTCCTCTCCCAAGTTTTTTATGTGTCTGAACTAATAACAATTATGAAGTGAAATGATGCAATTCAGTCGGATGTTTATGAACTGTGTGAAGTTGTGTAACATTATTATACTAATTAAACTAATTTTGCAAAATTATAGAAGTAATTCATCCAGTGTTTTTAGTAATATTGTAAAATCCGAAAATTCTGTAAACTTACGAACTTTTACAAACTTTTATATTTCTGAGGAAAACTACCTTCAAATTTTTGTGAACTTGCTCAGACCAAAGGGGTCTTTTGATTTTGGAAAAGTTTGTAAAATCGTTTTATAAAATTTACACATTTTTACAAAGTTATAATGACTGCGTGAATTGCCATAAAATCTTTACAATGTTTCAATGAATTTGTGTATCTAACTTGATTTTATTTTTTTATGTTCGTAAATTACGAATCGTAATATTTGAAAAGATTAGAAAAAAAATTGTGAGACTGATGATGAAAATACTGATAAATAGGTCCGATAAGATAATAATAAGTAGGTCCGATTTTCCCCCAAATTTGCAAAAGTATTTTCAAGTTTTACGTATTTATTTTTTATGTAACAAACCTATAATTTTTTTACCTTTTAAAATGATGAGAACTTTCGATTGATAATATTTTTCTGCAATAAAAATCACTAAAATTTATTTGATAAATAAAATCCATTTTTTAATATTTTTTAACTGATAGGTATTAACGTCAGGAAAACAAATTAAATCAATTAAGCCATTGGTTTGCAAAATTAGATGTCCTCATTCTCCTCCGTGAGTGTTTGTACAAATACGTTTACTCTAAATTATTCAGATATCCTTATTAGTATATTTTGCAAAATCGGTGAACAATTAGATTTATGCAAATGAGACACGGCCAAACTTTTACAAAATTTTACGAGTACATATTTTTAAGGAAAATTGACAATATTTGCTAATTTTGGGAAATTTTTTTCTTAGATTTCCAGGTTATTACTTTCCGAGTGATGATAAGTTCGACTCAATTTTATCTAAATTTTAGCACCTTAAAGTTTCATATAGTTTGTTGTACGCATCAAATCCGTAAGTTTTCAATAATTTCTTCAATAAAGATCACGAGGTTTTCTTTTTCGAATAAAATACAGTTTTAAGTGATAGTCATTAACGTCATAGGATGAAATATTCTGAAGGATTATTTTACGAAATAAAGTCAAAACTTCTTGTTTTTCAGAGTGTTGTATCAGTCGAGAAGTGTCAATTGATCACAAAGTTAATTAGTATGAAGTTTGCAAAAAACACAATTTTTCAATGAGCACGTTTAGCAGAGATATTTGCGTCCAAAGTGGAGAAAACACGCCCGAAAGTTGAAGAATTTTATACTTTCCACATTTACTGCGCCTTTTCTCCTCTTTGGATGCAAACATCTCCGCCAAACATTCCCATTGGGAGATCGTGTCTTTCGCAAATTTCATACTAATTAAATTTGTGATCGATTAAAACCAATTTATCAAAATCGGAGGGAATAAGCAGGGAATTGATGAAGGCATAAATCAAATTATAGCTTTAATTGGCAACAAATTAATAATAAAATATCGAAAAAATAACATTGGCAGAGCTTGTTTATTTTACAATTTCATTAGTAATTTTTTTCAGAATAACTGTATTTATCAAAAACCTTAAAAATTATGTAACTACACACAAATTCAAACTCAATCCGTCACCAACACCATAACCACATCTTTCCACACCAACGGATTAGCTAGTATTGCTAAATTGATTTTACCTCGTTAATCACTAATATTTAATAATCATAGAAAAATCACATTTTTTATTCATCAATAAACCTTGGCGATTTTACTTTCCTATAAAAAAATAATCAGCGTTAAAGCTTAACTTGCAACTTTGCCCACTCGTCGGAATATTTGAAAGTGTGAAAATTTGAAAATACGGGTCCACTGACAAAGTATATTCCCATTTTGACCATTTGCATTTTTGTGGTCAAAATCAAGTTGCAAAATTACCCTAAACTATTACAGATCGTAGGCCACTTTTTATTTTGTAAAGTAATTTTACAAAACTTTGAATCAATTCACGCAGTCATTTGTAACTTTGTAAAATCTGTAAATTCTGTAAAGTTACAAAGTTTTACAAAATTTTACAAACATTTCTGAGGAAAACGAGCTTTTAAATATTTCCAAGCTTGCTCAAGATCAAGGTATTTTTGTAAGAGTTTGTAAACTTATTTCACACAATTTTACCAAGTTCCTTAGGACTGCGTGAGTTGCCTTTTTACAAATATTACAAACATAAACTTTTGTGTGTAAAGTGTGCTAAACTTCAAGGCCGAAATAAATTTTTTAGGAAATGGATGATCAGTTTGTCAGTAGGTTTGTACATCCTGTCTTTTATAGAAAGCTATGCAAATTACTTTATTAAAATTAGCCAAATCCTAATTTGGACACTTTTAATGTAAGACTACCTAAAACACAGTGACTCAAAATCGTCACAATTAACAGATTTTGAGTAATTTCTCGAACTGGAAAGTGTAAAAATTTATGCACTGATATAAAAATTGTTTAATTTTCGTAAATATTATTTTTTTAAACTTGAAATCTTTCAGTGGAAAGCTGAATAGTCACTTATCTGTTTGCACATTTGTATCCATTTATGTACGCAGAATTTCTCTCAAAGTGCAACTAAAATATGTTTGCCCGCATTCACATTACGTCGTCATAAATTGGTGAATTTTTTGCGTATAAAGACGTTTTGCGTAAAATCAACAAGTTGACATTTTTAATATGGCAGAACTGATTTATTTTACAGAATCATTAGTAAACTTTACATTTATCAAAAACCTTAAAAATTATGTGACTACTTTAACATAAGTTCAAACCACAGATATGGAGAGACATAGATCCCCGATCTCAAATCACTCCAATATTAAAAACTTGGCAACATTTTTCAATGAAACTAAATACTGCTCCAGCTTCTGCAAACTGAGAAAGTGGGGTAAAGTGACAAAAAAGTCCACATGCGTTATACCCTAATTATACCCAAATTATACCCAAATCTTTCTCCATGCTGAGACGCTTTTTTCAATAGTTCCTCCATCTATGTCTCTCCATATCTGTGGTTCAAACTCCAACAACCACATCAAAACGTCCATCTTTTTATGTATACTAATTAGCTAGTTAATAATCCTAAATTGGTTTTACGACGTTAATGACTAACAATTAAAAATTATGAATTTTTTCATCTCTAGCGATTTTTAATTTATAGAAAAAAATATGAAGGATTTAAACTAAAATTAGAATCTAAGTGACTCTTCTGAATATTTGAAATAGTAAAAATTTAAGAAACTTGCAAAATACGGGTCCACTGACAAAATTTGGTCCCATTTTGACCCTTTGCATTTTCATGCACTTTCATAGATTTAATTTCTTAAAATAATTTTCAATTCACGTAGACCTTGGTAACATTACAAAATCCATAAATTCTCTGAACTTACGGACTTTTACAAAATTCTATACATATTTCTTAGGAAAATTAACTCATTTTTTTAGACTTGTTGAGATCAAGGGCGTCTCTTTATTTTGGGAGAGTTTGTCTTTATTAAGAGTTTGTAAAATTATTTTGCAAATTACCAATTATTGCGTGAATTCAATTCATGCAGGACTTATTAACCTTGTAAAATCGGCAAATTTACAAAATAAAAAGACACCCTTGATCTGAGTAAGTTCACAAAAATTTGTACGCAATTTTTCTCAGAATTACTTGCAAAATTTTGTAAAAGTTTACGAATTTTACAAAGTTACCAATGACTGTTTTTTATGTAGATTACAAGCATAAATTTCTCTGTGTATAAGGTGTATAAAATCAGTTTATTTCTATATTTCTATAACCGTCTGACTAAAATTTTAGTATAAAATTGTAAAAAAACATCGTTATTTTTCGCGTTAAGAGAGAACCGATCGGAGCGTCTGCTTCGTGTTGAGAATGACTTTGAAGAGGTCACACTCCATGAATCGGATCGTCAAGAGGGCTGTGATTAGCTGGATGGAGAAATAAATTTCCACGATGGGAAACGATGTGATCGAAGTGACAAGAAATGTCCACGTGGAGAGGAACACGTGGGCCAATTTTGGAAGGATTTTTGCCCGTATTAAGGGATGATCCATGTCACTTAAGGTTTGGTGGGGATCCAGCAGTCGCGACATTTTTGGGGCTGGAAATAAAATGAGAGGAGCATTTTAGTCAAAATATTTTCAAAATTTCCAATTTAGTAAAAAGAAACACAAATTATTGATACAAATCAATTCAAGCCGTGTAGAAAAGCATCTAAATTGTATTTCACGTTTTACAAATTCGAAATAAAACATTATCGGCGTACAAACCCAAAATGTAAAATTTGAAAAAACTTCACTACATTCGATTTTGAGGCAATATTCACGCAGTCCTTGGTAACTTTGCAAAATCCGTAAATAATTTTATAACTGTTAAAAATAAACGCCTTGGATCTGAGTAAGTTTACAAAAATTTTAAAGCTAATTTTTCTTTAAAATATTTGTAAAATTTTGTAAAAGTTTGCAAGTTTACAGAATTTAATGATTTTACCGGGTTACCAAGGACCGCGTGACTTGCCTCTATACAAAATTTAGAAACAAGTATTTCGAAAAAAGAATTCCCCGTTTTTTCACCCTATTTTGAGCGGTATGTGGTAAAAAGTGCATTTTTTGCTAACTTTTACCCACTGAGAGTTCCATATTGAACCTTTTTTTTCAAAATATATCCTTAATTTTTATTATAAATGAGGTTTATGACTTTAATGATTAAAACGATTTCATTCATACTAAATTGAAGGTCCAAAATTTGATATTAATTTCGTCTTGTATTTATTTCACGTACAATTTCCTTCTTTAAATTTCCAAGATTAAATCTAGACTTGTGAGAATTTAAGAAAAATGAAACTAGTCTTGAATGAAAAGAAATTTTTCCAATATTTTAAACGGAATTTTCAAAAATGTAGGCCAACCTTATAAAATTTAGGGTCAAGAGATTTAACTAATCTGGTATTAAGTCAGGGTAAAACGTGTTCTGCTTAAAACTCCATGCGTCGCAAAACTTGGGCAAATTTGAGTAGTCAGAAGGAAGAACCGACGAAAAATAAAATTCATAAAAATGGTCTCAATTTCATTACTGCGGGTGGCTTTCGTGGAGAATGTGATCGATTTTCTGGAGTGATCATTTCATTCCAAGGCTTCACAATTATTAAGGCAATTCACGCAGTCATTAGAACTTTGTAAAATCCGTAAATTTTGTAAAATAATTTTACAAATTTTTAGAAAATAGAAAGACGCCCTTGATCGGAGTAAGTTCACAAAAATTTGTCAGCTATGTAATTTTCCTTAGAAATATGTGCAAAATTTTGCAACTTTACAGAATTTACGGATTTTACAATGTTACCAATGCTTGCGTGAATTATATGGAACACGTGGTCAAAATTTGCATACAATCGATCACATGCCTTATGCGAGGTCCCTTATTGACAGTTAAGCTATAAACAAGTCAAGAAAGATATTTGCATTTCCTGGATTGGATTGGATTGAATTTGCCTACGTATTGACATAATTTCTGCGATCGAGATTAAGTAGGGTAAATAACCTCATTTTTATTCCAACGGTTATGTTGACACGAGCCTCGTGACAAATTTGTATGCTAAATTGAAAGAAATCAGTGAATGAAAAAAATCGAGACTGAAATTAAGGTCTTTTTTTCTAATGGAAATTTTTGAATTCATGACTGGAACCTGAGAGAAAAAATTTTGGAACCTGAGGAAATTTTATGATTTATTAAAGTTTTTAAAATTCATTAAAAGTCACTAAACTATTGCAAAATTGTACACAACCATAGTTTAAAATTATTAAAATTTCAAAATGCTTATAAATTAATTTCTAGTAATTTTAAAAATTATAAAATTATCAATATTTCATTCCAGTTTTGTGACTTACTAATATTTTGTTTCAAAATTCCTCAAAATTAATTTCGATTACAGGAAAGTTTTAGTTAGTGGAAAATGAGAAAACTTTTTACGTTTTCAATATTTCGAATCGTATCTGTCATTCATTATCAAATAGACATGGGTAGAAAGAAAAATTCGCAAAATTTTCGCGAAATTAGTAATTTCTGAATTTTTTTCCCTTACACAAAGTTGATTTCTTATTTAACGTAACTCACCTTAGATTTCTTTATCCTTATCGCGAAATATTGCTGCACAATTTCATCTACGGCACAATTCTTCTTGCTCAACGATAACCGTTCACTCTCATCTGGCGCAACAATGACAAAAAACCTCTTCTTTGACACACCACACACCTCAGAACAAAAAAAATTGACCAATGTTGAAGGGGAAGGTTAATTATGTACCCCTGCCTTGCGACACACACACACTTCAACCTATCCGGCCATCATCGCCATAAAAATTTTAGTGAAAGTGTGGTGTTATCCACTCAAGAAAAAACAATCCAATCCACTCCTCTTGGATTCGCGAATATGAAAAAAAACACAAGTAAATAGGCAAATATTAAATAGAAATTTCTTCACAGTTAACATTTCTGCAAGTGCAGTGCGAAATATTGGATTCTCGTCGCTACATTAACGACTTGTTTAAAGAGTGAGTGCTTGTATGTAAAATGTGGTAGTTTTGTGCTTGTACGTACACAAAATACTTGTTTTTTTAGTTAAGAATCACGTTTATATTGCAAGTTAAGCTAACTTTTGATGAGAGTGTGTTGTGCAGTGCAGAACAATTCAGCCATATATTTTATAACGACCACTGTTTTTTACTTACCATTATTTCTTATAGTTTTGTTTACAAGGGAGAATTTATAGGAATGAATTTTATGTAGGTAGGTATGAACCACGAGTGGATATTTGAGCTGTATGTGTATCTGCGAAGCTTGAATAGATGGATGGATATAAATTGAATGAGATGGAGATAAATGTATGCGAAAATTTTTATGCGAATGCGAATCTATTTGCATGTTTATTTAAGTACACTAGCGTATAGCCCGGCCAAGGCCGGGTTCTAGAGTTCCAGTGGGGGGTGTGCCCAAAGCGAAAAATCCGTCATACTATATTTTAAATAATTCCCAGTGGAGACTTTGTCATACTACATACATACATCAGACTGAGGGTTTGCCCAAGTCATACAGCATTTTAATTAACCTGGTCACAGTAAAATTTGATTCCCCCCTGTGGGAGTAGTTGAATAGCTAATTACTTAAATTCCCGTCGCGTGGGAGTAACTGCATAGCTAACTATTTAAATTCCCACGCTTCACGCTCCCGTTAAGTTCCATAAACCCCGTTAACTTCTACAATTAACGCCAAGCTATTGACGGATTCGGATTCAGCGTCAAAAATACATTCGAATTGATATGCGACATCACGAATAAGCCAGATTTGGACACCAAGGTCACGGCGAGGTCACGGGGGCCTCGCAGGTCAAAACCATTGACGGCGTTGGATTCAGCGTCAAAAATACATTCGAATTGACATGCCACTCGCTGTGGGTAGAGTTTCTCAAACTAAAATAATTAATTAATAGTGTTTATCACGATCACTTATCATGATAACCACTATTGATGAGTGATGTATGTATGTGGGGTGTACATGTTCATGTATTCATTTATTCATGCAGTGCAGTGCATGCATGCAGTGGTTGCTCCGCTTCCTTCTTTGTCTACTGTATGGGGCAATTTGCATTGCGAAGACGGACCCAGGGACCCAGGGATCATACTAACACTTTATTAGAGTAGATAGTAGTTTATTTTTTCTTGTTTGCCAATTAATAGTGTGAGTCATGTTGTAAATATCTATCTAAATATTTGTAAGTAAATGATGGATGGATGAGAGTGCAGAATGATAAAATGGGATGCTAAGCTTTATAATCTGTAAATAGATCTCAAGGACTGAATTGATGGAATGGAGCTCTGGAGAGTAATTGTATTTATGTAAAAATTGGATAAAAATTGAAGGAATTGCGAAATTTATGGCGAAATCAAACTGGTTGCAAAAATTTCTGGAGCGTTCTGGTTCAGAATTTTTGAAAATTTGAGATTTTCGAAATTTCGACGGGGAACGAGGATTTGAACGAAATTATAATTTTGATACGTATATAAATATCTTGTCGATTAACATATTTATGAAATTATTTTACATTTATTTTATATGTTTTGATGCTAAAGGCAATAAATTTAATTAATTAATGTATATTTGCGCATGGAATTTTAGGAGAATAAACAAAAGTTCAAAAATATTTATGTCATGGAGTATCTTAAAGTGAGCTCCTTAGTTATAATTTTCCCATATTTTGCTCAACAAATATATGGGAACAAAGGTATTTATCTTTAAGTTTGAATTACATAAACCGAGAAAAATATTTACCCACGTTAAATGGTGCGATTTTTGAGTTTGAATTGTACTGTAATTAAATATGACTCACTTTTTATAAACACGCTACGTTTGTTGTCTTATGTAAATTGTAAATTTAGCAAACTTTGTATACATATATGTAAAAGTTTTTAGAGGTGTTTAAAGCCTATATTGTTGGGGGTTAAATTTAATTTTGCGCATTTTATAAAATTTACGTGATTTATACCCTTACAAAGTTGCACGTTACTTTGAAGCTTAAATTTTTGAGGTTTACACAAACATGTGATAACATTTCATGGCATGAATAATGCCATGAAATGAAATACATATAAGTGTAAGACACGTAAATGTAATTTTTTAATATTGTAAAAATTGTCAAGATTGGAAGTCCGTAATCAGTTTTACAGAATTTTAAAATAAATCGCTTAAATAAAATTAGGTCAAATAATAATTCGTTAATTAGTTGGTTACAATTGCAATGTATGTAGGATAAAGATAAAAGGCAAATAATTATGCGACATTTTTTGCGCAATTCATAGAATAATAAATTTTGCCAAATTTGCATGCAAACATCTGAACAAATTGTTTCATGCTTGATCTTCTCATTTAGAAATGAATTGATGTGAAGATTAACCGTTTTATGAATTAGTAATATTTAAATATTTAGCATTTTTATACAGAACTAAAATGTTTGATTTCGCATAAGAAATTAATATTTATAAAAGTTGGGTAACTTCGATACCAAAAATGAACTTTGTACTTTAGTGAGTTGTTAAATGGGGGAAAAGATTTTATCTCAGGTCAGAAAGAGTAAACTAAAAAGTTTTTAAGAACATTTGCAAATAGTTGGCAAATTTTCAAATCGCAAATTCTCAATAATAATTTCGGAAAACTTTTTGAAAACGTAACCAAACTAAAATATTGAACGTTTGTGTGTAACTACAAGAACTTGTCATTGAAATGTTTGACTTCGTTTAAGAACTATAAAAGTTGGACAATTTCGATATCAAAATTAATCTTTTTTTTTTTTACATTAGTATGTTTTTAATCGAGAGGAAGATGTGTATTAATAGGTCGGTGTTAAATTTTTACCATATCCGTAGCAACTTTCGGTATCGTTTTAACACCAAGGGGTTGCAAGTTTAATACAGATAAAACAATACCTGCCTGACTATACCAGGCTTCCAACAGTGTGTAAAATTTGCATGGTTCGTAAATTGATGATGCGTTTTAAAGATTCTACAATTTTGATAAAATTTTAGCATTTACAAATATTTATACAGTTACAAAAACCAATTACAAATCTTCATAAAAATGCAATATTTACGTAGGAAAATATGTATTTAGGAAAATAACAAATAAATCTGTACATATGTAACTCGTGACTCTCTGCGAGGATGAGGAAATGGGTTCCATTTTTGCGAAAACTGCATTTAATTTGTGTACTGTTCCCAAGTGTTTTTCGCTACTTTTGTACATATTTTTCTGATACGTGGGAATTGAATTGTAGTTACGTTTCCTTTCCTGTTTTAAGTATTTATTGGGATACCGTGCACAAAGCATGTGCTCGATTTTAGAGGGGTTCACGTAGGCTAAAATTCTCCCAAAAATCCGCATATCGCTTCTCCACGGTCCCAGCCTGCGATTAGACACACTTCAACTTCCTGGATGCACAGTTTAGTTAACTGATTACTAATTATGTCGTTAAATAAAGTGGATGCAATTTTAGATTTTGAAATGTGGTAAGTATTAGCATAAATATGTACACTTCAAAACTTCAATAGTTATCAGTATACTTAAAGATTGGTAATTAAATATGTCGCTAAAATGGATGCAAGTTAAGTGCAATTTGCAATTTCAGATTTTGAAGTGTGATAAGCAAAGTAAAAAATGAGCACTTTTCAGTTTCAACTTATCACACTTGGAAATGCACTTGACCCATATTTTTGTAATCGGGTAAAATATGTACACTCTTAAAATTTGAGAGTTAATTTTATCCATGTAACGAATACACTCTTAGAAAACTGGTATTAAATCATTACCAGTACGGAGAATATAAATATCTGTACCTATTTATCTGGACCGATTTAGTTTGCAAGTTATGCATTAAATATG
This sequence comes from Folsomia candida, assembly GCF_002217175.1. Classification (NCBI taxonomy): domain Eukaryota; kingdom Metazoa; phylum Arthropoda; class Collembola; order Entomobryomorpha; family Isotomidae; genus Folsomia; species Folsomia candida. Next base: position 942,728 of record NW_019091227.1, read on the forward strand.
TATATCCGTGATGAAAATGGTCATCATTTGCATAAATCTAATTTTTCACCGATTTTGCAAAATATGCTAAAAAGGGGAATAATTTTTTGTAAAAAAAGTCACGTAATTTACGTGACGTAAACGCCAAACAACGAAGTCACCTATGCATATCTTTTTACAAAGTATTAGCTTAATTGATCTAATTTCCTTTCCTGACGTTGATACCTCTCAGTTAGAAAATAATAAAAATGGATTTTATTCATAAAATACTAAATCCTAAAGATTTCTATTGCAGAATAATATTATCATTTACAAGTTGTCGTTATTAAAAATGATTAAAAAGTCACGGATTTGCATACAAATAAAAATCAATGAAAATAAATTTTAAAAGCACTTACTTTCATTTACAAAAAATAAAAAAAAATGGATTAGTAAATCCTACTTGTTTTTTACAGAAAACTATCACCATTTAAAATCTATCATTAATAAATATAAAATACATATAGATGAAGCTTATTGTTAGAAGTACTTTAAAAGTTAGACAAAGTTGAGTCAAACTTATTAAATACTTATCACTCCGAAAGTAGGAACCTAGTATTCTCACAATTCTCACAATTTTTTCCAACCTTGCAAAGATTCGTAAATTACGAACATAAATATAAAATCAAGCTAAAAAATCAAAACATTTGGAAAGACATTAAAGTAATTTTGACAAATAACTCAGCCGATTTATTTTACAAAATTTGTAAGAAGTTTTAATTTATCAATAATCAAAATTGTAGATCGCATCATTTGCATAAATCTAATTTTTCACGGATTTTGCAGAATATGCTAACAAAAGGCGCGTGGATACTTGAAATGTAAAATCTCAGCTTATGCAACACTCCGAAAATCAAGTCGCGCTATGTTATCTTGCTTTATAACAGTTTGTTTAGTTAAACCAATTTAATTCCATGACGTTGATGTTTATCAATAAAATAAATATATAAAATGGATTGATAAATCCTAGTAATTTTTTCTGAAAAAAATTCTTACTAAAAAGTTGTCATTATTAATTAAATAAAACGGGTTAAACAGTTACGAATTTGTAGAATACAAAATAAATATATGAATTTTGAAGGTACTTTAATTTAGACAAAAGGAAGTCGAATTTATTCAATATCACTCTGAAAGCTGGTACCCTCACAAATTTTTTTTGCCAACCTTGCGAAAATTACGATTCGTAATTTACAAACATAAAAATAAAATCCAGTTACAAAAATTCATTGAAACATTGAAAATGTATTGAGACAATTCACGCAGTCCTTGGTAACTTCGTAAAATTCATGTTTTGTTAAACAATTTCACAAACTTTTACAAAACATGCAAGAGGACGCCCTTGATCTGAGTAAGTTTACAAAAATTTGTCAGCTAATTTTCTTAAGAAATATTTATAAAAGTTTGTAAGTTTACAGAATTTTCGGATTTTACAATGTTAGTTATCCAAGACTGGGTGAATTGCCTCTATAATTATGTAAAATCAGTTAAATAATGTTACACAACTTTACACAGTTCATAAAAATCCGAGTGAATTGCATCATTTCACTTCATAATTGTTATTCGTTCAGACACAAAAAACTTGGGAGAGGAATGAAATAAATCCTTAATTTCGTTTAGAATACAAAGAGGTGAAATATAATTGAAGGTTAGAGGAAAGTAGAGTCAACTAAATATGCACATTTTACATGTAAAATGTCCATGAAACCGAGGAGAGTCTCACAAATTAGGAGGTTTAAGGAAGTAAGAATTATTTGCAAGGAGGCCTTGCATAAAGGACGTTGGATCGACTTTTGAGGGAGGTCAAGAAATTCCCACGTGAGTTTGATGCATTTTAGTCTCAAATTTCTCTGAAAAGTTATCATTTATTTTCAGTATTTTAGAAATTCATGAATTTATTACAGAAAGGCATTGCATGAAGGATGTTAGATCGACTTCTGTGAAATTCCTATGTGGGTTTTATATTAGATAAGATTTGAGGGATTTTAGTCTCAAATATCTCCGAAAACGTATCACTTTTTCACAATTTCAGAAATTTATATACAGAGTTTGTTAAGTTACAAAGTTTGAAAGGTTCATGCAATTTAATCTAATTTGAAATATGCAAGTTGGTCAAATAAATTATACGTCGTTTAAATTTTTAAGAAAATCGCAGATCAAGATACCAATAAAGATTACTAAATGTTCACCAAAAATTTGTCAAGTTTGCACAGATCGTATGAATTATACGCCACTTGGAATTTTCAAGAGGATGGGAAAGTTACATAAAGCTTTGTAGATGAGATCAATCCTATTGTGTATTGAGTCAATAGGATTGACTAACGATAGTAGTTTTCATAGTTACAAATCGAGACAATTTGCGAAACATGAAAATTGCAAAAATATCGTATCAAAATTCAGAACCATTTCAAATGTGGATTAATATATGTAACTTTGTTAAGTTACAAAATTTTAAAGTTGCATCAAATTAAAATTAAATTTAATGAAAATAAAGTTGAGTAAAATTGCCACCAAAGCAACTATTGAGTAAAATTTACCCTGACAAAAGTAAAATTTACTCAAGGTTGAGCAAAAATCTTTCAACCTTGAGTAAATTTTACCTTTCTCAGGGTAAATTTTACTCAAAATTGAGTAAATTTTAATAAAATTTATTTAGAGTGAACCATTTCAAACTTGGATTAACATTTGTTAAGGTACAAAGTTTTAAAGCTCTATGAAATTTAAATGTGCAAGTTCAAAATTCATTATACATGCAAAATTTGCCAAGTTTACGTAAACCGATTAATTATGCGCCGTTCGCAAATTTCACGCAAATCATCGAGGCAGAATATTATTACAGATGATCTTTTTGTGGAATATAAGGAGTGTTTTATATGTAGGATAATTTAAAGATACACAATTTGCGAATTATGAAAATTGCAAAATTAAATATGTAACCTTGTAAAGTTTATTTAGTTAGAAAGTTTTAAAGTTCAATGAAATTCAATTTAATTTGAAATGACAAGTTCCAAATTGTAAAAATTCATACCCAATTTGACAAGTTTACTACATAGATTATCTAAATTATGCCCCGTTTGGAATTTTCAAGAAGAACTTAAAGCTCCATAAAGTTTTATAGATTAGATTAATCAGCAGAATTAAGTGTGTTTTGTATCTACTATAAATAATTTACTAATTGAGGCAATTTGCGAAATATGCAAATTGCAAAACATATTATCGAGAACATCGTTTCAAAATCCAGAACCATTTCAAACGTGGAATAAACAGACAGTATAAAATTTGTTCCGTTAAAAAAATTGAAAGTTTTACGATTCAATTTAATTTGAAATGTGCAAGTTCTACTATAAATTCATTATTCGTACACCATTTTTAAAGCTTACGTAAGTTGTATAAATCATGCGCCATTTACAATTTTCATGGAGATCGTAAAGCGACAAAGTTTTGTAGATTTAGTTTGTCAATCTTAGATTGATCCGTGAAACAAGCTGTGAAATATGAAACTTACAAAATTATATTGAGAACATAGCTGTTCAAAAATTGTGTTTTCATTCAAAGTTCAGTCATCCCGATTCCTGACTAAAGATTTTCATTCACACTCATCCTCAGTCATTTTCCTTCAAACTCATTTCATTTCACCTCAACAGCCTTCATTTCTTACGTCGCACCATGAATTAACCATAAGGTGAAAAATGAAAGGAGTGAGAAATCCTTTCATTCACAGTCATTCATCTGAAATGACGGAATCTTTCAGTGATTTTCATTCAAATCATAGGAAATTCATTTTCATTCACCATCATAATCACTAAAAAAAATGAAAGTGGACAGATATGATTGAGAATATCGGATCAAAATCTGGAACCATTTCATACCCGGAGTAATACATATGAAAATTTTGTCAAGTTACGAAGTTTTAAATTTCTATGATTCAAGTTAATTCGAAATATATGTGCATGTTTAAAATTCATTATACAATTTGTAAAGTTTACACAGATTGTGTAAATTATACTCCATTTGCAATATTCAGGAAAATCATACATCGAGATACAGTTTACAGATGAGATCATATACTGTTACAAATAAATGTGATTTGTAAGATAAGTAATTTACAATTGTAAAATATATAAGCTGCGAAATATGGAAATTGTAAAGCTATATTAGCGAAAATAGCGTATCAAAATCCAGAACTATTTCTAACATTCCTAACTTTGTAAAGTTACAAAATTTGAAAGTTTTATTTAATTTAATTTAATTTGTAATGTGCAAGTGTTTTATATAAAATTTGTCAGGTTTACGTTCATTGTGTAAATTAGACGCCGTTCGCAATTTTCAGGGAAATTGTTTAGCTTCATAAAGTTTACAGATAAAGTTTACGAAGCAGAACAATTTCAAACGTGGAATGTTTAGATGTAACTTTGTAAAGTTTATCAAATTACAAAATTTGAAGGTTCTATAAAATTAATTAAATTAAATTTTAAAGGAGCGTATAAATTATACGCCGTTCGAAATTTTCAAGGAGGTCGTTCGATCCACATGCAACGTTTACAGATAAGTCATTTGGATGTGGATAAGAAGTCTTTTATATGTAAGAAGATTTGCAAATTGTGCAACAATTTGCGAATTTTGAAAATTACAGAACAATATCGAGAATATCGTATCAAAATTAGCAGAACTAGTTCATACCTGGAATAACATCATGTGTAACTTTGTGTAATGTGTAACTTTGTAAAGTCACAAAATTTGAAAGTTCTGAGATTTAATTTAATTTGAAATGTGCAAGTTCAAAATTCATTCATTTTACGTACACAATTTGTCAAATTTATATAGATTGAATAGATTATGCGTCGTTCGCAAATTTCACGGAGATCGTCCAGTGACATTAAGTTTACAGATTACTTTTTCATGACATAATTAGAAAAATGTTTTATATGTACGATAATTTAAAGGTTTGCAAACTATGAGACAATTTGCGAATTATGAAAATTGCAAAACTAATATGTATTAATGAAGCTGGTAAAATACAGAACTATTTCATACTTGGAGGAACATATGTAACTTTGTAAAATTACAAAGTATGAAATTTCTATATAATTTCAACTTAATTTGAAATGTTCTTATTAGTTTTACGCCGTTCGCAATTTTCAAGGCGATCGTTCGAGCCACGTAACGTTTACAGATAAGTTGTTTGGGTGCGGATAAGAAGAGTTTTATGTACGATAATTTTACGATGATTTGCGAATTTACAAATTGTGAGACAATTTTTAAATTTCGCAAATTGTCTAACAATTTGTAAAATGACGAAAATTACAAGTACATACAAAATTTGTCAAGTTTACAAGTTTTACGCCGTTCGCAATTTTTATGGAGATTGTCGAGCACATAAATTTTGCAGATAACATTCACCATTTCGTGGTAAGAAGGGTTTTATAAGTATGTTAGATAAATTACAATACTTAATTTGACATTAATATAATTTACATAAATTGTTACACAATTTGCGAACTATGAAAATTGCAAAATTAAAAATATATCAAGGAAATTATAAAATCACTCAGCATAACGTATCAAAATCCAGTCCCATTTAATACCTGGAATACATAACATGATATGAATTGTTGCGAATTATTATTCTGCAGCCTTGGATTTGTTGATACCACGCCAGATTAAGAAGAACGTGCTGCGAGATGACCGTGCAGAAAGGATAGCATCAATTTCACGTGGTAATCACCACGTAAAATTTTAGCATGGACCATCATTTAAAATTATGGAAAATTATTATTATTTCAAAATTTTCTGAAAAAAATTTAATCACATGCTTCACTAACGGTCCTTAAATTCAGTTTTATATTTATTGAAGCTTGACTAAACTGGACTCCAAAATAGAAAAAATTTGTGCGTGTTGTTCAAATGTTTTGTGAAGGCTTTGTTCTTCTTCTAATTCTTGTTTGGCCATGGCCATGACTGTGAAGTTTTGTGTGTGTAGTGAGATGATTATTATGACCGTGATTAAAAGATTGGGTGTGAGTTTGTGGTGGTATTAAATCGTATAAAGTATTTATGTAGAAGTAAGAAAGGCTTTGTATTTCGTGATTGGGCGGATTCACGTCAAAATTATTTGTAAATTAAGTATGTATGCTAAACTTTGCCAGATTTTTGCACTTTTTAGATTGATGAGATTATTGCATTGGTCAATAAAACAGCAAATTTTGTGTGATGATTGACATTGCTACTCTGATCAACACATTACGAATTTGTAGTGGTATTAAGTCATGCAAAATGTGTAAGAGAGAAAAATTGCAGGGTAGATTCACGTCAAAATTCGCAAATTATGCGTGCATGCTAAACTTTGCCAGATTTTGGAACTTTTTGGATGGATGAGATTATGGAATTGGTGAAAGAGAAACAAAATTATCTCATTTTTTTGGTAAGACAGTATAAATTTGGACACTTGTTGAAATAAAAAGATTGAATTTTTGATAAGAAAAAAATGAAGAAACCTAAATACGAATCCTGGAAGTCAAAATCTTAATAATAAAGTAAACAAAATTATATGTAAAAAAAAATATGATTGGCGTTCACTTCTTACTTAAAAATAAACTTTATTAAATCTATTTAAAACTAAATGAATTTCGATTTCGAAGTTTCTTTTCGTAATTTCGAATTTTCTACGGAATTTGACATGTTTCATTTACCATTTTGAACAAGCTAAGCGTTAAGTATGATTTGACGATGACTTGATTGATTGTGCAGTTAAACCAGAATTAAATTGAAGTACTGCGAATAATTAAGTTAAGGGTGTAAATTTTTATTTGAAATTTTGAAAAATATGTGTAACAATTTATAAACTCTTTAGGTTAACTAATTACTAATTTAGTTATTTTTGTAATCATACATTCATTTATTTATTGAATTGAAAGCTCACGAATTACTACGAATCTGTAGTAAGTTGCAAAAAATATATTTTCTAAATTTTGATAGTTTTCAAAGACTAGTGAGATTATTGAATTGCAAAATGCCAGTTTCAAGAGATTATTAGACTTACATACAATTCACTCGGATGTTTGTAACTGTCAACTGTATAAATTTTGCTTCGTATTCCTCATACTCCTACATCACGGAGTATAGTTGGTAGTGGTCGACCTCCAGGTATCAGGGAGACACTACGCGCCGCCTAGTTCACAGAAATGCACTTAAAAAACAACTACCACACTCACATGCTCACACCACACCAGTCACAATGCATAGTTGATTTTTAGGCATTCGGGGAGACACATCATTTTTCGTCGGCTTGAAATTTTTTTAAAAATTTCTAAAAGTTGCTGTTATTCGATATTCTGGGACATGTCGTCAACTAATGAGGTAAGCCCACTCTTTTATAATCGACTGGGGAGCTCGGGATGGAGTTTTTTATTTTTATTTAGCATGGCCAAGGAAAATTTATATAAAATAAAGATTCAAATATATACTCTGAGACACCTTGATAAGGTGACGAGTTTAAAATATCAGCCCCACGCTCCTAGATTAGGAAACGGGCCTGTGGTACCCTGAGGGGCCCACATTTGCTAGAAACTAATATAGAAAAATAATTATTTAGATGGCTGACAAAGAGGAGACAAATTTGGCTGATCTATTAGCAAAACTTAGTGAGCAACAGCAAACAATTGAAAATTTGCAGAGAACTGTCGCTGGGGGACCGGCAGATATGAATCAAGCAGTCAAGCCGTCATGGTCCTTAGGGTTATCTGAGGATGAAGAGGATGATGTCGAGAAAATGATTAACGGAGGTGGTAAAGAGCAGCATGACGAGGTGGATAATGAGATTGCCATCTTATTGGAGGACATCGAAAAGGGTCCAGATTATGGTGCAGAAGTACTTCCCCAAATTGCTGAAAGTTTTCGAAAAACCGTGGAACGTCCTTTGACGAAGGAGTCAAAAGAAAAACTAAAACTCGCTCTAAAAATACCAAGTAACTTGAAGCAGTTTGTTCCACCCAAAACCAATTCCGAAATTTGGAAGATATTACCCTCAAATGCTCGGGTCGTTGACATTAAAAGCCAACAAACGCAGCGGGCCTTAGGAGAAGCCTTATCAGCGTTATCAATGATTGCCAGCACGGTCGTGGCACATAAGACGGTCATCCCAAAGGAGGCGACCAGCAGCATAGTAAAACTGGCCTTAGATGCAGGGAACATTTTGGGAGATCAGATTCAGTCCCTAAATTCAAGCCGGAGGCAAGAGGTTAAAAAACATTTAAATCCTGAATATGCGGGTATCTGTACAAGCGAGGTACGAATATCATTGTTTTGCTACATATTTAATAATTGCTAATGATAATTTGGTGACTTTTAATATGCAAAATTTGTGAAAAATTAGATCCCTCATGCTGAGTGGCTATTTGGTAATAATTCTGCAGACATGCGGCTGTATTTACCACAGGATAAGTGCGACAGAGTCGTTAGAAAGTGTTCTGAGGCAGTTTTGAGACCTCATATGAGCGTTAGGAAATTAGCAGAATTAATTGGCACATTAATCTCCGCAGTCCCTGCTACTAAATATGGGCTGCTGTACACTAAACAATTGGAGCAAGAAAAGGCTGCTGCCTTAGAGAAATCTGGAAATTGGAATGAAACGCTCATTCTATCCGAAGACGCAATTTTAGACTTAAATTGGTGGATCTCTAATATTCCAGGTTCATTTAGTTGCTTACACCAACCAGATCCAGACTGTATTATAACAACAGATGCGTCGCCCACCGGATGGGGGGCATGGATTGAAGCAAGCGATATTAAGACTTATGGATTTTGGTCTGGAGCTTCTCGGGACTTTCATGTCCCGAGAAGTTTGTAAATGTTAAGGAACTCTGGGCGATTTTTTATGGTGTAAAGTCATTGGTTCATTCAGAGAAAATTCATGTCCTTATTCGTACAGATAGTTCCACTGCTTTAGCCTACGTTAACAAGTTTGGAGGATGTAGGTCAACGGGTGCACATGATGTGGCGAAGAAGCTTTGGCAATGGGCCGAATCAAGGGAAATAATTTTGTCTGCGAATTACATTAATACAAAAGATAATTTCATAGCCGATAAATTATCCAGAATGTCAAACGATTCCTCTGAGTTTAAATTAAGTTCAAAATATTTTATTAAAATAACAGAGACATTTGGTATGCCAGAGATAGACTTGTTAGCATCTCATAATACAACTCAATGCAGCAGATTTTATTCATTTAAACCTGATCCTTCGGGTGAAGGGGTAGACGCATTTGCATTTAGGTGGACAGACAACTTTTACGCATTTCCACCGTTTAATCTTGTTGCAAGAGTTATTAATAAAATACGTCGAGATAAATGCAAAGGGATTTTGGTGGTACCTGACTGGAAAACTCAGCCGTGGTACCCACTATTTAAGCGTTTTGCTGTGACACCAATTTTAAGAATGGGTCCGAACAAGAATTTATTATTTAATCCTTCTTGCAGGGAGGAGAAACAAGTCAATTCGAAGCTAGCGGTGTTGGTAGCAGTATTGTCAGGCAGGTCATGAAAAACTTGGATCTTCCTGTGGAAGTTTTAGAAATAATCAAAAGAAGTCATCAAAATCAGACGGAACTTGGAGACAATATGAGTCGGCGTTATCAAAATGGGCTTCGTTTTGTAAATCAAAGGATTGGTCGGTGTGGGAAGTTAATATTAGTCATTATTTGATATTCTTAAGTAAATTATATTACGATGGCTTGAGTTATTTTGTTCTTAATTCTACTAGATCAGCACTGTCGTCTGTTTTTGGAAAAATTGATAATTGTGCAATTGGTGAGCATAAATTGATCGTCGATTTTATGAAAGGAGTGAGTCGATTGAGGCCACCAAGACCTAGGTATGATTTTACATGGAACCCTGATCTTGTACTTAAATTTCTCAAGGGATGGACAGAATTTAGTCTTAAAATAGTTACTCTTAAATCTATTGCCTTGTTAGCATTATGCACTGGTCAACGTGTCCAGACCCTTTGTTCCATTAAGTTAAACGACATTGTTTGGGAGGAGACAATTCAAATTAGACTGAGTAGTATTTTAAAGACAACAATTGTTAATAGATCTAACCCAGTATTATTTGTACCACCCTACCATGATAAAAGTTTGTGTCCTGTAACTATTCTCAAAATGTATAGGGATATGACTAAAAGTCTTCGAGGTAATGAGTTACAATTATTTATAAGCTTTTGTAAGCCTCATAAAGCTGTGACATCACAGACTGTCAGTCGCTGGTTGTGTGAAGTTTTGGAGAAATCTGGAATTAATGTGCATACCTTTCATGCTCACAGTTTTAGGCACGCTTCCGTTTCTAAAGCGGCAGCTAAAGGGGTCAGTGTAGATACTATTTTTAAAAGGGTTGGTTGGACAGATAACTCCAAATCATTTGCATTGTACTATAATCGTCCATTTGAGGATCCCTCTGAATTTGGTAAAATAGTTATGTCAATTTGAATATTTAAGAATCTTGTACGGTGTGTATGTAATAAGCAAAGTATGAATTTATAATAATAAATAACGTGTAAAATAATCCGTGACCTGTGCTCATCGACTTTGCTTTGAACTACTACCAACTATACTCCGTGATGTCGGAGTATGAGGAATACGAAGCAAAATTGCTGATTTTGCGAGCCCGGCGAAGCCGGGTGAAGCAAAATCTAGATTTTGTGAGTCTTCCGAGTACGAAAGACATCACGGCCCTCCATCCCACCCCCACAATATTCATAAAGTCGATTCGCTCTTTAAAACTATGCATTGTGACTGGTGTGGTGTGAGCATGTGAGTGTGGTAGTTGTTTTTTAAGTGCATTTCTGTGAACTAGGCGGCGCGTAGTGTCTCCCTGATACCTGGAGGTCGACCACTACCAACTATACTCCGTGATGTCTTTCGTACTCGGAAGACTCACAAAATCTAGATTTTGCTTCACCCGGCTTCGCCGGGCTCGCAAAATCAGCAATTTTGTGAAAGGATTTGACAAAATATTTAAAGATATAGAGACAGCGTTGATCTCTAGACTTTGTAATACATATTTTTCGAAACGGGAAAGTAAGTTTACAAGGTTATAAAGATTTAAGTGAATTGAAGTAATTAGGTCCTCTCAAAGCTCTAAAAAAGATCAGATTTTTCTGCTCATCGCTCATTCTGATCTTTTCTGCTCGGCTGTGCGCATGCGATTTCGCTCAAAATCAGATTTTCTTGCTCAACAAAAAAATCGAGTTTTAGGTTGATTTTTGCTCTCATAATCCTGCTCATTCTGCTCCTCCATCACCACACCAGCACATCAGATGTTTGTTTACTTAAATTTTTCGTTTAAAAATTGAGTAAAATTTTCTAAAACATGTTTTCCTTATCATTATTGGTCCCAAGACCAAGGTTAAGGGTACCAGTGTCGAAAAAGTTGCAAATCCCGTCGTTTGTCGTAACAAACGTGGCGTTGTAGAGGTAATAGACGGCAGAAAAACTTTTCGCTGGAAACCACAAATAAAAATTGACACAGCACATCATCTATGTCGTCGACAATTACACTTTTAAGGTAAATGATAGTTTTTTGTCCACATATAATTTCGAATGACCATATCCTTAATCGCAAAAAAATGTTTGAGCAGGTGGCCAAACGCACTGAATCCCTTCGTCGTCTCCAAGATGCTTTGGCCCTTAACTGCGAAGAAAGTCCTAAATATGAGATTTATAGTTGTTTATTGCTGCTGCATAAAATGAATTATTTGAGATAAATGCTCTGTTCGTTTTAATTCTCCTGCAATATTAGCTTGAAAATATCATGGGCTTGTTGTTCAAATCCATATTACGACCACATAAAAATAAATAAATAATAAATGATAAAAATTCAAATGTCTCTTAACGTTCAGTTATTTTCGACATTTTGTGAATTATGAAACTGAATTTAGAACCATGAAAATGATAAACAAATGATTGAACTTCCAACAAATAAAAATCACGATTCTCAAGAATTATGATCGATAAAAAAAGTGGTACGTTCAAGGTTTGAGCAGAAAAATCGGATTTTTTATTTTTCTGCTCATTGCTCATTTCGCTCATTTTTTGAGCCTTGAGAGCTCCTATTATTACATAATTATAATTATTATTATAATTAAGGCAACTAGTGAAGATGTTATTTAGAATTATAAATAGTATTTTGATACTGTTGAAGGCAGGGTTTTTAGTTTTGTAAAATTTGTAAAGTTTACAAGAACACGCTTGGCAAGATAAAACATATTAATGTTCTACTTCTACTAGAACTACATAAATAAGTTGTATAAATTATTGCTCTTAAACTTTGCTACAATTGCTACTAATTTGCATACTAATTAGTGTAAAACTAATACTAACACCACCACCAATACAATTAAATAAACTATTTATACACTATTGAACTTTAGAAAATCTGAAGATAAATATTTTTGGCAATATTTTCTAGTTTTCAGGTGGATATTTTTTGAAAATCTAACTTAATTAAAAGAACACTATGTAGTGGCGTAATTAAATCGATGACCGATGAAAGTGTTCGGCAGAGACAGTGAGAGAAATAGCAAGATAACCGCAGTTCAATTCATCTGGCAAGAATTGAGAAATGGCGACAGGATGAAAACCTGGACTTACAAAAACGTTAAATACAAATTGTTATGAAAATCATTAAATTAAGTATTGCATTACTTGAAGATTGGAGTCAGAACTCGATCGAAAGTTCGAATTTTGAGCAAAAATCTGGAAATTATATAGTACATTGGTTAAATATGTCAATGCGTTTAATAACAGAAAATTAAAATAAATTAGTCAAAGTGTCTTACAAATTGAGTTTCAACTTTACGGCAGACACCGAGAAATCTGGAAATGAGTGCACAAAATAATTAGTAATTGTCTTACGAACAAATTAAATTAAGTAAATTAGACAAAGACATGGACTTTTTCTCACAATTGAGGTGTTTTAAATTTAATCTCTGTTGTAGTAATCATCGGAGTCGTCGTCGTCTTTTTGACCGCCGTTCATATAACGTTCATACTCTTTCTGTCGTTCGGCCTGATGTGCGTGCCGATGGTGACTCCGGCCCTCATACCCGAGCGTGTTGTCGCGCTTGTACCGTTGACGACGTCGCGACTCTCTCTCAGAATCCGTCATATTTTGCGGATTTGACAAGCGGCGTGCCACCTTGTTCTGAATCCTTTGAGGCAGTGGGTTTGGGTCAGTGAGTTTGGTTGACCTGAAGGGAACCGGACGAGCAGGATCAGATTTGATACTGGAGGTGGCACTGTTAGATTTGGCGTCAGATTGACCGCTGTAATTGTTGGGGCGGGGGTTGGACTAGAAGTGAAAAAAACAACCAATATTTTCTTTAGATTGGTGCAAAATTCATTGTCAATTTTGAGGAATTTGAAATTATAAATTCTGAAAAGATTGATTACAGTGTTAATTTTGACGTCGGATTGAAATTTCGATTTTGTGGAATTTAGGAAATTGCAAATTTTGAAAGGATTGTTTACAGGATTAATTTTGACGTCTGGTTGATTACTGTAACTGCGGTGGAGCTGAAAGTCAAAAGTGAAAAAGATTATTAGATTGGTTGAAAATTCGGTGATAATTCTATTTTGATTTTGAGGAATTAAGGAATTTGAAATTATAAATTTTGAACAGATATCGTATTTTGACTCCACAGAATTTTGTAATTTTCAGAGTAGCATTTGTAAACTTACGCTTTTTGACTGCAGAACTGGTGGCACTGGTGTCCTCTCAATTTTTACGGCAAAAGTTCTGCTCGTCTCGGCGACGACCGTTTTCTCCACTTTGATCTTGTTTTTGGCCTTCTTTGGTCCGCAGAGATTGTTGATTCCTTCGGGAAAAATGTCCACATTGACGTCAGCAATCCGACTCGACTCCTTTTTTACGACGGTTGTAGTGGTCACAGTGTCGGTATTCTTCTCCTGCTTAATAAATCTTGGTATAATCGATGCCGACGTCGTAGCTTCCTCTGGTTCCAATTTGATGAATCGTGACAGATTTTCAGTTGTTGAAAGGAACGGATTCGTCCAAACAGGAGGGCCTTCTGCTGGCCGTGGGTTATGGTTGGGTTGACGTTTTTGATCATAGGCATTATGCCTGGCGTTGTAAAAGTCGTCGTCATCGTAGTCGTCGCAGAATTTCGATTCCTTTCTGGACGACATAACTCAAGAATATTTGAGAAATACTTGAGAAAATCTGGAATGAAAAAAATTTAGGTTTAGCTTAAATAAAGCTCAAATTATTTTGTATTATCATGTTTGTATTATAATTTGCAATGTAATTTGTAGCTGATCCTGCATTCCTGAGATGATATAATAATGATATAGTTGTATCATCTTAAGACTTATAAGAAATATTACGCAGCTATTGTAGTCGAGAAATATGTACACAATTACACAATTGATTAGAAATATATAAATTTTGTCAGTTCAATATTTTATACGAAAGGCAGAGCATTGAATTTAAAATAAAATTTGCAAAACAAAACAATACCCGAAAATTCACCAAAAGTCCCAATTAAACGGGCCGAATAGCATCCAATGTGGTCAAATTCACGTAACTAATTAATTAAACTAGGTATTTTTATGTTCCACATAACTACAACAAATTTACAAATTTCAGCAAAAACGGTAAACTGCTTTTATTCACTAAAATCTTAACAAATAACCAAGATCTCGCAGAATTGCCGATGTGATCCCATGTAACAAGCTCTAATTAATTGTATCATCAAAATAATTAATTATCTTAAGTTAACTAACAATTAGATAATCTCGTGCACATGGGATCACATCAACAAACTCCAACGACTTTCCCAACTTCCTTTACACTCAAACGGCCAAACAAAGGAAGCAAAAGCAAAACTCGAATACAATTTTGGTCGTGAGTTCAATCCCACCAAAAAAGTCTCACGTTTCGCACATAATAATGGTGGTAAATGTGGTAATTGAACAATTAATTTACTATTGCGCCGCAAATTACTATAAATAATCATAAATAAGCATCATAATTTCATACTTTTGTTTGTTTATTATTCCATATTTCATAACAAAAGTTACATAAATAAATGTTGTTATGATTGAGCTGCTGCTGCTGCAGTTTTTTCGTGCCATTCTGTAAACCCGTGATGAAGAAGTCAGTCCAATAATGTCCTTGACTGAAGGAAGAGTATAAACAAGTTAAATAATAATGTGAAGAAGACTCAACTGCAGTTAAAGTTAACTACTCAACATTTAATTATAGATAGTGTATCGTGATAAGGCGAAAGTGTGGATAAGATCCTTTCTTTTATGTGTGTGGCGTGATTATATCTGAGTCAGACAGATCTTGTTTACATTTTGAGAAGAAGAGTGAGTTTAATTGGGTTTCATTTTCATTTCACTTTTTGCATCGATAAGTCACTTGTCATGTCGTCGCTTGACGTATTTTATTCCCGTTTTTTCCTAGTGGCTGCTCCGAATAATAACAGATTTACGGGAGGAGGAGGGAGCTTATCATCGACGTCGCCGGGAGGAGGTTCGTCCTCCCTGATCTCGCAGCTGATTCAACACTCCTCGATGAAGAATATCCTCGCCCTTTTCTTCCTCCCGGTCGCCTTGCCTTATCTCATGTACAAGTTCATTATCGCATTTCGAAAGCGGTATGGTCTCAAGATGCGCCGTTTGGAGGGGAAGGTATGGATAAGCCTTGTAGATTTGTTATACAGCATAACTTATGCTTGATGTTGGTTTTATGATAAGGTTGTTCTTATCACTGTCAGGTCGTCGTCATCACGGGAGCGAGCAGTGGGATCGGAGAAAGTTTGGCGAAAGTGATGTATGCGAATGGATGCAGACTTATCCTCGCGGCGAGACGAGTGGAAGAGTTGGAACGTGTCAAGGCGGAATTAGTGAGGAGCAAGACGGTACGATTTTTTGGGTCAATAAAGGCCAATAAAGGTCACGACGGGTTAATTATTAGTTTGTTTCAAAGTTTAAGGATGTTAATTGTTTTATTTAAAGTTACTTCGTTAGCTGGTTTTATTATTAATTGCAATTATTCTGGCAAAATTGTGATAGATTTTATTGGATACCATTTTTTTTAGAAATTGTAGTTAATTATTAATTAAATTAATCGGTTAATTGTTTTGCTTCAGCAGTACGGGACTGTTTACATGCCTGCCGTCGTGCAGTTGGATCTCGGTGATTTGAAATCGATGGAGGCGAAATCACTGGAAATCCTGGAAATCTACGGATTCGTCGACATCCTCATCAACAATGCAGGGATGAGTTATCGCGGCACCATTTTGGAGACGAATATCGACGTTGACCAGCGAGTCATGATGGTCAACTATTTCGGACCTCTCGCCCTCACAAAGAGTGAGTAGTTTTGTTCCATTTTAGTAAAATTTTGAGCCAGAACTTGTTATTTTTTATACATTGGCAAAAAAATTAGCATTTTCTTGTTGAAACCGTTTATTTACAAATTGGAATTTGGAAAAAGAGAATTTTTCTTGTTAAAATGAAGGCAAAAATTATGATGTTTTATCAGAAACTTTGCTTTGGTCGTACAAAATTACTTTATGAGTTGAAATTTCGCTATTTATACAAAAATTTAGAACACGATGTTGATCAATTGAAACTCTCGGATGTAAAACAGCCTTCGCGACAATTTTTTGCAAAATTCAACCTAGTTACATTTAAATACCGTTTTTGAAAAATTTGTAGCCCGAGTCTAGGCTTATGGAACCGTCATGTCCGTCCGTCCGTCCGTCTGTCTGTCTGTCTGTCCGGCACGATAGAGCCAAAACGGCTGAACCGATTGACTTGAAATTTTTACCATATGCATAATGGGCAAAGTTAGGAAACGAATTCGAATATGGGCGAAATCGGTCAAGTGGTTGACCAGTGGGGGTCAAAATTTTTATCTGGAGCGACCCGATGGGGTGATCCATACCGATTTTTAGAAATTATTTAAAAAGATGAAATCCGGCACAATGATACTTAATGGCTTCTCATTAAAGAATATGAAGTTAAAAGTGAGCAAAGTGCAACCAGAGTGATTCATACTGATTTTTCAAAATAAGCCTGACTCGGGCTAAAATTGAAATTAAATGATTTTTAATTATTTTTACAAAACGGTATTTAAATGTAACTAGGTTGAATTTTTTTTAAATTGTCGCGAAGGCTGTTTTACATCCGAGCGTTTCAATTAATTAATTAAATTTAAATTAATTGAGTTACTGCACAGATTTTGAATTGAACAAATTGCAAATGTGTGCGAATGTTTTGCTCATTTCAATTTAGGATATTTCGAAAGTTGTAATACTTGTACTTTTTTCAGATCTCGCCCACTCCATGGTTGAACGCCAATGTGGCCGTGTCGTCTTTATCTCGAGTGTCCAAGGGAAAATCGCAATCCCATACAGGTTATTCATCCACCCATTTAAATAATTTTGCACTTTTATTTTTTTTGCACATAACACTAATTTTTTGCACTAATTAACATCCAGTTTCTCTCTCCTCTCCGATGACAGATCGTCCTACACCGCGTCGAAACACGCCCTGCAAGCACTCGCGGATTCCCTGCGTGCCGAACTGACCGACCTGGGCATCAAAGTGACCGTGATTTCGCCCGGTTACGTAAAAACACACCTTTCTATGAACGCCGTGACCGGCACGGGTCACAACTACGGACGGATGGATGCCGCCACGGCGTCTGGCCACTCACCCGATTACGTCGCGGCGAGAACCCTCCGAGCCATTTTGGGGGGCGAAACGGACGTCGTAATTTGTTCCTTGATGCCACGAATTGCCATATTTTTAAGGAATCTTTGTCCAGAAGTGTTCTTCTGGGTTATGGCGAATCGAGCGAGGAAGGATTCCGTGGGATGAGATGATGAGAATTTATTAAGATAAGATGCTTATCAGAGTATTGCTCATGTTTTTTTTGTGTCGCCAAAGAAGAAAACACTTATTTCAATTCTTATTTCGTGTCTTATCCTAAACTTATGTAAGTAACTTTGTACTTATCTTTTGTAGAAGAGAGGGGAAGACGGAAAAAGTAATTAATTAGATCCCGGTGTCAAATATTTTTAAAGTCAGCATTTCCGGTTTTTTGTTACAATTTTACTTCAGTCCAATTACGTATGAATATTTAGAGTCTTTAGAAGCTATAATTGAAAGAAATGAGTTAATGAATTAATTATTACATTAATTTTGAGGATGAGGACAATAAATAATTTAATGAAAATAATATCCCATCTTTTTTACAATTGGATTTCAACATTTTAAATTTCGAGTAACTTTTGAGCACTCAAAAATATGTAGGCAAATTATACATGAAAAAAATTCGCAATTACGCCATGTCGAATAATTTAAATATTAAAACCACGCCAGGGTCAGGACATGTGCAAATTTTAATTATTTTTATTCTTGAACATTGAACATTGTTATTGTTCAGCATGATAAGGAAAGATAAGCGTTGTACGTGTCGTCATACATAATTCTTAGTTTTGAAATATCTGCAAGATAACAATGGATTAATTGTTAGGTGGACAACGATGATCACGTACAGCGTAAATGATTCCGATAAGAGGAACCGTTTCGCAATGTTTTGATTGATGCTTATCTGCCAGTTTTACATAATTGTTAGCAACAGGTTATTTTTGGTCTCGTGTGTGACTTGCACAGAGAAATTCTCAGGTGTAACTCTATACATATTTACATAACTGGCTGGACTGGACTGGACTTAAATAGGCTCAATTAACCTTAAAACCTTGATTTAATCACTCATTAAATCCTCCTCTTGCTACTCGAACCTTATTTTATTTTAGTCCAGTTTTTATTCCTCTCGTATTCTGAAAAGTTCAAGAGTTTTATTTTAAATAGTTCTGTTTTTAAGATTTTCAGTTTTATTTTAAAAAGTTCCAGAGTTTGATTTAAGTTCCCAAAATTTTTTAAAGTGATTATTTTATTGCATTACTTTTTATCAGAATTATGTAAATGTTCAAATTTTGATTTTGAAAATGTCCAGAGTTTGATCTGTAATTCGTTCAAAGTTTTTGAAATCGATTTGGATAATCACTTTTTATCTGAATTTTTGAAACCAAGGAGAATTTTACCTGCAAAAAGTTGTTTGTTATTACTCAACAGATTTCATATTTACAAATTTGAAATCGAAATTTTGCGCTAGAATAAGAACAACGACACAGTTTCGGCGGTTGAATCGTATCGAACCGTTGTCACCATGTCGGGAGAAGGTCAGGGAATCTTGGCGTCGTCGCCGACATCGGTCGTGACGGTGGAGGGGGTACGACTGCCGGGGGGAGGAGGAGCAGGACAGCGTTGGTGGACCTCTTCGTCCATGAAGATCTACATGTGTCACATTTTCTCGTCGTGGGGCGACCGGATGTGGGGTTTTGCGGTCGGGTTGTATATGGTCATCCTGTTTCCGGATTCGCTACTGGTAATGAAAGTAGTGATTATTTAGTATGCAAAATTGCAAATTAGTTTCGTATGTAAATTAATTTTGTATGCAAATTTGAATTTTTGGCTAATTTTGATTTTGGTTTTAATAGCTCACAGCAATCTATGGCTTCTGCAATTGCTTATCCGGCATAATTTTGGGACCTTATATTGGCGGATGGATCGATAAGACGCAGCGCATTACGGGTGAGCAAGAGATCGGATAAGGAGCTAGATTTTGTGGAAAATTTTGGAAAAAGGAGAATTTGTCAATTTTTGGATCAGGGGACAAGTTTATTAGATTCTTTGGTGGGATATTTACATGTTTCTCTTGCCACGTGGCCAAATTTTTGGCTACGGGGTCAGTTTTTTGGAAATGTTTAAACCTGTGGAAATTCAAGTTTGTTTTGTCTGAATTTCTCTTCAGATTGTCAGATTGATGTTTGAAAAATTAAGATTTTGAACTTTTCTTTATTGGTGTTTTTGTTGTTTCCGGCAGCTGCCCGAGCCTCAGTGGTAGTGCAGAATAGTGCCGTCGTGTTGGGGTCGACCATCCTCACAATAACGCTCTTCTACCGGTCGAGGATCCAAGGCGTGTGGAACGGTCACTTGGAACACATCCTTTTCGCCGTCATCATCACCATCGCCATCGTCGCTGAGCTGGCCTCAGTAGCAAATAAAATTGCGCTGGAAAAGGACTGGATCGTCGTTCTCGCGGGGGGCGACAATAAACAGTTGGCGAGTGAGTGACGATGACGATTTTTGTGACGAAAAATTTTCCATTTTGAACTAAGTGTTGAAATTTTGAAACTTTTTGGGACGGATTTTTTATTAATTTCGCAAATTTGTGACGAGAAATTAACCATTTTCAGCCAAATATGAAAATTCTGATATTTTTTAGGACGGGTTTTTAAATATTTACACATTTTGTGACGGATGTCCACCATTCTTTATTTGTGCAGTTTTTACCCCTCTTATTTTTTGACTAACATTTTGTGTCGAAAAATGACTTTTCAACAAAATTTAAAAGTTTCGACACTTTTTTAACAGGTTTTTTATCTATAAATTTAACACAGTGGTACAATTTTTTACCCCAGTTTTTTTATAATTTCTTAAATTTTATAACACGAAATTTCATCATTTTGCTTCCTTTTTTTTCCAGAGCTCAACTCTACAATGCGTACCATCAACTTGACCACGTCCATCCTCGCTCCCATCGTTGTTGGACAAATCATCACTTACGGTTCGCCCGAAGCCGGTGCCATATTTATCGCCGCGTGGAACATCGTCTCCGCCGTGATTGAGTACTCCCTCCTCCTCCACATTTACAAAATCGTGCCCGAACTTGGCACCAAGGACGGATCGGTGCTAGCCTCCCCATCATCCCCGCCCAACGTGCCCTTCGTCAAGATGACATCCTCACCGGAAGTCGTTTCGCCAAGCAATAATAACGTTCAACACCTCGGAGTTTCGTCAAATCGGTTGAACGTTTCGCCCGGAATGGCGGGTTTTGAAGACGTTTCCCTCGTGACACCGACGACATTGGGAACATTTAACTTGGACGGAGGCGATGTTGCGAGTGGCAAGAAAAAAGGAGGCGGAGGAGGAGCGACGCCCTGTTTGCCGTGTCATGTCGGATGGAGGAACTATTTTGGACATCATGTAAAATTTGCCGGATTGGGGTTGGCCTGCCTGTACATGACGGTGTTAGGATTCGATAGCATTACGACGGGTGGGTGGGTGTGACTTTTTTGGGGGGATTTGTGGAATTTTTTGGAATAAGACACAGAAAATTATTTGATTTTAGTTGGTGAAATTTTGGTCAGGTTTTAAATCGATGTGGGTTCAAATTTTGAATTATTGGAAAATTCGATACCCATTTTTAGAATTGGTGGGATTTTTGTCAGTCAATTTTTTGTTTTTTACCTAATTTGTTGGATGTCTATGATTTTTGTATCAAAATTTGCTAACTTTAATTGATTGTCGATTTCTG
Source organism: Folsomia candida (assembly GCF_002217175.1). Taxonomy (NCBI): domain Eukaryota; kingdom Metazoa; phylum Arthropoda; class Collembola; order Entomobryomorpha; family Isotomidae; genus Folsomia; species Folsomia candida. The sequence continues at coordinate 964,213 of NW_019091227.1, forward strand.
TATAACAATTTAAATAGTTTGACAGTACAATACAAATTTTTAATTTTGATTAAATTTTGATCCAAAGTGTTGTTACTTTTTGTTTATAAAGTTTCTGTATAAAATTCTATTTTATTTTCAAATTGTTGCCAATTTTTTATACCAATTTGATTTCTAAACACAGGTTTCATGTACAGTCAAGGCGTTGACGAAAGCTTTATCGGAATTCTGACCGCGATCGGAGCCATTTTTGGAATCTTGGGCTCCCTCTCGTTCCCCCATTTAAGGAAACATCTTGGGAAAAATAGCACTGGAATTTTGGGTTTTATTCTGGAAACGTTAGCCCTCCTGCTTTGTGTCGGATCTGTGTTCGCTTTGGGATCACCGTTCAAACCGGAAGCTATTGTGGACAGATTTCAGCACTTTTCTGGAGCCCCATCGTCCTCTTATTTTACAAGGATGACGTATTCTATTAAGGAAATTTGGGAGAAGGAGGTGCACATTGTAATTCTGCTGGGCGGAATTATCGTGGCACGATTTGGTGAGTGGATTAACGTCAAAAAAGTGTGATGAGCAAGAGTTGCGAAAATATTTTGCAGTAAATTTCAATTTCTGGCGTGTTTATATAAAATTAATTAATCTTAAATCTTTATTAATCTTTTTTACATTAATTAACAACTTCTAAATTTGGTTAACTTCTCGTACTAAAAACTATGAATACTGAAATTTATGAAAAATTAGGCGAGAATTCTAAATTAGCAAAAAATTCTGAGCTGGAATGTTAGGAAAATTATACTGAATATTAATTTTTACCGAAATTCATCACAAAACTGCAGATATGTGTTAATTTTATTTAAATAGCGATTGATTAAGAATTCAACTAGTAGTTTGCTATCAAATGATGCTATTTCAAACATTGATACGAATTGGTGACGCGGTCACGTATCTACTTGAGGAAATATGTTTGCCAAATTTTACAAAACATGCTGATTCGGCATTTTACTCTGCAAACATTTTATTTAATTCGCTAAAGATACTTGTGACGCAATTCACACAGTCATTGAAATTGAAAACTCTTCAAATTTTACATACGTTTTAACTAAGCAATTTAAAGATTATAGAAAGAAACTTGGTTAATTTTCTCCCTAAAAATTAATTTAACTGTAGTCTAAATAAATTTTGGTCCAATTTCATTTCAAGATTTTTTCTTCTTATTTTATTAAAGGTGACATTACAACTATTTTTTTTCTTTTTTGATTCTTTAAGGTCTCTGGGTGGCGGATTTGAGCGTGACGCAAATATTTCAGGAGGAAGTTGAGGAGTCGCAGCGTGGCGTGATTAACGGGGTACAAGATTCTTTCAACAAAGGGATGGATTTAATAAAATTCGTCCTAGTCATCCTCCTCCCTGCACCAGAAACGTTCGGATATCTCATCTTTATCTCATGGCTGTCCGTCTTTTTAGGGTGGGTGAATTGTTAAAAATCTGGTAGAGTCGCATATATACTCCGTACTGGTATTGATTTGGTAATAACTTCTTACCGGATTGGTAGTAGTTTGTTTCTGAGTGGTAAATTTTTCATTACAAGATTAGTAAACGGTAATTCATATTATTACCAGTGCCGGTAGTCATATATGCCCTCTAGTCAGTAATGATTTAATACCAGTTTGCTAAGAATGTATTGATTTGGTAATAATTTCTACCCGATTGGTAGTGGTTTATTTCTGCGTGGTTAATTTTTCTTTACCACAACATTACTGAACGATATTTCCGTTATTACCGGTGCCGATAGTCATATACTCTGGTCAGTAATGATTTAATATTTAATTCCAGTTTCTTCAGAGTGTATTCAAGAAAAGCCATGTTTTGTTTAATACCCCCTTATTTTTTTAAACTCCGTTTCAAGCTGTCTGAGTTCACCGCCTTGAGGACATTAGATGTAATCTAATGTAATCTAATGTAATCTAACAATGTAATCTAATGATGTAATCTAATGTCCTCAAGGCGGTGAACTCAGACAGCTTGAAACGGAGTTTAAGCTATGGTGCTTACTAAAAATACTCAGAAAATCCAGGTTTTACCTTTTGCTACCTTATTAGTTTTACCTGCCATGTATCTGTTTGCCACAAATTATTACCAAAATTTACAAAATATTAATAATCGGCGCAATTCTCTACAAATTAAAAAAAATGTCACCTTAAGTTCATATTTTGTAAAAGATTACGCCATAATTTTTATGCAACTTCTAATTCACAAGTTGAAAGAATTACCAACTAATTTAATTTGATTAGCAGTTTATGTATTTATGCCACTTTATGCGTACTTTTGTAAAGGAACTGACAGTTTATCTATTTGGGGAAACTAGGTTTGCTAAATTTTACAAAACATATTGATCCGACATTTTACTCTAGCAAAATTGTAATTCCTTAAAAGTTCCTAATTTACTCGCAGTCAGTCAAAGCAAAGCCTATGTAATTTTTTTTTTGTATTTTTTTTGAAATTTGAAAGCTAATTTTCATAATTGAAATATATGTAAAATTTTGTAAAAGTTTTCTGAATTTACGGATTTTGCAAAGTTACGAAGAATTGCATGGATTGCGTCACTATCTGTAATTTACTTGGTCTATGCATTTTTTGTAAAATTATTTTTCTTGACAAGTTTGAAAGCTAATTATCCTTTGAAATATATGCAAAACTTTATAAAAATTTGGGAGTTCTTAGAATCTACGGATTTTACAAAGTTACCAAGATCTGCGTGAATTGCGTCATTAATTTACTGGGTTTATGCAATTTTTGTAAAAAATATTTTTTCTTAGAAAATTGTCTCAATTTACACTTAATTAATTTACGATTAATAATACTTCCCTTCCACAACTATTTAAGAAATTTACACGTTTTTTTAATCCCTAGGTCCGTCTCGTTTTTCATCTTTACACGAAAAGATAAAATCCGCAACGGTCTCTTCGGCGTGGACAATCTCGTCATCGTCGACACGGAAAATTCGCCCCCACGAGAGCTCGAAACCTTTAGCAGATCCGCCACCACAATTCCAGCCACGCCGGAAGAAGGGTCACAAAGTCGTCGAGATAGTGACCACCTTGCGGTAGAGAGAAATCCAGCCATCACAGTTTCACAAGCTACATAAAATTACGGGAACTTTAAGAAACTTATATTTTTTTTGTAAATTAGGGAAAACAGGGTCCATTCTAGTCGCGTAATATAAACTGTAAATTAATTATGCATGGTAATTTTATAATGAATAAGACAAACAGAGAGAAATTAAGGATGCAAATTTTTCCAGGTTTAATTAGATTTCGAAATTTTGTGGGGTAAAATCTAATTGAGTGAAATCGAATTATTTAAATTTCTTGGAAAATTTTTACGAAGTTGAAATGAAATGGAATGAATTGAAGTTTTTGGAGAGTTGATTTTTATCGAAAAAAATGATTCTTTTATACACTTTTTTGATTAGTTTGGTACAAAATTAGGTTAATAATTCATGCGGATTCCAGTAAACTTCGCAATATTTGCAAACACTTTTTTTGTAAAAATTACGGTTATAAAGGGTGCCAAGTCGTTGGCGTGTCTTTACATATTTTGTACAAGTTTTTGCCCCAATTTTTACAAAGTTTACACAGTTTACTATTTATACACGTGTTACAAACGTGGGAGTGAATTATCTCAATATTTTACAAGTGTGAAAATCAAGTTGAATTATTTTTTTACAGATTTTTTTTACTATAAGTTATAATTTTTAGTTTAGTTTCTAGCGTTTAAGTAGTCGAGATTTGTTATTTTAGGATGAATTAAGTATAAGAAGAGGTTTAATTAATTTTAAATGTAGTTTCATAATACAAAATCATCTGTAATATACAAATTATGCAAATGATACATATGTATTTAGAATAATAAACGTCAAGTAAATTCAGATATTTGTAAAAATTGGATTTTATTTATATCATGATCTGCATGAATTGAGTACGTGAATTGAGTACATGTACCTAAACTTTGTGAAATTAGTAAACATATAAAAAACGATTTAAAAATTGCTGCAAAAGTTGACGATTTTGGAATTTATTTAATTTATATTGAAACTTCAAAATTTGCTCATATGATTGTTCAACGTAAAAAATGGTATATATGAAATCACAATTTTTAAAAAGATTCATTTTGGAATCGAGTACATGCTTTTCGTCACCAAATTTATTTAATATTTAGAAGAAAATACATCCATACGCAAAATATTAATCGAGATAATTTTGTCAAAATAAAATGCTTCTTTTCACAGATGTTAAGTTAGTACGGCTCGAAAATTTTTGAAAGTCTAAAAATCTTAACTTAAAAGCCAAATTTAATATTTAGTAATAACTAAAATAATACTGATTTAGCTGCAGGTGTATCATACGAAAGGCGTCTATATTCTTTTTCAAAATAACTGTTTAGATTGAAAATATACAGGAATCTGTAAAATTTATATTTTTCAAATTGTTCTTGTTTTAAGTTGTGGTTTTCAAGTTGGGGAAACACTTACATTTTTTTATTTAGCAAGAGAGATAAAATCTGTTGTTTAAAGAAAGTATAACTGACAAACAAAATAGTTAAAATCGGCATTGGATCTTCTCAAAATTTTGAATTAAAAAATTCTCAAAATTTTAAAATTTCTTTAAGCATATTTATTGCTAATCTTCTACTAATTAAAAAAGTATAATTTCGCTCCCTAGCTAAATATATTTGCAAACTTTGCAAATTGATAAGTTCTCCTGAATTTATAAATTTTGTCCTCAATTTAATGTCTAATTAAATCGTTAAAACAGCATTCAATGTTCTCAACTGAAGTTTGGAAAAAAAACAATTTCGAGTGTTCTAATTTCGTAAAACATTTAAATCCAATTTTTTTTTAATTTTCCAAAATTTAAAATCGAAAAATAAAAAAAAAAATTGAAAAAATCGTAACTAAAATTTTAAACACAAGTTAATCTAGGTACAAGAATACAAGATTTTTTGAGGAAATTGCAATTTGTGAAACTTTGATGAAATTGAAAACAATTGGAAACAAAATTGAAAAGCTTAAAAGACAAATCAACTATTTAATAATCATAAAAACACTATTACTGGATTTGTAAAATATCCGTTTAAGATTTAAGATTAAACATATGCAGAAATCTTCAAAATTTATACATGCCAAGTGTTCATTTTCAATTGTGGTCAAGCTCTCACAATTTTTTTTTACTTGGAAAGAAAAGTATAACCTCTTGTGTTATGAAATTATAACGGACAATAAAAATGGTTAAAATCGGCGTTAAATATTCTCAAAATTTGGAATTCAAAAATTCTTCAAATTTTAAAAATTCTTGAAGGAAATCTATTTCTAAGCTTCTTCTACTACCTAAAAAAATACAAATTCGCTCCCTAGCTAAATTTATTTGCAATTTATTTGCAAATTGATTTATTCTCCGGAGTTATAAATTTTGCCATAAATTTGACTTTACTTGATCTAATTCGATGGTTAAAACAGCATTTAATTTTCTGAACTGAAGTTTGAAAGTCTAGATCTTGAAGTTTTCTTAAAAAATCAATTTGAGGTGTCCTAATTTAAAAAATATTATATAGTTCGCGTTTAAAACTCAAACTCAAGCCAATTTTTTCAAATTTTGCGAATGAACAATTTTGCAAATGAACAATTTGGAGATTTATTAATTCCAAAATTTGAGAAGATTTAACGCCGATTTTAACCATTTTTATGGGCCAGTTAAAATTTCGTAAAATAAAAGGTAGTACATTTCTTCGCAAATAAAAAAATTGTGAGAGCTTGACCACAATTTATAAAGAACAATTTGCATCTATAAATTTTGTCCTAAATATGCCTTTACCTGGTCCAATTTGATGGTTAAACCAGCATCAAAGATTTTCTCAACTGAAATTCAGAAGTCTGTATTTTAAAGTTTCCTTCAAAAACCAAATTCTGGTGTTCGATTTTCAAAAAAATATTTATAATTTGGGTTTACATCAACCAAATTTTTTCAAATTTTCCAAATGAATGAAATAAGTTTCCTGAATTTTAAAAAATATGCCAAAAAATTATGACTTATGATTTTTTAACCTAAAAAAATTGTACATACGAAATTACATGCTATACAAGTTTTCAACATGCAGATTTCTTTTTGGAAACAAGTACTTGATTTGTTTTTAATTTTTGTCGTCAAATTTATTTATTTATATACTTGTTAAAGAAAATACATAAAATACATAAGTAAAAATATTGACCGGAAAAATTTTGCTAAAATGTTTCCCACAAATGGAAAGTTAGTGCGGGTCGAAAATTTAAAGACAAAATTGAAAAGCTTAAAAGCCAAACATAATATTTAGTAATAAAAAACATGTCTAATTGAGAAGCAGGTGTAAAATCACTGGATTTGAAAAATAACGGTTTAGATTAAAAATGTGAAAAAATCTTTAAAATCAATGTATTCAAATTGTTCTTGTTTAACCTGTGGTCAAGCCCGTACAACTTTTTTTCCTTGGAATGATAAGTGCATATCAGAGAAAAGTGGATAAAGCTGCGAAAAGTAGACCTGAATGAATATAAGGCCAAAATGAACGCATTATTACCTGTTATTTCACGATAATATATACTACATAAAAGAATCTTTAAAATCGGCATTAAATCTTCTCAAAATTTCGAGTTTCCAGGAAATCTATTGCTAAGCTTCTTCTGGTAATTACAAAAATACAACTTTGGTAAATAAATTCGACTAATGAAATAGCATTCAATTTCTTCAACTGAAATTTAAAAGTCTATATTTCTTAATAAAATTAATTTTAGAACTTGTTTGATTTTCAAAGACGCAATTTCTAATCAGTTATTTCTTGTAAATTTTCCACAACTTAAATTTTTTACCTTAATTTCGAAATTTTGTCCTTATTTTCGTCATGTTACCCCGAAATTCTCAAATTTTTTTAAAATTTGACATGAGTTGACCTAATCTCTGACTCTAAAACAGGTCCCATATTCACCAAAATAAATACACAATATTTTCAATGCAGTCATTTTTAATTTAATGAGTTAAATACATCTCACCTCATCTCCAATTCAATTACGGGAGGAGAACACAATTAGCACAAGAATGGAATCCTGTGATCATTAGGAAGCAGTCAGGCCGTAAATTGAATGGAATAATGGAGTGATTCGTATGCAAACTGTGGCGTCGTCGGGGTCGGGTTGACTCCTCCGGTAAAGAGGAACACTTTAAAAGGCCGGATTTTGCATAAAGTGTGTGACCGGAATAAAGGAACACTGTTAGAAATATGGTATAATCAGGAGGAATTGATTTCTCGGTAGTAAAGTTGCTACCGCTTGGTTTTAAAATTATACCGGTCGGTACAAAATTTGCTACCGACATGGTAAAACTTTAATATTGACCTATTCATACATAGTATTACTTATCTATCGATACAATTTTGGAAGGATCATATATGAATACCGCTTGGTATCATTTTAATACTGGACTTTTACACTGTTAGAAACATGGTGTAATGAGGAGGAATTTATTTCTCAGTATTAAAGTTGCTAACGCTTGGTATTAAAATTATTTCGGTCGGTAGAAAATTACGACGGATATGGTAAAACTTTAATACCAAGCTATTATTTACTACACGGTATTAAGTGTCACCACCACTTTAGTAGAGTCATATATGAATACCGCTTGGTACTATTTTAATACTGGATTTCTAAGAGTGAATCGAAAATCTAGTCAAAGATAAAAAAATGTTGAAAAATCACTGACAAACATTTTACATGTGTGATCCGTTTAATGGATAAATGACAGAATATTAACAGAGTATTACATAAATTTGTTGACTTTGTAAAATTGGAGGGGTCAGGTTCCGTAATGTGGGAGAAATGCATTCGAATATTTGTAAACTTGTAGAATCCATAAATTTCAGGAACATTTATATAACAATTAAGAATCAAAGAGGCAATTCACACAGGCCTTGGTAACTCTGTAAAATCCGTAAATTTACTTATCCTTTACAAAATTTATATTACAAAATTTTTAAAATATTCCTGAAGAAAATTAGCTCACAAAGTCAATTTTGAGTAGTTTTTTTCAAGCTAATTCTGAAATTTTGAATTTTTGTAGGAACTTGACGTTGTATTAATAATTCTGAAATTTTGAATTTTATAGGAATTTGACGTTATATTAATAATACTCAGGAGTAGAAGGTCATTACTTGTCGGGCCCCGATTTCGATCTCCTTTGGATATGTTGTAGTACTACATGAGTGTAGAAAAAGTGAAGGAGGGTTAGACTCCATGAGCCCATTTACGCCCGCCACACCCTCTCAAAGGCGCCAAAACCCCCAGAGTTGCCGCACTAAAATCATCGCCAAAAATCGAGTTTTGGTCAGATTTTCAAGAAATTTACATTTTTGTGATTCCAGATAGTTGCTCTATCATATCCAATAGCAAACTCAACTTTTTTGAAATTTCGAATGTTTTCAATTCATACCCTTGGTCAGAAAATCTTCGAAAATATTGATATTAATTTAAAGTAAGCAAGATTTGCCTTTCCTTTGTTTAGAAGAAACTGATATTGTCTATTTGTATCATCAATGAGGAGTATTTTTAATTTGTTTCCATTCGTTTCATGAAAATTTTCAAATTCAATTTTACGAAGTAAATTTTAAATTTAATTATAAATAGTGTTCCAAATTTAATTTGTAGCAGTTGGTTTGAATTTATCTGTAATTTTGAGCAGTTTTACAATTTTAATTGTGTGCAGTTTCTTTTTATTAATTTAAGGTTCAGCAATTTTTTAATTTAATTCCAAGCATTTTTTGTAAATTAGTTTTGAGCAGATTTTCTTAATTACATTTCAAGTAGTTTTTTTAAGTTAAGTTTCAGAGTAAGAGCTCGACGTTGTGTAATAATATTTGTAAAATTCAATAAATTCAAGTAAATACAGATCCATCTCCTTTTTCTGCTTTTTGAAGTCATTAAAAAGTATAATTGAAAATTATGCGCTTTTTAAATTTGTTCAGGGAAATTCAAATTTAATACATAATGGTATTAACTTCCTTAATATTTGGTAATGAATTTGAATTTCCCTGAAATTATTATTACCATTTCTACGATAAATCGTAACCGAGGTGGTAGAGCCACATAGTCAATCCGCATGGTAATGATTCATTAATACCTTATTTTAATATATGACCCAATCAGTCCGTAAAAATTTGCTACCTATATGGTAAAACTCAAATACCGAGTTATTACACAAGGTATCACTTATCAATCCCACTTTGATAGAGTCATAGATGAATACCGCTTGGTATTATTTTAATACTGGATTTCTACGCAAAACAAATACGAATATTACATAAACGTAGTTGAATAATCGAGACGGTATTTCTCCACCTAATGTTTTTTTTATTTCTTTCTTAATTTATGAAAGACTGTGTTTTAAACAAGTCCCCCATCCGCAAAATTGGTTGAAAGTGACGTCGAAACGACGCAGTCGGAAATTGGTCACATATGGCCGGCAGAACCTAGTCTAAACAACCATCCATATTCGCCTAAAATGCGACCGTTGATTCAACGTGGATTTGATCGTCAGAATCAACATAAAATCGACGGTCGAAATACCGTTGAAAGTATGGTCGCATTATGGTCATAATTCACCGTCGTTTATCCGTCGATTTAATAATGAATATACAACGATAATATTGGCAACGTGATTCTTTATTATACAAAAATCGATCATTCATTACAAAAGAATCAATTATTAGTGTTATGTAAAGGAATACAAATAATGCCACCTTCCAACTCCATTAACCAACATTTTTGCCTTAATGAACTTAAATTAATATACATGGAACAACATACCAGTCATCAACTTTTGTAAATTTTTTAACTAGTAATGTATCGGAGCCAGGTACATAACTAATAATAATTACAATTTCACCAGTCTCTATTTTATAACAATTATTACCTTTAGAAAATTTACTCTGACATGATGGAGATATAGGCTTGGCTGACAATTTTAAATGTTCCTTTTCTTTTAATCTACTTATACATTGTTCGAACGGTTTATAAGGAGATCTTAATGTTCTTTTAATAAATTGTATATTATTCTCAAAGTCATATGCACTAAAGTTATCCAGTCTCCCATAATTCATGGCATCAGCAGCAATGTGAATTAAACAGTGCACATTATATACTAGAAAATTTTCTGAATATAAGTCGCTAATTTTTGAAACGAACAATCTAAACAATTTGTTAGCGTACTCATTCCATTCAACATTTTGCGCTTTCTCGCTTATCAAAATTGAAGTCGCTATACTCAATAATAAAAAATGATGATATTTACTCTTAGGCAAAACACTTTTAAGAACTGCAGGACCTGTGTAAAGTAAAAATGACCTAAACTCTGTCGCCTTCCACATATCTACATCTTTAGCCGTTCTCGGCTTTCTACTAAAATTATTAGGACAGCTTGTTCGTAAATTAAATAATGATTCGTTTAATTTTAAAACGCTACTGGGCGGTAATTTATATGGGATTCGACCTTTTATCCAACAACGTAACAATTTTCTAACTACTCCTAAACAAATACAATGCATGTAATCAATAGGAACACAACTAACTAATGGAAAATCTATACGTGCAAATGGTGAATTACCAGAGTGATGATTTATATCTAATTGCTGTAAAAATTCGTCGTCTGTTCTAACAGGAGCAGATAAATCAGGAAATATAACTCTACCTGTCCATTTTCCTACAACTTTACATTTTTCACACCCATTATAAGAGTTGTGATTTTTGCATTGCTTAATGAAACTACGCGCAGGCGCATCAGCAATTATCCTATCAAATTTAACTTTGATTATACTATGATTAAGAATTAGACCAACCGTTTGCAAAACTTGGATTTCATCTACTAAATCCTTCAAAAAATTATCGACTAATTTTGGTTTCGTTTCCCCATAATATAACCCAGCTACAAAAACTCCAAATTTACTTTCAATGCATGAAACTTGGATCGGCCAAAATTGTTTCGACTTACTTCTAGAAATTGGAAGACCATCGACACTAACTGCTACCCTAATACTTGTTAGTAAGGGCTCAATAAAATCCTCGTTGAATTGAGCCTGCAATGAACTAGTTATACCAAAATAACTAAAGTATGACCCATCGTCATTTCTAGTTATCGTTTTAACTACTGGAATGTCGCCGCGTAATAAAGTTCTTTGGTCTATAGGAAGAGATTCGAAACAATTATGGCGTCTCAACAATTTCAAAAGTTCCTGTGTAGCAATACCTGTAATATTGTAATTAATTGCCCATTCCCTTAAACTAACTTTAAATTCACTAATATCAATATCATTAAAAGGACCATCACTACCCGTGTCACTTAAACTAAACAAAATCTGACTTCGCTCCTCTGACTCTGAGTGAATAAAATTATTTACTAATCTACCAGTATCTACCGTATTAATATCATTTAAATGATTATTATTATTTTCTGGAGTAGGAGTAATTTGTCGCTGAGTGTTTTCAATGTTCTGTTGGACTCGTTTTGCAATAATACGTCTTAAATTCCTGGGCGACCGACCTGTCCTATTGGTCTTCTCCATCTTTAGGGGCGTACTTGAACCAATTCTTTGCTGTCCCTAATATCTCGTCGTCATTGGCCACAGGATACCGAGTACGGACAGAATCTAAATGACATAATAATAATTATGAAAACCAGCTGCAACACTTATTTACTTCACACCATGCTCTCACCCTTTAAAATTTTCAAAATCTCCAGATTTTCCAGTGCGACTTTGTTACCTTTCCCGGTATAATTAATTTGACATCTCAAACTGCCACCAATTAATTTTAGCAATACCTGCCTAGTATTCCTGTCAGTATTTGAACCGCCAGTTGTACTCAAATATGAGATCTGCAGTTTCATAAATTCAGTTACCACACAATTTGGATCAACATTATTTAAGAAATATGTTTTTATTGTACCAGCAGTTTTTTATGGGAATCGGATGATTTCAGCCAATCCTCAAAAGCCACGAGTTCCAATCTCCCAGCGATCGGCAAAGGTGGTATAATAGAATAATCTGGGAGCAAATTGCCACCTTGTGAATTTGCACGCAACGTGTGAATGGCAGCTTTAATTTCCCTTATATCTTCTGCTTGTCTCTCTAATAACTCGAAACTTTTTTCATGAATCCTAAACAGCATCAAATTAATAAAATAAGTTGTAATAAGTGTAATAGCCATAAATATAGAAATATAATATGTATAACATATTAACAAAAACATGCCTTCAATTAGAGACTTGATGTCAGCTGTATCCGCTGCCGTCGCCAAAAATAACTTAGGATCCTGTTCAACATCAAAATCCTCTTGAACGATAACAGGTTGAGGAATTTCTGGAACGACTGCTACCTGCTGATTATTCTCATCTGGAGGGTGGGGCTGGTCGCCGGTAGATTCTTGACAACAAAACAAGTTAAATATATAAATGTTAAGAAATATAAAAATAGAAGTTAACCCAGTTAACTTACCGATCGTAATGTCAAATTGATCCTCACTGATTTGCGTTGTGGGAGGAGCAAGGAATAAACTATTATCCAGATCCAATTCAGAATCACTACTTGAATCACGGCTCTCAATTACGACATCCTTCTTTTTCTGGACCCTGCGTCCACGTCGGATTCCAATGTCGTCCTCCTGGCTACTTTCAATGTTTGAGGTATCCTCAGCTTGTTTTAGCTTCAAACAGGCGTCGTGAAATGAACCTAATAATAATAGTAAATTATCACAGGCCATACATTGAACCGACATTTTATTATACAACAAAAGATGTTTCTAAATCTTACCATAACTTCCTAGAATTTTTTCAAAAGTGTGAGAAGTCCAGGATGGCAGCGGAACAATTTCGCACTTTTTCACCATAGTCTTTAAGGCAGATCCTTTACAAGGTGGCCAAAATACTTCTTTCTGGTCTTCTTCGATCCATATTATTGGGACAATCTCAACTAACTTTGTCCCTGAGGAATCGGACTATGGAATATTTTTTTGCCTTGTCAATTTGGGATGACATGAAGATTTATTTTTTAATTTGGAAGGACAAGAAATAAGTGTGACTCGATGAGCACAATGCGATGGTGTGGACTGACTTGAGAATCGCGGAAGCATGGCACTTGGATGGGGAAATGGTGGATTTTACGTTGAGAAATCTTAAATTATGCAACGGTCGCAAAGCCGTTGAAAAATTTTCAATTATGCGACGGTGGAAAAGGCGTTGAAAAAGTAGTTAAACTGACCTAAAATAATATGTTCGTATTGTCTTATAATATGATGGTCGAATCAACTGCTAAAAGTGGTCGCAAAATTTTCGTCGCATTAGTCGACGTCTCTCCGACGTCGTTTAGCCGTATGAAAACCCGACGGTCGGGTTGTTCATTTTTCGACCATTTGGCGACCAATTTTTGCGGATGGGGTCGGCAGATTTGGTTAAAAAATTGTATTCTTAAGTAAACCACGAGACGATAAATTCGACTTTGGGCTAACAATAAAATAAAATAAATAAAATAAAATAAAAACTTTTATAATTTTAGAATTGGTGCTTATATATATCTAACTTGATCAGAATTTTATTAAAATTTATCCAGGAATGAATTTCCATTTTCCTAGAAATGAAAATATAAAATTTCCGTAAAGTTTCAACAGTTATCTTAATTTTGTCTTTAATTTTGAGCAACTCTGGTAGTTCCCAAAAATTTCAAAATATTTTTACATTTTCTTACACACATTAGATATTTCTAGATTTCAATCATTAAAATATTTTCGCTATTGTTTTAAAAATACGTGCATTTAAAAACAAAATAGTTCTTCAATAAATAGGAATCTGTACTTTGTAAATATTTTAAATATAGAGTCATATATTTTGTTGAAAAATGACCAAAACCAAAATGGGAATAAATCTAAATGTTAATTACAACAGTACAAATTCTAGATAAACCATTATCGTTGTGTAAATCCATCCAAAATTTAAAATTAGTAAAAAAGAAATTAGATCAAATATTCACGAAATATTCACTCAGTCCTTGGTAACTTTGTAAATTTTGCAGATTTTGCAAAATAATTTTACAACCTTTAAATACAAAATAAAAGGATGTGTGCAAGTTCACAAAAATGTGTGAGCTAATTTTCCTTGGAGCTATGCGAAATTTTGTATTTAGAGTTTGTAAACTTTCAGAATTTAATGATTTTACAATGTTACTGTGTGAATTGAATTTTCTTTATAAATGTTTGAAAAATTTTGTAAAAGTTTATAAATTTACATAATTTTTTTACAATATTACCAACGACTGCGTGAATTTGCTCATTTGATTTGATTAAGCTTTCAAAAATTTGTGAACTACTGTTGGTCCAGTATTATTAGTCTCAAAAAATTCTGAAAGGTTACCTGGTAGATTATTTATTTTTCAATTAGCAACCAAATAACCTCTCAGAAAATTTTCCAAGAAATTGCGACTATTAATATTGGATGAACAGTAATTATCCTCAGAAATATTTGCAAAAATTTCGTAAAAGTTTGTAAGTTTCCGGATTTTACAGTGTTACCAAAGACTTCATGAATTGCTTCATTAGGAAAAAAGTGCAGGTTACGAAGCACTACTGGATATACATACAAACTCATTTACTAATTAATATTAAAAGCCAGGTGAGAATTAGATGGGGATGGATCTTGCATAAAGGATTTGATCGATTTTTTTAGGGGGATTTGAGGTCACTTTTACGGTCATTTGAGGTCAGAAGGGGTCCAAATTACAGGAAAATTACATGAACTCACATCCTTTATGCAGGTTCCGTGATTTGCATCAGTATAGATTTTTTTCTAGGCAGGTTAATTACGCATGGAACGATACGCGAGATGCATTTGAATGCCCATAAAAAGGAATGAGCATACTTATCCATTTTCAGGAACGGATTGATCTCTTTATTATCTTGGTTAGGTTGAGCCAACACTCTAAATACTTATGTGGTAATGGGTATTATGCACTTTTCCATCCAACAATTGCCACTCACAAATTGCCACTCGACAATTGCCACTCTTGACCAATTGCCATCCACCATTTGCCACTCCACAATTGCCACTCTTTAACGCTTTACCAATTGCCATCCACCATTTGCCGGTAATGGTAATGATCATTATTACTAATTTGGTGAAAGAATTTGGTAAAAGTGGTAATATTTGTTTTCTGCGAAAATTAAAGTTTGTTACGAACCTGGTAATAGATAAAATAAGCATAAAATGTGTAACCGAATGGTAGCGATAATTATTATAATTAAATACTATTAAAAATGAAATTCAAGTTTTTCCTATCGGACTGAATTGATTGGTTACTTTTTCTGTGACAAATCATTACCATTGAGGAGTCGATTTTATTACCGAAAGCGTTAACTCTGAAATTAAACTTGTTACGAACTGGTAATAATATAACATTATTCGCGACCGAATGGTACCCATAATTTCGACATCATAACGAACAATTACTCCATCATTATGTATTTTCATGACAAATCGTTACCAATCGCGGTGGCAATTTTATTACCAAATTTTTTAGAGCGTAGAAACTCGTTATGAATTTGGTAATAAAATAATTCTAAATGAATAGCATTGCTTTCTACCAAATGGTACCCATAATTTCTACCACCTCAAATTTTCTACCGACCTGATAACCAACAATTACTTTACGGAATTCGTTACCATCCTGGTGACAATTTTACTACCAAATTATTTAGTGTGTCCATACATACATAAATGAGCCCAGATATTGTCTCGCTTCTCTCTTCTCTACCTGTGATCGTTGCTGTTTTTTACAGCCGTCTTTTTACCACCGCACAGCGGAGACAAATTAGTTGTTGATGACTTGATAATGTTAATGCTTTCTGCTCATTTACCTGCCCACCTTGGCTTTGCTGAATGGCATACTAATAAAAATAATGATACCAATGTCGCCTGCATAAAGTTAACCAAAACCAAACTCAACCTCTACCCTGGAATAGTCCAGATTTGGTTGGGTTCAGATTTTTATTGCAGTTTTCGCAAGCAAACAAATGCAACACAACACATCCAAATTTGTTGTAGGTTTCCTAAATTACTATGGAGGTCTCCCAGCGTATGCTCTCCAATTCTGACCAAACTAATGTCACTCGGTCGCAAATTTGATCAGTATGAAATTTGCGAAAGACATAATTTCCCAATTGGCACGCTTGACAGAGATATTTGCATCCGAAGAGGAGAAAATGTGTCTGAAAGTAAACAAATTTTATACTTTCAAAATTTACTGCGTGTTTTCTCCTCTTTGGATGCAAGTATCTCTGCAAAACGTGCCCATAGTTAGATCGTGTCTTTTGCGAATTTCATATTAATGAAATTTCCAATCGATTAAGGCTAATTTGCTCAAAATCGGAGTGCATATCGCGCTGGTAGGCAAATAATATATCAAGAAATTATTAAAAATTTCCCGAAATTTGTTATGTTTTCGTGAAATCGTGTAGTTGAAATTTTACAAAGTAAAAATTCAATTAAAATCATGGGATTTGAAAACCTTGTCTCTTCGTAGATATATCTTTCGCAAACTTCATATTAACTGAAATTCCGTACCGAATGAGACAAATTTTCTTAAAATCGGAGGCTATTACGCTGGGAGACCTTCAATAAGCTAAAAATTATTCACTTTACAGTGCAAACTTTACTTACACTGCCCACCGTCAACAGGACGAGGTACACATTGTAACATAACACAAAACCAGAGGCGGATTTTGGCGAGAAGGTGAGAACACCAAAAATGGTCAGCAGTCGTCAACATGATGCTCGTTGTTGTTGCATAATAATAAGTAAGCGAGACAAAAAAATCTATGTAGGTAAAATTGTGCCGTGTTGAATTCTCAGTTGGTCAGCAGGAGTGACCAGAAAGGTGAGATTTTCTTGCTTGGGTCTGACTGAACATGAGAAAAACTAGACTGAACCGGACCTGACTGGAGCCTGGAGACTCGTTGGCTGGAATAAATTCCATTGAATTTTATTCTCAAAATTTATTTATTAGTCATTTAAGGTGGGTGAATTTTGGAATTTTGATATTTTGACAATTAAATAGTGACGCAATTTTACCTTGAAATGTTAATTATTATTTCCACATAATATAAATTTAAAAAATGGGTTTTAAATTTGACATAAATTTTAATTTGTGAGAAAGTTTCGCAAAAAATGGAGTGATGAAACTGCATGCACAAATTTAGGAGTGACAAAATTAGTAAAATTTCACAAAATTGGGGAAAATTGAAATCTCGACGATAAATTTCATAGAATTTTGTTATAGTTATTAAATTTGAGTGTGTGAATTTTTAAATTTTAACTACGGAAGCCGGACGAGAAAATCTAATTTTGAATTCAGAATTCTTTAAACACATAAATTTTAATAGGAGATTTTAAGTTTGACAATGGGCTTACTCACGACAATGTCTTATTTCGCGTCGCAAATCATTTAGCAAACTTGAGAAGATCAAAATATTTAAGAAGTGAGTGGATTCGCAAAATATGACTTTGCAAATCTACTAAAAGCACCTATTTTGATATTGTTTCAATGGATTTCTGTAATTTCTCTTGCTGGTGATGGTGAAGATGAGTTGGCGAAATAATTTTTAGAAATAAGAACACGCCTTCTTCCTGGGTAAATTTGTGAAAAAATCACATATTTTTCCAGTAAAATTTTTGCGAAATCTCACATATCTCGCAAAATTTCGCAAGTTCTGTTGTGCTACTCTCAATTTGCGAGATTTCAATCCGAGACGCTCAAAGTATTTTAATTTGCAATCTGCAAGTTTCATAAAAAGGGAGCTGTTAAAACTGTATGCACAATTTTAGGCGTTGCAAATTCTTTAAAACTTAAAACAAACCTTTGTGGATACGTACTCGTCTAATCTACGAATTACGTTTTTTAACCTTTATTTAAAACAATTGTAAAACGACGTCAAAATACAACTTTTGTAGAAAACCATTACGCAAAATATTAAAATTATGAATGTAATTTCTGCAAATTGTATTTAAGGAAAAGGAACGATGCATCCCGGAATATTTTTAAAGACGACACGTTTGGTGTAAAGTTTTCTAACCAGCTGATCTAATAATTTTTTTGTCATTTCTTTTGACTATCTGAGAAATCATTAATTTTAATCCATCTCTCACAAAAATTTGCAAATGACTTCGAACAGAGCAAATTATTTTTCTGCTCGTTTCGATTAAAAGTTTGCATTGAGACATACTCGAAATTTAGGTTTGTTTAATTTACACCGACATTGTTAACACTGAATGGTAATTGTTGATCACTTGTTAAAATTCAGAAAATCTTTGGTGTACATTTTTCATATAATTTCTCAACTTTTTTTTAAACGATCATGAATTGAAAATTTTCCAACAATCAAAGTCAAATCTGTTTAACTTCTAAATCATCCTGTTTCCTGTATTTTTCAGAAACGGACTTTACACCAGTCAAAAAATGGAGACGGATGTCAAGTCGACAGATCGTGGGGTGGAAGGAGAAATTAAGGAGACCCCGCAAATTTCAAACGGAGCCACGCCTACTTCGCACCTTGCCCCATCCAATTTGCAGGCAGCTATCAATAATTCACAGGCGGCCACGCCCACTTTACCCGCCGCCACGCCCACTTCACAAACCAATAATTCCCAAAATACCACGCCCACTTCACCCCAGGCCACCCCCACTCCTAAAATCACCCCTCCTCCCCCTCACCTTACCCTACCACCCCCCACTTCACCCCGCCTCCTATTCCACTTCACCAAAACCTTCGTATCCGTCATGGAATCGACCATATTCTCCTCCCATCACCACCACCACGGAACGTCCTCCTCCCCCTCCTCCGAAGACGAGGCGGACGAATACTGCGACGATTTCTTCTACTCCCGCTACTCCTCCTATCCCGCCCTAGACCCGTCTCACCGTACCCCAATCTCCGATGAGGAATTCGCCTTCGAAAAATACTTCCCCGCCGATCAAAAACCAGCCCTGCGCGACATCTTCATCACCACAGCCTTTGATCTTTTCACCTCGTATGAATACCAGCTGGTCATTTTAGTCCGGGAAAAACGAAAAATCGGAGAAATCGGGGAAGACATTGTGCACCGAATCCTCGACAATTTTAAAGAATCCCAACGTGGCATAAACCCCGAATACGTCCGACCCGAAATTACCCCCCAGTTATTAATCGAACTCGCCCTCCAGCACTCCGAACCGGAAGGGATCACCTACAACTCTGAATGGAGTGCCGTTGAAGTCCTGGAAAACCCGGGTATCCTAATCCCCGGTCATCCCGGCTCCTTTTATCGGTCCGATTGGCAAAAAAACTTTATCGGAGTGAAGAAAAAAATCGGATCAAAGTACGGTTTCCGGTTAAAATTCGGGTTCGAAACGGAACTCAGTATTCTTCGATGGTTTGAAAAAGTCCCGATTTCCGTGGTCTACCCGCCCTACGCTAGGTACGAGTATGTCATCGATGACGCGGTGAAAACCCGGGTGAGATCCGAGCTCGAAAAGGAGATTGAACTGGAAGAGAAAATGAAACGGTTTGGAATTCGGTTTGGCGACGAGGAGCGGGATTTGAAAGATAAAGTTAAAGAGTTTCAGATCAAGTTGCAAATTCAGAGGCAGGAAGAGGACAGGAATTCGGATAAGGTGATGAAGCAGGTCGTCGCGGAGGTGCAGCGGGGGCGGGATGGGGGTAAAGTGAGAGAGAAAGTGGAGCGCTTAGAGGAGCGCGGGGTGATTAAGAGGGAGGAGGTGGAAAAGGGGAGGGTTGGGTTGTTAAGGTGTAATTACAATGTGAGGTTTGAGGTTAAAGAGGGTTGTGGGGGGGAGGAGGAGGAGGCGTGGGGAAGGTGGGCGTATGAGAGGAAGTGAAAAGGGGGGATATATTTCGGGGGCAAAGTGAGACAAAATTAGGGGAAAATATGGAGCGCGAAAAGTCGGAAAATTTAAATTAATTAAAAATCTTGGACGATTAAGGAACATTGAAAATAAGAAAAATAATTATTTTTTAAATTTAGGAAATTCACGCAGCCCTTGGTAACTTTGTAATATCCGTAAAATTCGCAAATTTACAAACGCTACGAATATTTCTAAGGGAAATGTGCTTACTAATTTTTTAAAGTTTGTTCAGATCAAGGGCGTCTTTTTATTTTGTAAAAGTTTGTAAAGTTATTTTACAAAGCTCCACGGATTTTACAAAGTTACCAATTACTGCGTGAATTGCCTAATATATTTGGAGAAAAGTGAGACAAAATTAGGGAAAAATATTTGGGGCGCGGAAACTCGTAAAATTTAAATTAATTTAAAACTTGGATAAAGTTGAGACGAGAAAATTAATTATGTATAACGTAATTCACGTCAATATTTATAGCTCAGTAAACTTTGCAAATTTCGAAGCGTTTCTACGAATTTGTAAAGGCGAATAAATAAATTATAAAATTGCACATGTCTCTTTTGTAAAATAATTGTACAGTTACATAAATTCATTTATGATAAGTCCTGAATGAAGGCCAATTTTACAACGTTTACACAGAACTTAGGAGTATCTACATACGTGATGCGTAACTGTAAGCGAGAACTGTAAATTAAAAAATTTGTATTCATGTGAAACTTTTAAGAGAGGCGGTAGAAAAAATGTAAAAATATAGAAACGAATTATGGATTTACTGTGATTTGCACATAATTAGTTTAAAAATAAACTTTTGTGATCGATATTTAAATAAAATGGTCAGTCGTTGTATTAATTTTGGAAAATACGGATAAGTTTTGGCATTATTTTGCATTTGGTCTTTGAAAACTTGCAAAATTGGCTTAAATATTAATTTCCATCTCGCAAATTTTACCGTTCGAATTAATGTTTGTTTTCTAAATTAAACAATTTGAAAAATTTTGAAACTTGAAACACTATCTGTACAATTTCCTCCCCACAAACGCACATATTTAGGATGAATACCTGGAACAAATAGTACAAATCTGCAAAATGTTGCACGTTGCAAAACGTTTTTACCACATGTCAATTTAATGTTGCAAATTTTGCGAAATTTGTCAAATTTCGGAAACTCGCGTAAACAATAAGGATGCAATTTTGTTCCACAATTTACCCAGACAGAACAGAGTTGACAGATTATGGCGCAGCCTACAATATGAATCTGGAACACTTTAGGTTATACAATTAGGAAATAATATTTATAAAGTGTCGTGGTTTTGCTAAATATTTGCAATTTGCAAGTTTTTGCAATAAATATTTGTATGTAATATTTTGTGCAAAAAATAATTCTGTCAATTTGCCTACTATCAACAACTCAGGATACCGTGTACCTTGTTAAACATTTCTATTCAAATTTTAAGAATATTATGACTACGGCGTCAAGCTCGTACTAAATGTCAAATTTCCAGCTAAATTCTTAAAACCTGCAGTGCAGACTCTATATAGCCCGAGTCAGGGACAGCGTTCTTGACTCGGTGAGTCAGAATTCTAAATTTTTTCTCCGAATTGACCTACATAATATTACAAAACTCCATGTTGTAGATAGTTAAATGTTTGAGATTTTCTATTATTTGGCATCAAATCCTTTAACATCTTGAATTTTGAATGCGAACTTTGAAAGTTTTGTAAAATTATTTTTCCCGTGTTTTACTTAACAATCTTTACACGTTACAAAGTTTGGCATGGATTAAAGTTTGGAGCAAATTTACTCTTTCGACCTATTTATAATTCCAATAGGAAATATGGAGGCAAATTTTGTAACATAATTTTCCAGGCGTGTATAAAACTAAAAGATGTCTTTGGTCTGAGCAAATTTACAAAAAATTTGGAGCTAATTTTCCTCAGAATTATTTGTAAAACTTTGTCGAAGTTTACAGAATTTACGGGATTTACAAAGTTACCAAGGACTGCCGGAATTGTATTATTGCCAAACTTAATATCCCTTTGTAAAATTCTTACTTTAAACAGAATAATATTTATATTTAGATTTCAGCCCATACAAGGTCATATTTAAGAAAATTTCAAATTTCAAAATTTCAAAATTGAATAATTTCAAAATTGAATAATTTAAGTTTAAGCCCCTCAAAAATGGTTGGCTTCATACACGGTTAGTCGTAAAGTTTCGTTTATTTTTTAACAAAAAACATGTACCATTTTGCTGTTTTTTTTTCGTTATTTTTCAAAATTGCAAAGCTAATTTATCTCAGAAATATTTGTGTAAAAGTTTACAACGAATTTTGCAATGTTACCAACTGCATGAATTGTCTTATTAAACTCGACATGTTAAACTGTCATGTCATGTTAAACAGAAAATCCATTTGTTAAATTTTTATCTTAAACAGAATAAAAATTATAAAATTAGATCTCGTCCTCCCAAATTAAAATTGAATAAAATTTCAAAATTCCGGGTTCCATTCTACTGATTTCTTTTCCGTATTTTTTTCAAAATTGGAAAGCTAATTTTGCTCAGAATTATTTGTAAAATTTTGTAAGAGTTTACAGAAGTTACGGATTTTGCAATGTTAGCAAGGACTGCGTGAATTGTCTTATCGTCAAACTTAAAATCTTTTTGTTAAATAAATTTTTATCTTTAAACAGAATCAAATTTATAAAATTAGATATTGGCCTCTCAAGTTCAAAATTCAAAATTCTTAACCTTAAATTATTTAATTCGCTCAAAAATGATTAGTCTATTTTACGTGCGGTTCGTGGTAAGTTTTTTTTCTTTTTTAATACAGCACGGGTTCCCGTTTTTTTTTATTTGACACTTGACAGCTAATTTTGCTCAGAAATATTTGTAAAATTTTGTAAGAGTTTACAGAATTTTCGGATTTTACAAGTTGCCAATAACTGCGTGAATTGTGTAAAACTGAAAATCCTTTTGTTAAATTGATGTCTTTAAACAGAACCAAAATCACAAAATTAGATAATGTCTTACAAAATTACAATTATGAAATTTTCTAAATTCTTAACCTGAAGTAATTAGAGCAAAAAATGGTTAGCCTGCTTTATGTACGGTTCGTCATAAAGTTTTTTCTCCCCTTTTTTTAATTCAAAACCGCGTACGGTTCCATTTTGTTGATTTATTTTGCGCTATTTTTTTCTAATCTCCAATTTATTATCACGTTTCTACTTTCTCTTTTGGCTTGTTCTCACTCGGGGACATGGTTGCCTTGACTTTCTCTCTCTTCCCTCTGCACTTCCTAATTTTGTTGGAAAGTTCGTGAGTGAAGAATTTCATTGGGGAAATTGAGAGAACTTTCTCCTTTACTTTACACTTTCGAGGATTCTTCGTTACCTTGACTTCCAATCTGGTTGATGAAGTTCTGGGTTTATCTATGTTTTACATGATGAGATAAACTAGGTAGAAATTGGGGGTATTCAATGCGACTTGGCATCATTGAGGAAATTCAAGCAGTCATTTGTAACTTTGTAAAATTTGGAAATTTTTGGAAATTAATTTCACAAATTTTTACAAAATAAAGGGACGCCTTTAAGTGTATACAAATTTGTAAGGTAATTATACTTTTAGAAATAGCTGCAAAATTTTGTAAAATTTTATAACTTTAAAAAATTTATTTGTCAAGTCGATAATTGATAATTAATTGGGAATAGATTGAAATCCATAAATTTTACAAAATCATTTTACTATCCTTTAAATACAAAATAAAAAGATGCCCTTGATCTGAACCAGTTTTCAAAAATTTGCAAGCTAATTCTCTTCCCAAACATTTCAAAAATTTTTTTTAAATGTCTTAACCATACAAAATTTACAAAGTCGCCAAATATTACAAAGTCGCCAAATATTTTGACTTATGTTCTGACCAATAATTACTTTTACTTTTTTACGATTTTATGATATCAATATTATGTAACCATTCATGATGTGCAAAGGCTGTTGGCTATGATGCAATAAATTATTATTATTATTATTATTATTATTATAACCATACAAAATTTATGGATTTCACAATGTCACAAAGGCCTGAGTGAATTACCTCACTGTTTAGAAAAAGGGAAATTTTGCCAGGCTTATCCGCCATTTACACAATTTCTACATTTCTGGTTTTAATAAAGTCTATTAAGATGCACTGTGCATGGTGTTGAAGTAACTGATGCGAACAGTAATAATTTTTTTGAATTTCTTGTAGTATTTCGATCTTTCGATTAAATTTGGAAAAACTGCGTAAAAAGACTTACATATACAATTAATTATTTGTCGCAGGTTACAAAGTTTCAAAACATAACCTGTCATATTAAAAACGATAATCTTATCAGATTCGTTACGTGGCTCAATTTTTGTACCAGTTTTTTAATTGCTTATCAACTTTTTGAGAGTACCCCGAAAAAATATGTTTAAGTAATCTCTCAGGTCAACCTTTACTTTTGCTTTCTCCGTAATTTCATCCTTTTAATTTTGACGAGGTATTTGTCGCTTTGTGGGTTTTCTTGAAAATCTTCTTCGCATGCATACCGAACTAGACCATAAATCCTACCACAAGAACTTTTCCAGTTCTTGTCAAAACTTTGAAATGTGTAAGAATTGTTTAACAAAGATTTTTACAGTCCTGAAAAATATTGGAAACATAATCTTGCAAAATTTGCAAAGCTTATGCGAATTAGAATTTATTTGCAATTTGCATTATGCAAGGGTTCATTTAATATGAAAAATACTAGGTTTTAGATGATAAAATATAAACTTGGAGCCTTCAAGACGACGTGGCATCATCAGGCCGTGATCTTTGTATTTCCTTTAATCTACCCAATTTTAGAAATACTAAAACAACGTCAAGCTCTTAAAAAATTCCAACGTTCAAAATACCAGAGAAAATGAAAACATCTTGTTTATTACCATAATATGCTCGATGTTTCAAATACTTTTAGCACAACGGTAAACTCTTACTTACAAAATTTTAATTTTCAAAATTAAACTTAAAATACTGCTCCGAATAAATTTGGAAAACCTATTTAAAATTTTAATTCAAAATTATATATGTATTTACCAGTAATTATCTGTTGCAGGTTACAAAGTCATGAAGTAAAACAGTAAAACAATATCAGAGATAAATCATAATCTATCAGTTTTGTTGCGTCGCTGGAGTTCGCATCAAGTTTTTAAAATGCTAATCAATTTTTCGTGAGTACCCCGAATAAAGAAATATTTTCAAGTAATCCCTCGGGTCGACTTTTACTTTTGCTTTCTCAGTAATTTCATGGTAAATTTTTAAAAACTGAAAATACGCCATTGATCTGGGTAAGTTTTTTTTTAAATTGTAAGCAAATTTTCTTCAGATATATTTAAAAAATTTTGCAGGTTTTCGGATTTCACGGATTGTATAAAGTCCCCAATGAGTGCGTGAATTGCTTTATCTCGAACTTAAAATCCACTGTCAGTCTGGTTCAAGTGCCGGGGGATTGGAAATTAGGACCTGGGAAACGTCACCCAAAAGTTCCGATTCCCTGGACTTTTTACTTATGCAAGTTACAGGGAAACGGAACCCACTTGTCGCAGGATTTAGCGGGCCTCGATTCCCCGGTACCCTATTAGACAAAAGTTACGATTCCCCGGAACCCAAAATTTTTCTTCCATTTTTCTTAAATTGGATATATTTCCGAAAAAAATTTTATTGTCTCAAATTAACCTCCCACCAATGAAGAACATTGGATAAAAAAATTAGAATTTTTTAAAGTGGCGTTTTTCCTAAAATCACAAATTTCTGACAAATTTGAGGAGCGGCAAGCTTAAAAAGGTCCGGGGAATCGTCACCCAACAATAATTTGTATATGAAAATCATTGTTAAATTGTTATTGTTAAATTTAAGTGTTTTATAAAAACGCGTAATGGGGAGAAAAAAATTTTAAATAACTTTTTCACCCTCGAAATACAAAAATGTGTGAAAAAAAATGCGAATAATAAAAAAATAAGTTTACGCCGTGAAACAGACTGGACCGCATTGCCATAATTTTGAAAAACTTGTATTTAAAATTTAATACCCATTAGAAATTTACAATGTTTTGAAGAAAACCTTTCAAATCATTAGCTTAGATTTGTTACGTCGCTGGATTTTGAATCAGTTTTTTTAACTACTTACCAACTAAATTTACGTGAGTACCACGAAATAAGAAATATTTTCAAGTAATCCGTCCGTACAACTTTTACTTTTAGTGTTTAAGTAATTTCATTTTTGAAATTTAACAATAATCTTGTCAGATTGGTCGTAGGCATCAGTTTTTTTTTAAAATTGCAAACCAAATTTTTGTGAGTGAGTACCCCGAAACAAGAAATAGTTTAAAGTAACTAACTAATTTTATTTTTGAAATTTAACAAACTAACAAGCATACTCTTACTTTATAATAACAAATCTAAAACTGTCCTCATATAGTAACCTGGGTAAATGATATCTTCGTATTTGTTAGATTAACCCAATTTCAGAAATATTACTAATCAACGTCGGGTTCATCAACCAAAGCTCGCACAAAATTCCAACTTTCAAAATTAAATTATAAAACTGCTTAAATTTAAGTTTGAAAAATTGCTCAAAATTAAATTTGTAACAATTATTTAAACCTATATTAAAAAATACTTAAATTTCAAATTAATTATCTGTCGCATTTTACAAACTTTGGAAGCAAAACTTTTATACTCATCAGAATTGTTGCGTCGCTGGATTTTGAATCAGTTTGCTAATCGCTTACCAACTTTTCGTGATTACTCCGATCGACTTTTACTAAATTAGTGATTTGATTTTAGAAATTTACCAAATTAAAAAATACATAACTTGTAATAATATAATTCAAAAATGACTTCAGAGATTACATCAGAGAAAATTTAAGGATCTTATTTATTAGTATCATATCGATGTTTCAAACACTTTTAACACAACGCTAAACTCTTACAAATTTCTAATTTTCAAAACTAAACTTGGAAAACTGCTAAAATAAAATTGGGATAAACTACTTAAAATTGAGATTTAGAAAACCTGCATTTACAGTTAAATATATGTTTCAAAATTCTAATTTTCAAAATTAAATTTGAGAGACTGCTCAAAATTATTTTTTTAAGTATGAAAAAATTCTTAAGCTAACTTTTTAAAACTTTAATTGTCTGTCGCAATTTAAATAATTTAGGTGGAAAACATATTATATCATAAACCACAATCTTACCACGTTTGTTGGATTTATCATTGAAGTTTGCATCAATTTTTTAAAATGCTAACCAACCAACGTTTCGTGAGTACCCCGAAAAAGAAATATTTTCATCGGGTCGACTTTGGCTTTCTCAGTAATTTCATGGTCTGAATTCCGTTGAGATGTGTGTCGCTTTGTGGGAGAAACTTTTCGAGAAAACTGGTACCGACCTTAAATTTCACGATTGTTGTTCAGCTGTTGAACTTCTTACATAATTACATAATTAGAAATTTGTGAATCTTAAAGTTTGATATGTTACATAACATTCGTCGCTGTTATTGTTCAGTAAAATGGCGGAAAAAATGTACCCATTAGCAATTCATTGGTTATTAGGGTTTCCACGTAACAAAAGAACCATCCTGATAGAAAGTCACATACATGGGATTAGAATTTTTTGCAGTTTTGCACTTGCAGAACGCCGTTTAAGTATTGCATCGTTTTTGAATGGTTCAAAAATACTTAAGATGAGCTGGATCCTTCATAAAACCTGAAAATTCAATGCCTCCTACTAAAAAAATTGACTTAATTTAATTAATTAATAATTAATTAATTAAAAAAAATAATAATAAGCAGTAAAGTCCTCTAAATTTGTTAAAATATAAAATGCCCGAAAGTCCTCATAGCCAGTGACAACGATTTAATTATGTATGCATATTTATTTTACTTTGTTACCTCATTACACATAGATTTATAACTTAATCTCAATTAATTCTCGTAAATTTCTCAGGAGATTTAAACCTTAGATTTTACAGTTTTTTTTAAATTGTCAACTCAAATTAATTTATAAACACGGACGTAACCATAATTTGTAAAAGTTTGTGCAATCATTTTACATAACTTGTAGTTTACACGTTAAAATAATTAACCATTAATTTTATTTAATTCGCAAAAAATTATGGGCCTATTTATTTTTGCCCTTAATCGTACTTTCGAGTGAACCAATCATTTTACCTATTTGCCGAATATGTGTCAAATTTTAAAAAACGTGTTGATTCGGCATTTTACTCTGGCAAAAGTGTAATTCCATAAAAATTGCTGGCGACGCAATTCACTTCTTCAGTGATTCATTTCTACCTTGTAAAATTGTTCCTAAATAATTTTACAAAATAAAAATACACCATTGATCTGACCAATTTTACAAAATCTTTGTGAGCTAATCTTTGAAGTATTTGTAAAATCTCGCAAAAATATGTGCAAGTGTTTACGAATTTACGTAATTTACGAATTTACGAATTTACGAATTTTCGTAATTTACGAATTTAAAATTTACGAATTTTACAAGGCTACCAAGGTCAAAGGTGTGCGTTAGTTTTATCATTGTTGACCTTATGTATCAAATTTTGTACAATTGTCGTAGTTATCAAGTCAAGTTTAGGACGATAGCTAAGCCAAAAAAATCTCTTTGTGTTGTGCACAAGTAAAACTTACCGGGTAAGTTTTACTTTAATGTATTACCAGGTAAGTAACTTACCTGGTAATACATTAATAAGCTTGAAAAAATTTGTGAACCAATTTACCTTCGAAATTTTTCTAAAATTTTGTAAAAGTTGATAAGCTTGTATAATTTATGGATTTTATTATGTTACCAATGCCTGCGTGAATTGTCTCGCTGTGCAAAACAAACAAGGTTAGTATTTCTATATATTTAAAAAAAAGTCAGGTTTATATATCCGGGATTTCAACAATTTCTGTATTTTTGCCTTGAGTAAAATTTCGACAAGATTATCATTGGGAATAGAATTTACTGATGTAAACAATAACATGTAAATTTTTAAATTTCTTGTTGCGTTTCGATTAAAATGAAAATTGATGGTCAAAAAAAATTGAACCAGGTTATATATATGTACATACACGCCATTTTCTAGATTTTAAGTGTTTTTTATTCCAGAAATTAAAATAAAATAGATCAGAAATTCAACTTATAATGTTCTGTTTTCTTGACCGATTTATTTACAGATCTTTTTTCCCTAAATCTGACTTGTCTAAAACAGTGTCTGTCCGAAATAAAAAAACGCGAAGTGGAGAAATGCCGTCTCTATTTATATAATAGTCATACGTTTTACGTACACCCTTAAAAATCCAGTATTAAAACAATACTAAGCGGTATTCATATATGACCTACCAGTCAACAGTTGGATTGATACGTAAAACCGTGCAGTAACAGCTCGGTGTTATAGTTTTTCTGAATCGGTAGCAATTTTTTTACGGACCGATATACTTTTAATACCAAGCGGTGACAACTTTAAGACTGAGAAATTAATACCTGCCCGACTATACCAAATTTTAACAATGTAAACGAAGTCCTCAAATTTGGAAGATAAACATATTTATTGTAGCGGATCAAAGTCGGCAGAAAATTGGCAATTGTTTTTATTTAGCTAGACTATTTACACTCTAAATAAAAATGAGTAAAATTTACCCAAGGTTGGGTAAAAAAGAGGATGACACAACAAAATGGTAAAATTTACCCAACATTGGGCAAATTTTACACAACTTTGGATAAATTTTGCACAACGTTGGACAAATTTTACCTTCTAGTTGTGTCATCCCCTTTTTTACCCAACCTTGAGTAAATTTTACTCATTTTTGTTTAGAGTGTAGGAAACTAGATTTTAAATAGGACTTACGATGTTGTCGTCAATATTCCAAAAGAGATGTACATCATTAGAAATCGGGTATAATCACGCAGATATTGATATCTCGGTATAAAAGTTGCTACCACCTTTTATCAAAATTTTACCGGTCCGTAAAAATGTGATACCGACATGGTAAAACTTTAATACCGAGCTACTACTACGCAGTATTACTTATCAATACCACTTTGGTAGAGTCATAAATAAATACCGCTTGGAATTATTTTAATACTGGATTTCTAAGAGTGTAGGTTTCAACGTGGGTTTTGTAATTCAGTAAATTTTTAGAAAGTCATAAAATAAAATTCATATTTTAAAATATTTTAAAAGTCTGACATGCAAATAAATTTCTAATCATAAATATACCTCTAGTTTGTTCATATTTTGGTCTTCACTTATTCCAGAAATCTTAACAAATTTGTGCTTAATTAATGCAAACTATATAAAATCTACATTCTTAGAAAACGGGTATTAAATTATTACTGATGGGAGCACATATATAACTCCACAGGCAATGTTAACAACGGACAATACCGTTTAGTAATGTCATGTAAATGAAAAATTGTCCATTCTGCAACAAATTCTACCAATCCGGTAAGAAGTTATTACCAAATCAATACCAGTACGGAGTATATATGTAACTCTACCAGATTTTTAACACCAAGCTATAAATATCTCGACCAAATAAACATATTTAAAACGATGAAACTACTGATTGAGAGAAAGCAAAAGTTGACGGAGTACTCGAAAATATTTCTTTTTTCGGGGTACTCACGAAAAGGTTGGTTTGTAATTAATAAGCTGATAAAAGATCCACGGTCGCAACAATACTGAGAAGATTACATATTATGTTGAAAGTTTTGCTTGGAAACTTTGTAGCCTGCGATAGATAATAGATAAGTTTCCAAAATCTTAATTTTAAGTAGTTTTTCCGAATTTTATCTTTATGAGTCGCTTAATTTTGATAATTAGAATTTTGTAAGAGCTCGACGTAGAATTTAATGTATTTGTAAAATATGGTAAATCATGGTAATAATTTAGATGTGTCCTAACTTTTCAGGAATGTAAAATCACTTTCAATCATACAATAATGTGTTCAAAATGTGTTAAATTTCAAAAATTCAATGACCGAAATAGTCAAAGTCGATTGGGACAGGCATGAAAAGTTGATTAGCAGTTAGCAAACTCATGAAAAATCCATCAAGTGAAAAACTGATACAAAATTTACTACCAATTTGGTAGGAAATTATTACCAAATGAGTACCAGTGCGAAGTATATATGTGACTCTACCAGATTATTAACAGCGTGCAAAATTAAGACAAACTGTTGAAACCCCGGGAGAAATTAAGACCTTTGGATTTTGTATTTACATATTCTGTAATATTGCCGTGTATATGTATGTATGCACCAATTACACATAGAAAGTAGTAGGATATCGGATTCAAGCGGATTCAATTCAATCCGATCCGAACGGGTCGGATTGGTTCGGATTCGATCCGACTACACTCTGGTATGCACCATAAAATCAGTAAACCATTCAATCTGCAACGGAAGATTTCAGCGACATGGAACTTGATGACAGATCTGGTAAAACTGAAAACGGAAATGACGTATTATAATAAAATTACTGGTAATATTTAAATTGCTGATTATCATTCATTGAAGATTTTAGTGTAATTTAGGACAGTTTTTTAATTTAACAAATCAAAAATCGTAATTTGTAATGTCAAAAAATTGCATCATAGTGGAGAGGAGGAACTTTGAAATCTATTTGCTTTGTTTCTTATGATCTGAATCAGATCATCTGATCTGCCTAATTTCTTCTTTGTGCTTACTTTAACTTACCTAATTTTACAAATATTATTAACACACAGACAAGCATATACTAAATTCAAACTTTCAAAATTAAATCAAATTTGAAAAAAAGATGCTCAAAAACTTTGAAATTAAATTTTAAAAGGAACTTCTTCAAAATAATATGTTTAAAATTGTTTAAAAAGTACATTTTCAAAACTGATCAAATAAAAATTAAAACGTATCGTCATAAATATTCCACGTAACAGAAAAAGGAATCTGTGTTAACTTCGATTTGCAAATTTTATAAATATTACTAATACAACGTCAAGCTCTTACAAAATTTACAAAATTACAAACATTACAGCATTGAAAAATTTCGACCTTCACAAGCCAATCAAGTAAATGCTCAAACTTAAATTGGAAACAGCGGACAAAATTAAATGTTTAAAAGCTAGAAAATCTGCTTGAACTAATTTTGAAATACTTACATTTACAATTAATTATCTGCCACAATTTATAATAAGCGTACTAACGTCAACCTTCAACCTTCGCATATTTCTCAAATTGAGCTTAGCAACATAAGTTTTGAAAAACTTTCCAGATTTCACAAAACTTTTGGTGCAAAACAGTGGGATTTTTTATCATAAATTTACTGAAATTACAAAGATTTACGGACAATTACACTCAATGGAAATACGAGTGTTAACTGATTCCTAATTTTCAGTCTGTCCTAGTGGTCTCAACGGATCTCGGTTCTGACCGAACCGAACCGTAACCTAAGATGGATTGTTATTTTCCCATTAAATTCTTGGCGGCTTAAAAAGCTCCTCTGCTGACGTGGAGTTGGTTGTTCTTTCCTCCAGTTCTTTTGTGCAGTTCATTGTTATGAAATTAGAAATGTGTGGTTGGATAAATTGGTCTGACTTTGAGTTGACAGATTGCCCGCAGGTCGGGAAAATGGATGAATGAGCGGTGGTGGTGGGGACGGGACTTTGAAAATTGAAAAAGACCACGACGGTGCCTCTCCTGCTTTGCTGTTTGCTGGTGTGTGACAAATATGTGTCGCAAGAAATGAGAAGTTAACAACTGGGAGAGAGGACATTGTTTAAGAGCCCGTGACGTTCTGTACAAAGAACCGAACCTATCCGAACTTTTATTACCTGTTCGACTCGGTTCCGGTTAATCGCCGAACCGAGCTTCTTATCTCAATTTGTGGATTTCTTTAGGAACTTATACATAAGACAAACACTATTTCAGCAAAAATACGTGAGGTAGATTGTTTTAAGGCAGCTACTCCATCTTATCATAACACTACTTGTTGGGCCGGATCCGTTGGTTCGAATCGGTTCGGTTCAGGTTCCAGTTAAAAAAGTTCGGTACGGTTCTCAGTTCCTTACCGCTTTGGTGCAACAACTGGACCGTTGAGACCACTAGTCTGTCCATCAGCAGGATAACGGGAGAACGTATCGGGATAATCGAGATCGGTTTGCGGCATCATACATATGACCCCAGAGGGGGAGGATCCTGCCTACTTTTGGGGTCAATCGGCCCACCCCCTACAGGTCAGGGCGTGAATTTAACATCAATATTGAATTTAATCAAGTTTATTAAAATCTTAATTTTTGATGGGTTTATACGCCGGTAATTTATTTTTAGAAGTAAAAAATAATAATTAAAGGTGATCTAGATTGATACCCACAATGCATTTCATGCGATAGAGAGAGTTTACAGCAGACCGATGGGAACGGAAGCATGAAAATGTTGTTAAAAATACTTAAGATGAACAGGATCTTTCATAAAACCTGAAAATTAAATGCCTGCTACTAAAAAATATAATTAATTTAATTAATTAATAATTGATTAATTTATAAAATTAATAAGCAGTAAAGTCCTCTAAATTTGTTACAATGTCAAATTCCCGAAAGTCCTTATACTAATGGTAGGTAGTGAAAACGATGTAATTATGTATGCATATTTATTTTACTTTCTTACCTCATTACACATAGATTTAAAACTTAATCTCAATTAATTCTCGTAAATTTCTCAAGAGATTTAAACCTTAAATTTTACAGAGTTTACTACACAAGTTTTTTTAGTGTCAACTTAAATTAATTTATAATTACGGGCGTAACCATAATTTGTAAAAGTTTGTGTAATCATTTTGCATAACTTGTAGTTTACAAGTAGAAAGAATTACCAAGTAATTTTATTTAATTAGCAATTAATTATGGACTTATTTGTTTAATCACTTATTCATATTTTTGGGCGAAGCAAACAACGTATCTATTTAGAAAATATGTTTGTCAAATTTTACAAAACATTGATTCGGCATTTTACTCTAGCAAAATTGCAATCCTTAAAAATTGCTAGCGAAGCAATTGACTTCTTCAGTCATTCATTTGTAACTTGTAAAATCGTAAACAATTTTACAAAATAAAAATACACCCTTGATCTGAGCAATATGTAACCACCATTTTGAGAAAGCAGAAAATTAAGATAACTATATATTGAAACCGGTGAGAAATTGAGACCTCTGGAATTTGTACGTGTTCTATAACGTTGGCTAGTAAAATTTACATAACCTCGATAAAATCCGTATGTCAATCTGCAAGTGAATATGTTGACGACATGAAATTGCTAATACGCAAATCAGGTAAAAATAAAAATTCGTGCGGTCAGATATATATTAAATTTCCTCATAATATCTTGATTGCCGATTTTTCTAGTTCATTCGTTGATGATTTTAGTGAAATTTAAAAAAATACTCTAATTTGTACTAACAAAATTTATAAAATTAATTTATACACATAATATTAAGCATATCTTTAGGTTTAATTTAGGTTATCGAAATTCTCAAATATTGTTAATACAACGTCAAGCTCGCACAAAATGCTAACTTTCATACTTGAATTAAAAAAAAAACCATAAAATCATAAATTTGAAAAATAATTTTACAAACTTTTATAAAATATACAGAGGCCCTTGACCTGAGTTAGTTCAAAACAATTTTCCGTAAATTGGTAATTTTAATTTTTTATTTCACTGATTATCATTGCATACATATTACACAAATTACACATAAGATAAGCTGACTACAAAGTAGTCGAACATTCGAATTACTTAACCTTAATTTTAAAAAAAGTCATATACTTACTCTAAAAACGAAGAAATCATAAAAAAGTCAAAATTTAAGTTCAATAGTTATAAACCCAGAACTATGACTAATCTAACGTCTTTTTAAGCGGTTAAAAAACTGCAATACTTTAAACGGCGTATTGCAGTTATAAAAATTCCTGAGACTTTGTGCCAAAATGTTTTTTTTGCTATGAGGAGAACCTTGTAAATTATGAGTTGCTAAAATAACGAGACAATTAACGCAGTCATTGGTAATTTTGCAAATTTGTAAAATTATTTTGCAAACTTTTACCAACACAGAGATGTCCTTGATCTGAGTAAGTTTACAAAAATTTGTAAGCTAATTTTCTTTCAAAATATTTCCAAAATTTCGTGAAAGTTGATAAACTTGCAGAATTTATGGATTTTACTATGTTACTAAGACCTACGTGAATTGCCTCGTTGTGCAAAACAAACAAGGTTTCAACAATTTCTGTTTTTGTCTTGAATGAAATTTCGATAAAATTATCATTAATTATATCATCATAAGATTAAAGATTTTGTATTTCGCGAGACAAACTTTTTTCTTGCATACTGGTAGTAGGTAGCATTGCGAATAGGAGCTAATTTATCAAATACATTTAACATAATGTTCACTAATTCAAGTGTTGCACCAGAAAGAGAATCATGTTGAAAGCTAGAAACTAGTTGACTTTCCGATGTAGAACAATTATTTTCATTCATCTCCGGTAATAATTTTGATAACTCACATATAACATCCTCAGATCTTAACGATTTAAAACTTCTGTAAGAAACACATTTCCTTGCAGGGGTATAGTTATAGTTTTTCTGAATCGGTAGCAATTTTTTTACGGACCGATATACTTTTAATACCAAGCGGTGACAACTTTAAGACTGAGAAATTAATACCTGCCCGACTATACCAAATTTTAACAATGTAAACGAAGTCCTCAAATTTGGAAGATAAACATATTTATTGTAGGGGATCAAAGTCGACAGAAAATTGGCAATTGTTTTTATTTGGCTAGACTATTTAGGAAACTAGATTTTAAATAGGACTTACGATGTTGTCGTCAATATTCCAAAAGAGATGTACATCATTAGAAATCGGGTATAGTCACACAGATATTGATATCTCGGTATAAAAGTTGCTACCACCTTGTATCAAAATTTTACCGGTCCGTAAAAATGTGATAACGACATGGTAAAACTTTAATACCGAGCTATTACTACGCAGTATTACTTATCAATACCACTTTGGTAGACTCATATATGAATATCTCTTGGCATTATTTTAATACTGGATTTCTAAGAGTGTAGGTTTCAACGTCGCTTTTTAATTCAGTGAATTTTTAAAAAAGTCTTAAAATAAAATTCACATTTTAAAATATTTTAAAAGTCTGACATGCAAATAAAGTTCTAATCATAAATATACCATTTGTTAATATTTTTGTATTCACTTACTTCTTTACAAAATCTTCACAAATTTGTACGCTATTAATACAAACTAAAATCTACACTCTTAGAAAACTGGTATTAAATTATTACTGATGGGAGGATATATATAACTCCACAGGCAATCTTAACAACGGACATTACCGATTAGTAATGTCATGTAAATGAACAATTTGTCATTCTGCAACAAACTACTACCAATCCGGTAAAAAGTTATTACCAAATCAATACCAGTACGGAATATATATGTAACTCTACCAGATTTTTAACACCGAATCACAAATATCCCGACCAAATTAAAACGATGAAATTGCCGATTGAGAGAAAACAAAAGTTAACGGAGTATACTCGAAAATATTTTTTTTTCCGGGATACTCACGAAAACGTTGGTTAACAATTAACAAACTTATGCAAAATCCTGCGTTGCAATAATTCTGATAAAATTACATATTATGTTGAAGGTTTTCTTGGAAACTTTGTAACCTGCGAGAGATAATAAGCTTCCCAATCTCAATATTAACAATGCGATGGTGTGAAGTGTAACCCTCCGATTTGGTTGCAATTTCGAAATTATGTGGTCCATGTCAATAGAACCAACGTTTCTTCAAGCAGTTTGTGCGATGGTCAGAATTTGCCAAAATATTTGAGGTCAAAGCTAAAAAACGGGCGATTTTTACCAGGCGGAAGAAGCAAACTCAACTTCCATTCTCTTCCCACACTAAAAATTGCTTATTTTTCAACTTTGACCTAAAATATTTTGGCAAATTCTGACCATCGCACAAACTCACTGAAGAAAAGTTGGTTGTATTGACATGCACCACGTAATTTCAAACTTTCAGCCAAATCGGAGGGTTACACTTCACACCATCGCATTGTAAGTAGTTTTCCCGTTTTGATAATTGAAATTTTGTAAGAGCTCGACGCTGTATTAAAAGTATTTGTAAAATACGTGAAATTTAAATAATAATTTAGATGTGGCCATCGCTTCCTAGAATGTAAAGTCATTTACATAATCATGCAAAAATGTTTTCTAAATTTGTTAAATTTCAAAAATTAAATGACCGAAATAGTCGATCGGGCTAGTCAGGAAAAGTTGGTTAGCAGTTCAAAAATCCATCAAGTGAAAAACTCATCCAAAATTTACTACAAATCCGGCAGGAAGTTATTACCAAATCAATACCAGTGCGAATTATATATGCATATATAGAGTCACATGTGACTCTATCAGGTTGTTAACAACATTGTGAAAAATTAAGACAAAATGTTTAAACTCGGGAGAAATTAAGACCTCTGGATTTTGTATTCTAAAAAATTCGGTTACGATTATAACCAGAAAGTAATCACATATAAGTATACCGCATAGTTATAAATCTTTCACCGATTGGTCATAAGTTTATCACCACGGGTATTAAATTTGTTACTAGTGGTGATAGGTTTATAACCAGTTGGCGACAAACTTATAACTATGACGGTAGAGTCGTGTATGCTTACTTTCTGGTTATCGTAACCGCACTTTTTAGAGAGTACATATTCTGCAATATTGTCTTGCAAAATTTATGTATATGCACTAATTGCACGTGCAATGCAATGCAGTGCACGTGCAGGATATCGGTTTTAATCAGATTAGATTCAATCGGATCGGATTGGATCGGGTTTTTTTAAGATCCGGTCAAGTCCAGGGTGCATAAACATTTTTGTTGTCCGTGGTTTCTCCTAAGGACCTCTCCTCTATGCACCCTGGGTCAAGTCAGATTGGATTTTTTTAGCAACCGACCAAGTCGGATGGGTTCGGATTTAATTAGGATCCGACCAAGTCGGATCGGATTTTAAAAAACATCAATCCGACTACACTCTGATATGCGCCATAAAATCAGTACACCATTCAATCGAAAAATCGAAAGTTTCAGCGGCATGGAAATTAATGCGACGGATCCGGTGAAAACGGAAATAAGGTGGTCAATTAAAATTACTGGGAATATTTTGATTGTCGATTAGCATTCCTTGATGATTTTAGTGAAATTTAACACATTTTTTAATTGAAGTTAATTAAAAAAAACATTTATAATTTGTAATGTCGTCATGTAAAAAAAAATACATCATACTGGTGGAGAGGGACTGGGAAATCTTTTTGTTTCGTTTCTTATGATCTTATGATCCACCTAATTTCTATCTTTGAACTTACTTTACCCGATTTTATGAATACTATTAATACATATTTAAGCATATACTAAATTCCAAGTTTCAAAATTAAATTTGAAAAAAGCTGCTCAAAAACTGTTTGGAATTAAATTTTAAAAGTAACTTTTTTAAAGCAATTTTTTAAAAATGGTTTACAATTTGGTTTTTTAAACTGCTTAAAATTACATTTTAAAAACTACTCAACACTAAAATTAAAATTAAAAAAAAATTTTGGTCATAGATGAGTACAGTGAAAGAATTTTTGTATTAACTTTGACGTGCGAATTTTACAAAAATTATTAATACAGCGTTAAGCCCTCACAAAATTTCCACAATTACAAACATTACAAAGTTAAATACTAAAACTATTGTAAAAGTAATTTTATAAAATTTGCAAAGCAAATATGCGATTTATAATGAAAAATATGATTTTTTTAGATAATCAGATAAAATACACATAAACCAGGAGCATTGAAGACGACGCCAAGATGATAGAAGATCTTATATTAACTTTGATTTGCTCAATTTCAAACCTATTATTAATACAATGTGTAAAATTCCAAAACAAGATCAAATTAACCTGGTTAAAATACAATTTGAAAAGCTGCTTAAAATTACATTTTTAAAAAGTATGAAAAAACGTTTAACTTGATTTAAAAAAATATATCTACAATTGATTATCTGCAGCAGGTTACAAACTTTCAAAGCAAAGCTTTTAATATTATAGATAAATCGTAGTCTTTTCAGGTTTCCTGCGTCGCTGGAGTTTGCATCAATTATTTAAAATGCTAACGAATTTTTCGTGAGTACCCCGAATAAAGAAATATTATCAAGTAATCCGTCGGGTCGGCTTTAACTTTTGCTAATTTCATGGTTTTAATTCCGTCGAGATATTTGTCTGTCGTTTTGTGGGAGAAAGTTTTCAGGAAAATGGCTCGACCTTAAATTGCACGACTTTTCCTCAACTTGGGCTTCTTCGTACTTTCATAAGCAGGAATTTATGAAGCTAAGATTTTCAGCTGTTACATAATATTCGCCGTTGTTATTGTCCAGTCACCAGTAAAATGGGGAAAATACGTGTCCATGAAGGCACATCTATATAAGTATCTGAAGAAACAATCCGAAAACTCTTATACATCACCAAAAATTTTATGAAATTTTGACTTTTTTCTGTCCGGTATGCATGCCTCAGCGCCGTAGCGACGGTGGAGAGGTGGAGAGACACTCTCCAGGCCGTACGGCTGGAGGGGCGGTACCGACAGGGTCAGTAATAGAATAGAATACACTAGATAAAATCAGGGATTCAATGGAATATACTAGATAAGATCGAGGTCAGCAGTAGTCTACACTAGATAAAATCAGAGTCAGCAATAAAACACACTAGGTAAAATCAAGGATTCAATATTTTTTGGGGGCATGTGAGGCCGTACCAGGGCCAAACTCTCCAGGCCGGACAAAACGTCGTTACAGGCCTGGATGCCTGCACATATTTTAATACATAGATAGATGCATACATAAGTACAAATATATAGTTTCAATTGAATTTTTATTGAAAATCTGTAAGAATTTTGTAAGAGTTTTATTTTTCAGAAAAAAACTGAGGTATCCTTAACATTATACCTTAACATGTTAAAGTAAAGCAAATCTGATTAAATTTTGTTGGAAAAACGTAATCACCCAGATTCTTAAAATCTAAAAATTAAATTGTGCAGTACAATAGTTACAATTTTTTAAATAGTGGCAAAGTTAATCAATTTTCCAATGTTTGTAAAAAATTTTGTCGATGTCACAAAATATATGGCTATGAACGAAGATTAAATTTCCCATGAGTAAGTATGTACTCGTGTGAAAATAATAGTTGTGGAATGGTGAAAGCATGAAAATCTGAATTTTTGAAACTTTGAAAGTAGCATAAATGACTAGCAAATTGAAAAAATAGAAGCAAAACAAGCCATAAATTTCTAAAAATAATAAACTTGGAAATTAATTCTATCTGTACTTACCACTAATTCCAATTACTGTTTTTTAATAGATATCCACTGTTTTCGAAAATTTAGAAAATCTGCTTGCTAATAATGAACTTGCATGGATTTTAAATGTCCTGACATGTATAACAATAAATTTTTTATCAAAAACAGCACATATTTATAAAAAATTATTTAGAAGTCAATTAAACATTATAATTAAATAGAACAATTAAATAAATGTTGAAAATGATTAATTGACACTCAGGAGGACAACCCTTCACCGACAGAATCACCGATCTTAACGCCCTTTGGATATGTTGTAGTCCTAGGTGAGTCTAGCAAAAGTGAAGAAGGATTTCATTCAATGGCCCCATTTGCGCCCGCCACACCCACTCAAAGGTGCGAAAAACACGAAAAATACCCTGTTTTCGTTCATTCAAAAAATCACCAAAAATCCAATTTTGATCGGATTTTCACAATTTAAGCATTTTTGTGATCCTAGATAGTTGCTTTATCATATCCAATAGCTAACTCAATTTTTTTGAAATTTTGATTTTTTCGAAGGCATACCCCTGGTCAGGAAAGTTTCGAAAATACTCAAAAAATTAAAAAAATTGAGTTTGCTATTGGATATGATAAAGCAACTATCTAGGATCACAAAAATGCTTAAATTATGAAAATCCGATCAAAATTGGATTTTTGGTGATTTTTTGAATGAACGAAAACAGGGTATTTTTCGTGTTTTTCGCACCTTTGAGTGGGTGTGGCGGGCGCAAATGGGGCCATTGAATGAAATCCTTCTTCACTTTTGCTAGACTCACCTAGGACTACAACATATCCAAAGGGCGTTAAGATCGGTGATTCTGTCGGTGAAGGGTTGTCCTCCTCAGTTTTTGTGTATATGTTTTAGCTTAGCTATTTCAAAATATATCAAAAATGAGTTCACAATTTTTGGTATTTTTTTACAAAATATTTTCTTCAGAAACTAAATACTTGTCACTTGTGCGCAATTTATTGTCTAATCCTGAAGTGTGCCAGGTCTTCGTTTGAGGCTCAGCCACATGCCGCCCTTGGGCATGAGAGACCCCGCATTTTGATATTCCATCGGAATCGGCGTCCTTTTGGAGGGCTCGATATCAAAATTGTGAACCAGTTGGGCAATCGCTAGCTTCACTTCCATCAATGCAAAGCGCATCCCTGAAAAAACCATGAATTTGTCGAATTGGAATTTTGAACATAATTATTCACCTGTTATTCAATTTTTATTCATTTTTTGCAAATAATTAGTTAATTCACGAAGTCCTTGATAACCTTGTAAAATCCTTAAATTGTATAAAATAATTTGACGAACTTTTCCAAAAAAAGAGACGCCGCTGATGCGAGTAAGTTTAAGAAACTTTGGGAGCTAATTTTCATGAAAATATTGGTAAAATTTTGTTTAAACATGTAAGGTTGCAGAATATACAATGTTACGCGTGAATTATTAAACTTAAAATCCCTTTGTTTAATTTTTAGATGTAAACAAAATCAAATTTACAAACTTAGATTAGTAAAAGGAGTTAAATTTTTAGCCTTAAGCAATTTGAGCCCCCAAAAAAATGGTTAGCGTAAAAAGATAATTCTCCCAGAAACATGTGTCAATTTTACGGAGGTTACAAATTTACCAATGACTGCGTGAATTAACTAACCTCGACCTTAAAATCTATTGTTTTAAATTTTTATGTTTAAAAATAATCAGAATTTTGAAATTAGATATTTAGGGCCACTTTAGGAATTCGAATAAACGTGAAAGTTTTGTAAAACAAATATAGTATTTTCACCAATGCAATTCCGTGGTCCTTGTCCAAACGGGAGGAAAGCGTACTGGTTAATTTTTCCCTTATTTTCGGGTGAAAATCGTTCCGGGTCAAATTTTTCGGGTTCGGAATAGTACCGCTCGTCGTGATGAATGCCCAGCACCGGGACCATGATCCCGTCGCCCTTCTTGATCACGACATCCGTCCCGGGGACGGCGTAGTCCTGTGTACAACGGCGATCCATGGTCGGTGCAGGTGGGTAGAATCGCAGCGTTTCTGAAATTTTGGGGCGAAATTTATAATGTAGACTCTAAATAAAAATAAGTAAAATTTCCTCAAGTTTGAGTAAAAAAAGAGGATGGCACAACCAAAAGGCAAAACTTATCCAACCATTATGCAAAATTTGCCCAAAATTTGTGCATATTTATGCAATTTGTCTAACGTCTAATTTTGCACAATGGTTGGATAAATTTTACATTTGTGTCATCCAGTTTTTTGTTCAAGCTTGAAAATTTTCGGATTTTACAAAGTTATAAAGTAACTTTATAATTTTGTAAAATCCGTAAATTTTGTCAAGCCTCCGAAACATCTAAAATGTTACTAAACTGTTCAAAAGCGCTGCGATGCTTTAAACGGCGTTTCGCTTTGCAAAAATTCTGATTCTTTGTACGTGAGTTTCTACCAGGATGATTCTTTTGCTTTACAGGAAGCCTTGCAAAGTATGAATCGCCAAGAAAATAAAGAGTCAATTCACGCAGTTCTTGGTATCTTACTAAAATGCGTATTTTGCAAACTTTTACAAAATAAAGAGGAGCCCTAGATCTGAGCAAGTTTACAAAAGTTTGCAAGCTAATTTTCCTTCGAAATATACGTAAAATTTTGCAAATGTTAGTAAATTTACGGATTTTGCTGATTTTACAAAGTTATCAATGCCTATTTTAATTGTTAACGATGTGCGAAATATTTATCTGTGCCAATTTTTTGGGCGCATTTTGTAACGAATATTTTGTTAAATTTCAAAAGAGCTCATTTTATTGAGCTAATTCGCGCAGTTCTTGGTAACATTGTAAAATCCGTAAATTCTGTAACTCTACAAACTTTTACAAAATTTTACAAATATCTCGAAGGAAAATTAGCTTACAAATTTGTGTAAACTTAACTTGCTCAGGTCAAAGGCGTGTTTTTATTTTGTAAAAGCTTATAAAAGGGTTTACAAAATTTACACATTTTACAAAGTTACTAAGGGCTGCGTTAATGGAAACACGTCTTAACATGTAAAGATTGCTCTTTGAGATTATTTTTTTTGTCAAGTTACACGCCATAAATACGTATTCGTGTT
Source organism: Folsomia candida (assembly GCF_002217175.1). Lineage (NCBI taxonomy): Eukaryota > Metazoa > Arthropoda > Collembola > Entomobryomorpha > Isotomidae > Folsomia > Folsomia candida. The sequence continues at coordinate 1,007,782 of NW_019091227.1, forward strand.
TCTTATGTAATGCAGTAAGCAAATTTTTTGATTGCAAAGCACTGAAAGTTTTTTACAAAAGAAAACGATATTACAAAGTTACCAATGACTGAGTGAATTGCCACTTTGTCTTACAAGGGACACTCACGACCTGTCGTTTGAGTCCAGGGTACCCACTATGTTTTTTTGGAATCTACTAGGACCCCAGATGAAGGGTCCATTCATATTTCCGTGTAAAACTCATATTTGGCGTCGTGCCGTGGCGCCAAACTTAAAAAATTGCATTTTCGACCAACTTCAAACCACCATAACTTTTGCAGTTTATGTGGGATTTTCAAAATTTTAGGCTTAAAATGATCACAAAACTCGAAATTTTTAACAAAAAATAAAAAATAAAAAATTTCTAATTTTTGAAATATTTTTAGCATTTTTTCGACGAATCCCCATTTCTAAGAAAATTACGAAATTTTGTGAAAAGTTTAAAGCCATAATTTTTGAAAAATTTAATGGAATAAGAAAGATGAACTCCTTGTCATGATTTTTGCCAAAACTTTTGAAAATCCGTCCAGGATTTCAAAAGTTATGGCGATTTCAAAAATAAAAACATTCAAATTTGGCGAACTTGGCGCCACGGCACGACGCCAAATATGAGTTTTACACGGAAATATGAATGAATCCTTCATCTGGGGTCCTAGTAGATTCTAAAAAACACAGTGGGTACCCTGGACTCAAACGACAGGTCGTGAGTGTCCCTTGTAAGACAAAGTGGCAATTCACTCAGTCATTGGTAACTTTGTAAAAAACTTTCAGTGCTTTGCAATCAAAAAATTTGCTTACTGCATTACATAAGAAACACGAATACGTATTTATGGCGTGTAACTTGACAAAAAAAATAATCTCAAAGAGCAATCTTTACATGTTAAGACGTGTTTCCATTAACGCAGCCCTTAGTAACTTTGTAAAATGTGTAAATTTTGTAAAACCTTTTATAAGCTTTTACAAAATAAAAACACGCCTTTGACCTGAGCAAGTTAAGTTTACACAAATTTGTGAGTCGTGAGTATCCCTTGTTAGTGATTCATAATTTACAGGGTTTTCCGCACAGCAAAGGAGACATCCTGATAGGAAGTCACATACATAGAATCAGAATTTTTTGCAATTTGAAAATTTTGTAATTTTTTTGCAAGTCTTACAATCGCAATTTTTTGCAATTTTTGCAATTACAGAACGCCGTTTAAGATACGCAGTATTTTTAAACTGTTTAGTAATATCTAAGATTAGAGTTCTTGTTTTGCGAAACCTAAAATTTCCATGCATGCTAATAGTGAATCTAATCTCTTTGTGACCCTGTAAACCTCTCTGTAATCATGTATTTTGTACAATAGTTTGCGGTTACAAAATATTTAAAGTTTCCAGGATTTAAAAATTCGTGTGATTTTAATTTTAAAATTGTACAGAATTTATGAAATTAAATATTTATAACCATTATACAATAAATTTCTCAATAAAACATATGAAACGTGGGTTTAAAATTATGAACAAACTACTTTTGTAAATATTACTTTGGCGATTTATAATTTATAATTTACAAGTTTTTCCGCGTAGCAAAAAAAACCATTGTTGAATTGAAAGTCTCATAAGTAGGATATTTTTTTCCAACTGCGATACGCCGTTTAAAGCATCGCAGGGTTTTTGAGATGTTTAAGAAAAATTAAGGTATTTGTTAATCGAATCATTTTACATATAAAAAAATAAAATTTCAATGCACGCAAATCGTGAATTTAATTAAAGCAGATTACCCCGTTCGTAACGCAGTAAACTTCTCACTAACATGTACATATTTTGTATCATGAGTTTGTGTCATGATTTTTCAAAATATGCCTATAGTTTCCAGGATTGAAAAAATTCGAGTGAATTGAATTTCTTAAAAGAGTAAAATTCATTAAATCATACGATAAATTTCCCAATAAAAAATACGACTCATTAGTTTTTAAAAGTTTTAACATTATATCAAACTATTTTCGTACATATTCCTTTTTTGCAGCTGCGATACGCCGTTTAAAGCATTTCAGCGTATTTTAACAATTTAACAAAAGTGAAGATTGAGACTTGCTGGGTCATAATTATTTTATGAAAAAAAGAAGAAAATTTCTACGCCGACCGGCTTATAATAAATTTAATTAAAGCCGATTAACCGCTTTGTAACTAACCCAATGAAAAATACGACTCATTAGTTTTTAAAGTATCGCAGCGTATTTAAACTGTTTAAAAAATTTCAAGATTCTGTCCCCCTTAGCCAGTGATAATTATTTTGTGAAAAACAGAAAATTTGAATGCCGGCTAATTGTGAATTTAATTTAAGCCGATTAACCACTTTGTAACCCAGTAAACTTGTACATATTTTGCACAAGTTTGTGTCATGAGTTTATAAATATACACGCAGTTTCCGAGATTACAAAAATTCTTGTGAAGCGAATTTCAAAAGGTTACAAAAATTTTAGCAAGTTTCCTAATTATACATTTCCTATAAATTTCCCAGTAAAAAATACGACTCATGAGTTTTTTAAAATTTTAACATTGTAACACAAGCAAGCTACTTTCGTAAATATTATTTTTTTGCAAGTGCGATACGCCGTTTAAAGCATTGCAGCATATTTCATGTGTTTAACAAACCTTAAGATCTTGATTGGCAATTCATTAGTATTTTATGAAAAAGAAACAAAATTTCAATTACGGTCAATCGTGAATTTAATTAATGCCGATTAACCAGTTGGTAAACCAGTAAACCTGTGCATAATTTGTACAGGTTTGTATCATGAGTTTAAAAAAGTCTCGTGGAATGCAAAACAAAGATTTCCAAAAAGTTGCAAAAATGTTAACAATTTTCCATCACATTTCCCAATATAAAATACGAGACATCAGTTTTTATAAATTTCGAACATTGTAACAGAAACCACTTTCGTAAATGTTGTTTGAGCAATTCATAATTTACGAGGTTTTCATAATTACAAGGCAAAAAACATACATAGAATTCGAATTTTTTACCATTACCATTGCAAGTTTCGCAGCATTTTCGATCTACAAAATATAAGATCCAGCGTCGGAATTAATTTACATAAAATTCGATTCCGAATCAAGAATTTAATTAAAGCATATTAACAAGTTTGTAACCCAGTAAAATTCTCATTAATCGTGCGAATATATATTTTGCGCAGGTTTTTGCCAAAATAAGCGTATAGTTTCTGGGATTATAAAAATTCTCGTTATTTGAATTTCCAGAAGGTACAGAATTTATGAAATTCTTTATCAAATCAATTTCCTATCATGAATTTTTAAAATTTTGAACATTTTAACACACTCTTAAGAATTTCATTACCAAAATGTTTACTGGGAATGTTTACCGTTTATCTATGTGACTCTACTGCCGTGGTAACTTTTTATTCTTTTTAAAGTAGTTTGTGCACAAACTACTTTTGTAAATGTTACTTGTTCTTGTAAATTTATAATTTAGAAGGTTTTCCGCACAGCAAAAAAAATCCTGGTAGAAAATCCCATACATAGAATCAGAATGTTTAGCAATTTTTGCAATTGCAGAACGCCGGTGAAATTGTCGCAGCATTTTTCAACTGTTTGATAAGATTTAAGATCATCTTGTGGCTTCGCCAAACCAAAAATTTGTTTGGGTACTAATCGTGAATTTAATTAAAGCAGATTACCCGTTCCGAAGGAGTTACGAGTGACGAGTACAGAACTGTACACTTGTAACTCAATAAACGTGTATAAGTTTGCGTCATGAGTTTAAAAAATATGCATATAATTTCCCGGATTACAAAAATTGAGTTTCCTAAAAGAGTAAAATTTATGAAATTATGCGATAAATTTCTCCCTAAAAAATACGACTCATGAGTTTCTTTTTAATTTTCACATTGTAACAGAAGCAAACTCAATACTTTCGTAAATATTACTTTTTTGCAACTGCGATACGCCGTTTAAAGTATCGCAGCATAGTTAAACTATTTAACAAAATTTAAGATCCTTAATTGCTGTGTCATAATTGTTTTATAAAAAAAAAGATTTTAATGCCGGCTTATTGTGAATTTAATTAAAGCCTATTAACCGGTTTGGTACGCAGTAAACTTCTCGCCACAAATTTGAAACAAGTTTGCATCATGATCTTATATAATAGACATACAGTTACCGGGATTACAAAAATTAGTGTGAATTGAATTTCAAAATTTTTACGATTTTCCAATACATATGCTAATGTAAAATACGAGACATCAGTTTTAAAATTTTGAACATTGTAACACAACCTACTTTCGTAAATGTTACTTTGGCCGCATTTTTGAACTGCTTAGCAAAATCTTAGGTTATAGACCGGTTATTTTTTATATAAAAAAACTGTGCCCGAATCAAGAATTTAATTAAAGAATATTAACTAATTTGTAACTCGCAATGGAGGTCTCCCAACGTATGCTCACAGATTTGGACCAAACTAGCGTCAATCGATCACAAATATAATTAATATGAAATTTGCAAATGGCACTATCTGCCAATGCTCAAGTTTAGCGGAGATATTTGCTTAAAAAAAGAGGAGCAAACGCACTTCCAAGGGTGGCAAATTTAATTTTCCAAATTTGCTACGTATTTTTCCCACTTTGAATGCAAATATCTCCGCCAAACCTGCGCATTGACAGATAGTTCCATTTGCAAATTTCATCCTAATTATATTTGTGATCGATTGACGCTAGTTTGGTCCAAATCTGTGAGCATACGTTGGGAGACCTCCATTGTCAGTAAACTTCTCATTAAACGTGTACATATTTCATGTTTGTTCTAAAATAAACTTATATTTTCCGGGATTATAAAAATTCCCATGAATTGAATTTCTAGAAGTTAGAAAATTTATAAAATTATACGATAAATTTCCCACCCTGAATTTTTAAAATTTTCAACATTGTAACACAAACTGCTTTTGCAAATCTCATTTGAATGATTCATAATTTATGTACAAGGTTTTCTACACAGGAAAAAAAAAATGCGGGTAAGGAAGTCACATACATAGAAATAGTTTTTTTTTGCAAATTTGCAATCTGGTACGCCGTTTAAAGTTTTGCAGGGTTTTTGAACTGGTTTATAAAATTTAAGATTCGTCTCTTCTTACTTTTTTAATAAAGAGGGTAAATTTGGATGTTTGATAATCTTGAATTTAATTAAAGCAGTACATATGTACAGCTACATACGGTTTACGGGATTACAAAAATTCGTGTGAACTAAATTTGCAAAAGTAAAAAAAAAATATGAAATTATATAATAAATTTCCCAGCAAGAAGTATGAAATCAGGTTTTAAAAGTTTGTTACATAATTTTATACAAAGTTTAATAGATTATTACGTAACAAACATTCGAAATTAAGGGATTAACAACAAAATGAGCTTCTAAATATTGGGGTGGACTGTATACAATTGGTTTTCAAAAAATTTGATTGTACTTCAAAAATTTTCAATTTTGAATTATAAAATTTTCTAGAAAATATACCAAATCTGTAAAAACATGACGTATTTTATATGAATATCGAATAATGTTAAGCTTATTTTTTAGTATGTGAACATTTCTCTCACCATTGATCACCATGTCCAAATAGGTCATCTGATTGATCCCTTCATACGTAAAATCGCCCCCACTTTCCTCCAACCCCTCGTCCACCACGGTCCTCAACTTGTCCTGAATTTCGGGATGAATCGCCAACGCATAGGCGCAAAAGAGCAACAGCGACTGCGTCGTGTCGTACCCCGCGACGATGAACAACACGCAATTCGACACGATCCCGTCGTCATCTAACAGGTCGGCTACTTGACCTTTGACCTCGCCCTTAAGGTGCAATATGATAAGGATTAGATGTGGCATAGATTGTAAATCTCACTCTACCCCTGTGAAATGATTTTAAATGCGAATTTCCACAATAGTATCATTTTGCAATTTCACGAATTTTGAGATAAATGCAATTTTTTATACTTTAATGTAAAGTTAAGTTTACTAATCTATCGAGTTGACAAAAAATTGCTAGTTCATTAGTCATTTTTTGGAATAAATTTCCTCAAAAACAATTTTTTTAACAAATCCACACTTTTGTCCTGCCAAAAATTAATTTTATATAAATATATCCCAAAACCCATGAAATCGACGCCATTTGAGGAATTTGCATTTAAAAACACTAATTTTTTTCTTCTTATAACATAATCACTAGTGTGACGATCTTATCTGAAACCTTACCAAATAGTTTAAAACTGTTGCGATACCTTAAACGGCGTAACGCAGTTGCAAAAAAATTTCACAGAGGCAAAGTGAGATTTAAAATCTATGCCTATTAATAATCTCACCTTAATCACGGCATCCCTCTCGAAACTTTCCAACTCACTGTCCTCCGTCTTCGCCAACTTATTTTCCCTCGCCTCCATCATCAACTGGATGAAATCGTTCCCCTTCCGCCCCGTCTGAGTCCTCTCCCTAATCAACGATTTAATCCCCCCGCCAAAAAAGGCGGACACCTCATCCCCAAAAATCGTCATCCCGCGTTCCGCAATCCCGGGAAAGCACGACATTACCACAAACCTCGTAATCATGCCGAGATTAAAGCTGAACTGTAACTTTTGTCCCATCCGTTCAAAAACCGAATGCTCCTTTTGCTCAAAAGCGCACGAATCCATGCCACAAACGGCGGACGCGATCGTATCCGTCGTGAATTTTGAATATGCCGCGACCAAATCGACTTCCCCTTCAGTTTGGGCGTCGATATAATCCACCAACTTTTTCGCCGAGGCGTTAAACAGGGCAAAAAACCGCTTAATCTTGCCCGTCGTAAAGGTCGGGGATAACTTCGACCGGAGCGCCTTCCAGGGTTCGTCGTACATAAAGAAGAGCATCTTCTTCGTTAGAAGGTCACTTTTTGGGATCGTGATCGCTCGTCGGTTGACGAAATGGTCGAAATCCTTGACCAAAATGTGTTTCAAGATGGTCAAATCGGGGATGAAGTAGTTGACGAGGCCCATCTCGAAGTTTCCGGCGATGGGAACGTTGGCCTGGCGGGTTTTTGTGTAGGCCACGTGGACGAGTTCCCACATGGACTTGGATTTGAAGGTCATGTAGTAGAACGCGGTGAGGTAGGAGTTTCCCAGGTGGAGGATTTTTTTAGAGCGGAAGAAGAGGATTTCGGAAATGAGGGAGTAGATTACGTAAGAGATGAGGAATATGGCGAGAAAGAGGAGGATGGAGAGGTAAGTGGCGAGTTCCATGGTAGGGGCAGAAAGTTTGCGAATTTTATTTAAAATTTGCGAAATATTTGAGAAACGAAAAGAGCACGTGGAGATGAGTTGTGTCACAGAGGAGTGGATTGTAAAAGCAAATAGATGCAAATTGTGTGCAGAAATGTTGGCAATTTTATATTGTATTGAAACAGTGTGCAGAAAAATTGCGAATTTTATTGAGTAAGGGAATATTTGTATGTACGATATGTTCTTATTTTGAGGTTGGTTTTGTTACCGGTTCGATACGCAAAAGCGCATGCAGCTTATTGAAACTGTCAAATTTCGAATTTTATATAGTATTGAAATTGTGCAAAGCTGCGAATTTTATATATTTTTGTGGGTAACACATATGAGCACGGCCGGCTCGTTCTGTTCAGAATGGAGTGGATTGCATGGTGTGGCGAATATAAGGAAATTTTGGATTATATAATTTCGCACATGTTGTAATCATGTTGAGGCATTAGTCCATGGGCGAATAGACTACAATATCTACTCTTATGAAACACGGCAATACGGTTGCATCAGTTGTTAGCTGTCATGGTCATGAGATTGGACAGGCCAAAAAAACCATCGAATGCAAACAAAAGTCAGTTTGGAGGACGTTGAGTACATTCGGACAAGAATAACACTTTTTTTACCCGTAGAATCACCATCGGTTAATGCTTAACCCTGCCTTTATTTGACGAATGGAGTAATTTACAATGAGTGAAACGATGAGCTAAAAAATACCAATTAGTTCAAACTAGTTTTTATTTTAACAAATACTTCAAATTGTGAAAGATGATTTTTTATGTACTGCTAAATGCTATATAGATTTTATACAAAATGCTATGCAAATTTTAACGGAGAATGTTTATTGATGCATTTTGAAAATTTTCATGTAGCGATTTATTAAACGTTCAAAATAATATTTCCCAATATTATTTTCTATCTTTCTTATAAGTAATACGAATATTTTAATTTTGCCAATAATATTTCGGAAATTTTCATATATATTGAAAGATTTTTTTACTAAAGGAAAATTAAATGGAAAAAATAGGGATCAAATTAAAAATACATAATAATTGGATTATAAATGTAGTAAAATAAAATCCATTTTTTACACTTTGGTTTTGAAATTTTGTGTAATTGGGCGAAATGTGAGGCTGCATATTGACTCGAGAGACCAGAAAATCAACAATTTATCTCGGAAATGTAAACCATCCATAACCTTGTGCAAGACTTTTATCTTACCGGCGTACAAATCGAACCCCAGATCTGAAACCTGATGATATCTAACCATAAATATCAAAATATGGAGATATAAACATTTTTATTTCGGTCTCTTAATTTCACAAATTTTCCTTCAATTACTACCTAATTCTAATCATTTTAAATTCTTGACGACAATTTGTAACGTGTAAAATAATTTGTAAAATGTGTAAATAATTGGTAAAATAATTTTCAAAATAATTTGTAAAATGTGTAAATAATTTTCAAAATAATTTATAAAATGTGTAAATAATTTGTAAAATAATTTGTAAAGTAATTTGTAAAACGTAAAGTAATTTATAAAACGCGTAAAATAATTTGTAAAATGTATGAAATAATTTGTAAAATGTGTAAAATAACTAGTAAAATATACGAAATTATTCAAAATTCTGGGTGATTTGCCATAACAAAGTAACTCGCATTTCCAAAACTCATCCCTTTTATTCCCCACAAAAACATGTAATAAAACTGAAATTATGTCGTAATCCTGCTTGTCTGTATTGATAACATTCCTGTTTCTATAAACATTTCATCCTTCTCATGAAGCGTAGTTTGACAGAGCCCGATTCATGAATTACACAAAAACTATTGGGATTTTTCACACATGTTCTATACATATTTTTCGTACATTTCTTATTTTATCACAGTGCTGCCTCAGGTTTCAACAGTTTTATAAGAATACCATCACTAAAATTAGTTTTTCGCGTTATTTCTGCAGATGTGCAAATTTTGTGTGCACATTTTACAATTTTTTTTGATGCATCGAATTTTATGCATTACACAAAATGGTGTGAATTTTATGATCGAGATTTTATACGGCATTAGGGCAAAACTTTACTTTACTAATTTTAGCATTATACACATTGCATAATACAAATTTAATACAAATTCTAAATAATAATGACAATTAGACAAATTAATTACATAGTGAAGAAATTCACGCAGTCCTTGGCAACTTTGTAAATTCTGTAAGCGTACAAACTTGCACAAAATTTTACGAATATTTCTGGGGAAAATTACCTTACAAATTTTTATAAAGTTACTCAGATCCTTTATTAGCTCACCCTGCGTAGCATGAGAGCTATTGAATTCCTCTTGTCCGTCTGTCTGTCTGTCTGTCTGTCCGTCTGTTAACAAGTTTTTTGCATCAATTGATGCTATTTAAAAATCCCCTTGACAATTATTGAATATGTTAGGCGCACCATTGGTATTGAACAAACCGAATCGAATTTTTTAATAAATTAATAGCACCGTTGATATCTAACAATCGGTAACACAAAATGATGCGAAATAATTGGGGGATGGGATGCATAACGCACCAATAATGCATACTACTCGGCGGAGTGTATTAGACAATTTTGACATAAATTTTTCAAAATTATCGTTGATCGTTGGTAGGATAATCTGCATCAGTGATGCACAATATTTGGACTTTCCTCGATGCATAATAATTATTGAGCTATATTGTTTAATTGGTCTGCACCATTGGTGCACTATTGCATAAAAATTATTGATCTACTTTGTTGGATTTTTCTGCACCATTGGTGCAATATTGCATAAAAATTATATATCTATTTTGTTGCATTTTTCTGCGCCTTTGGGGCAAGTTATAACCAAATCATTATTATAGGGTGAGCTACTTCTAACGTTACTACGGTTTATTTTGTACAAGTTTGTAAATTTATTTTACTAAACGCGCAGATTTTGCAAGCTATCAAGGACTGCGTGAATTTTCTTAATGTATAAAATTCTCCCAAACTCTAAAACTTTTTTACTCAATTATTTCCTCAAATTTTTACCCCACCCTGTTTAGGGGTCCCAATCCCGGACGATTTTGGAAATCCCGGGAATCGGGATTCCCGGTTTTGGCCGTGAGAAATCCCGGGAAATCCCGGGATTTTTTCCCGAAATTCAAATATCACCTTATAACTTCAAATTAGTCAAATTTGGGTATACAAAAAGGTACATGACTATAAAAGTACAGCGCCTGAGCGTATTTATAATACTTACATATCTCTTTATGTGTTTTCGGGCTCTGTGCATGCATGAATATTATTATAAAGTATGCTATTTTCTGGTCAACTCAAAATAAATATGGTAACAATTCAAATTAGCGATTATATGGTTTTGCCTGCTATTGAAAATGTTAAATCTCGGTGTATTTCGGCGTAGCCCAATTTTCGCCCTCTATCTTTGAGAGGTGATATGTGATATGCAAAAGTTTGACAATTTCATTCCAGAAATCTTAAATAATTAACCAAGAATGTTAACCCGAAATGCCCAAATTGACGTACTTATATTATTTGGCCTAAATTGCGAACCATTATTCAAAAACTTCGGTTGGATATGACGTTTAGCAATTCAAAAATTTCAAGATCAAATATATGAACCACTTCGTGCAAAACGCATTAAATTTAGCTTTAAATTCATCGGCTAAAATTCGAACTCACTTCTAACATAATAGCATTTTTGAGCATAACTGATTTCAGATTTTATGATTATAATCTTGCTTAGTTCAAGTTAAAATCTAACATCGAAATTGGGAATTTGAAGCTCGATCTTGAACTATAAATTTCATTTTGAATTATATAATTTAGATATGTATAAATATATGTACATATGTATACGGGTTAGAAAAATGTGGCTAACCATATTGTTAAACATTTCGATTTTCGAGTCCAGGATCAATTTGTATGGTTACGTCATCGAAACTTTTCTTACCAATCATCATATAACCGAAAATAATGTAAAATTGCTATTAAAATTGTAAATTATAAGTAATTTTCAGCTCTGAATGACGAATTGAAAATCCCGAAATCCCGGGATTTCAGTTCTTCAAATCCCGGGATTTCGGGATCCCGTTTCCCGGGAATTCCCGGGAATAAAATCCCGGGACTGGAACCCCTAACCCTGTTTATACCCTCTCGAACTTCCCTAGAATCTAAACAGAGTTGTAGAAAACAGAACAAAATCCACATACGCGCCGAGAGCACGAGAGATTTCGTTCTTTGACCAGGATTACAATTCAATTTGATGTGCGGCGAGACGTGATGAGAGCGTGTGACCCGTGATATTAGAAACGATCGAGTAAACACGGATCCAAGTGAAAATCTGCGTTTCCGAGGAAATCTATTTATTTTGAGAACTCTTGTCCAGCCTCATTTTCACTGAATTTTATTGGTAATGAAACAGAGGTTAACGCCGCCGATCTCACGCCGCCGCGCCGCCATACGCCGAGAGCATTTTACGCGCCGCCGCCTCCGGTAAATCTAATTTCCTATTCCTTCAACATTGAGGCGCCGCGCCGCGCCGCCGCGCCGCGCCGCCGCGCCGAAATACCCCCAAAATTGGCGCCGCCGCCGCCAAATTGGTCGGCGTTGACCTCTGTAATGAAACGTATAAAATACACGATTTTATACTTTTCAACCGGATTTTATTACAGGGCTCTAGAGCCTTGTAAAATTAAAGTCTTAATGAATTTAATGAAATGAAGCAATTTACTCCGAATTTTGCAAAATCGTATTTGTTGCAAATTAAGTTGATAATGGTAACCTCGAAAGATGTAAATTTACGATGTACTCGATACTGTCAAAAATAAACAGGTAAGTGTTCGGCGAAGTTGAATTTCCGTTAGATCAAAACAAATTGTGGCATAAGATCTTTATTTGAGATTTTATTTATTTTAAAATCCACAAAGTACACGAGTTTCTACTTTTCTAGTGGATATTTACGATTTAATGAGATGATTTACCCAGAAATTTTGTAATAATTTCGTATTTTTCCAAATTATTTTACGCATTTTTATTATAAATTATTTTGAATAATTTATATTTTGAAAGAAAGCTAGAAAGCTATGACTTTACAATGTACTCGAGCTAACTTCACAAAAAAATATGTACAAATAGCTTAAGTGCTCCCAAATTTGATAATTGTTTAGATTTGTCTTTTATTTATTTTGCGGTATATTTGTAGCTGGATTTTGCTTTGAAATTTTTGTAAACTTGGGGAAACGATGAATTTATAAAGTTTATCGGGCTATAAAAATATGATTGAATTTTACGTCAATTTCAACCGAAAACTACATTTCTAGTTCTACTTTTCTTACAATGAAAGACTTTAATTTTATGGGGTGATGCACTCGCAATTTTTTAATAATTTTGTATTTTTTAAGCATGATTTTACACATTTTCACAAACTATTTTCTGTGAGAATTTAAAATTTGCAATGAAATAACGTCGAAAGATGTGATGTTACTACTTACGCAAGCCAATGTAAAAACAGGTCCCGGCAGTTTTATTAAGTTACTTTGTGAGTAATTGATTTTACTTTGAATTGAAATCTTTGCAAACTTGTGGAAGCGATAAATTTATAAAGTTTTCAAAAATTTTGATTGATTTTATTCACTCTTAGTTTTGATATGGAGAATCAGATTTTTTATTAAAAAATTTGAAACTTGTAAATTATGGTTAATAATTTTTAGAAATTTTACAATTGGTTTTATGAGGTGCTCGTTTCAAACTTATCTCCAATTTTGAGTCGACTAATTTTACTCGAATCTTTTATTAATTTGTAAGTAACATTTAAAATCAGTTTCATGATGTACATAACTGATTGTTGTTAACACTGGTGCGAAAGATTACCAATTTTACCCTGTTCACAACCTGTTAAATATTTCGTACCTGATAAAAGTCTTACTTCAAAATTCCCATATCTCAATTTTTGAGTAATCTTTTAAAATCAGTGTAGAAGATTTTAAATCTGCCAAATTTAACACTGATGGCAAAACATGTATATGTAAATATTTTAGTGCCAGGGATACGTTTCCGCAAAAGTTTGCATTGAAATTTCCAAAATTTGTATTTTACTCGAGCATCACTACAAATATGCGGGACATATTGCAAACATTTATTATAAATTTCACAATGCTGTATTTTATATTCTAAAATTTTGTACCATGAATTTGTAATTGAATTACGTCGAAGTAAGATTAATTTCTACGGTAATGATTAAAATTGAAATTCAGGTTAACGGTCTCGTAGAGCGCAATCAGTTGTCCGTCCAAACGTCACTGAAACATGCCATGGTTTATGCTCCATTGTGAGCTGTATTAAGAATTAGATCAATAAAAATATAAAATTCAAAAATTCAAAATTCAAAATATAAAAATTAAACATATAGGTATGTGATAGGTATGTAATATAAAAATGAATTTTTATATTTTCAGGGTTGTAATTCTGAACACAAATTGGGTTTAATTTTTGAAATCGGGTCAAAATTCGAAAAGTTACAGCGTTTTTAAAAATCCGAATTTTGGCTGAAATTATTTTTGAAAATTCCTCCAGGGGCGTAAACATGCCCATTCAGAAAAACGAAAAAATACGGGTCCAGTTATTTTTGAGCGTGAACAATTTAAAATTAGTCCGGTGGATATCGGCGATAACCACCTCACACCATCGCATTGTCAGTGTTACGATGTACATAATTGAAGTTCAACACTCGCAGTCTAGGAGTTAGGGGTAGGATCACGGTGTTTGACTTTGAATTCACAGCTCTGAAGAGCTGCAGATTCACGGCTTTCAAGATAGGAAAAGCTGTGATTTCACAGCTCGGGAAAAAATAATTTCCAAAGCCGTGAATTTCGCGTCAGAACAGTCAGTTAGCACGGCTGGTCACTGAATGGTTATCTTGAGTCATATTACATACACTACAAACTTTTACTGCACTATATTGTGGAAAATGATGAAGATTTTCGAAATCTTCATTATTTTGAGCTCCGACCACTCCCCTTTCGAGTGGGGGTGGTCACATGCACAAATTTAAATTATGACGGATCTGCAGATTCTTTTTTGAGAAGATTTCGAAAATGTACATCATTTTGAACTCCGACCACTCCCCGCTTGAGGAGGGGTGGTCATATGCACAAATTCAAAATGTGACGGATTTACACAATTATTTTGTGAGAAGATTTCGCTTCTGACCATAATCTCAATTTGCCCCATGTTGGGGGTGTGGCTAAGTGGGGTCTCATTTCACTTTTCTGTCAAAAGTTCATGCAGATTACCATATCCAAACAAGAAGTTTAAAATTTCAATAAAATCCCCTGTTGTATTAATGACAGACATGCCAGCGTGTACATTACTTGAGAAATTTCATTTTTTCAATTGAAATTGAATTATTTCGAATTTCGCATGGATGAATTTTTTTCAAATAAACCATTAAATTCACAAAAAAGTATATGCTATTTTTTGGGTCCCTGCGTTTATTTTTAAAGTTTTCAGAAAAATTAAAATTTTCGAAAAACAAAAGTAAAATATTTCGAAAGCTGTGAAATCACAGCTTTAAAACCTATCAGTACAGCTTTGCTTAGCCCGAACCAGGATTAGTAAACCCATGTTTCTCAGTAGTTTTCTATAAAATTATGTGCTACTATTTTACACTAATTTTTGCATTAACTTGCATCAATCTTTCGTACTACTAGGCTCCAAATTCTAAAAATATTTACTATCCATTGCCCTTGACTACTTCCCAGTGGTCTACAGCCCCTATGGTTAATTTTTGTTCATATTTAACTTCATATTATTTCATGAGAAAGCAGTAAGGGTCCAAATTTCAGCTTTTTATGTTAATTTCTAAAAATCGATATGGGTCACCCCATAGGGTCGCTCTAGATAAAAATTTTACCAATTTCATGTCATATTCTTCCATTATGACCCATAAGCAACCTCTCCACCAAATTTCACCTCGATATGACGATTTTGAAAAATCAGTATGGGTCACCCCATAGGGTCCCTCAAGATGAAAATTTTTCCAACTTGATGACATTATTATCCAGTAGGAGCCATTAGCAACCTTTGTACCAAATTTCAGCTTTCTCCGACAATTTTGAAATTTTGGTGCATAATACCCCACCCACCTAGGTGACCCCCACCGGTCCAAAACTTTTCTGATCGAACCCATCTTCGAACTCGGTCGTTGCATTGCCCAGATACATGTCTGTACAAAATTTGGTCCAAATCGGTCAACTCGTTCGAGAGTTATCGAAAGACAGACGGACAGACGGACAGACGGACGGACATGACGATTACATAAGCCCTGGTTCGGGCTAAAAATTGAAAAGCTGCAGATTCACAGCTCTGGAAATTATTTTTTCCCGAGCTGTGAATTCACAGTTTTTCTTATCTTGAAAGCTGTGAATCTGCAGCTTTTAGAGCTGTGAATTCACAGTAAAACACTGTGATATCACCGCTCTCTCCTAGACTGACTGGTGCGGAAGTGTAAATATATAAGTGCAGGAATATAAATTGTTTTATGCCAAAATTTTTCATCGAAATTGCCGAAAGTTTGTATAAAAATTACACAAATTCTGTACCCAAATTTCTGAAATTTTGTATCGAAATTATTGAAATTTTGATTTTACGACATTATTATGAGCTTTGCTAACATTTATCACGGAATTTCTACATGCAAAGATTATTGAAGACATTCTCTAATTTAAAAAATCAAATTTGACTATATATGTACATACACTCTCAATAATTTTAAGATACAATTGTTACCGGCGGAGGTACCGCTTCGGTAATAAATTAGTACTAATAATTTATCACCGTATGGTGACATATATACAGAGGCGAAATCCTGCTCAGCCCGTCATATCGATGCTCTAGTAACAAAAGTATTACCGACACTGGAGACAATTTCTCACACTCAAACGATATATTACTATGGTGTGACCATGTGGTAAAATTCCATAGTAGCTCCAGCGGTAACAATCATATCAAAATTATTGAGAGCGCATATTTTTTTCACATTTTAAATTCTAAAAAATGTTATTAATAATTTTGTAATAATTCAATTTGAAATAATTTCGTTAAATTAAAAAAATATTTCAAATTGAATCATTATAAAATTATTTTAAATTGAATCATTACGAAATTATTAATTTAAATAATTTTGTAATTGAATTACGTCGCAACAGAATAAAATTTTAATTTCGTGATGACATGAGATTTAGATACATTGGTCCTGGCGAAGTAATTAAATTGCAGAATAGGAAACCAATTGATCCTTACTTTTTGGCTTTATCTGTTGTTACTTTCCTGAATTTTAGGATCAACAATGCCACCCTGCTTCATCCATGTGTAGCTTAATAAGTATCAATTTTTTGTCTGGCTAATAACTTTAATCTGCTTACATAAGAAGCCGTTTGGCCTTTTACTACTTTCACTTTACTGCACTTGGTACTACGTTATTAATACTGCTTCGTTTGTTCCGACTTCTTAAAACGAGGATACGGGTATAAATACTGCGCACTTACCTAATTGCACGTTGCGCTCTGTGAATTGGGTAAGTGGGCAGTATTTATAACCATATCCTCGTTTTAAGAAATCCGAACAAACGAAGCAGTAATTTACATATTAAAGATGGCTTGACCACGACTTTCTCCAAGTTACGATCCCTTTACTTTCAGGACTTTTTTCAATTTTAGTTTTAATTTAAGCAATAGGACATTTGTATAATGTGCAAATTCACGCAGTTCCTGGTAACTTTGCAAAATCCGTACACTCTTAAGAATTTCATTACCACAAAGTTTACCGGGCGGAGTATCTATGTGACTCTACTGACGTGGTAACTACTAACTTTTTATTTACCGTGCGGTAACTTTTTCAATAGCTACTGACCCGGGATTGATTCATTATAACGTGGTATTAAAAATAGCTTTGCTGAGTAACAACAAAAACTCTTTTGCAATAATAAATAGTTACTACTGTGTAATGCCATTATTACTCCTTGGTGTATTTTTAATATAATTTTGTATTAATGTTATCACTGCCTTGGGGAATATTAATTATTATTGTGGTAATGATTTCGCTAAATTTGGTAAATATTCGTAAGAAATAGTATATTAAATCATATTTTTATTTACGTCAAAATTATGCACAATATTTTTTAGTTAAAATTTCATAACTTGTATTTTGTATATTAAATTTAAAATTTACAATTCCTCCAGTAGTCCCAGGATATGCTCCAAAATGGCAAAATCTCAATAATTGCGTCAGCAAATGACTTCAAATCTCTGGTGACTCCCTAAAGAAACAAAAAACGATTGTGATTAATTAATCAATAAGCGATGTTTTAAAATAAACTCACACTTATAGCTCGACTCGACCAGTCACCAGTTTAGCAGCAAGCTTTGAAGTGACTAAAAGTGAAATTTACATTTAAAAGATGAATCAGTAACACTTTGGCATTAATAAATTAATAAATTAATTACAATTAATCTAATTACCTTTAAATTTACCTTTTAGAACCAGCATTTTAGCTCCGAAAGAATTCTAAACACGATCTATTTTTGTATTTTCTGGAGAGCAAGTCTTCGTGCTTCTTTTGTATGTTGAGGTGTGAGTGCGCGTTAACTTTATTATTGAGTTTGCAAAAAATATTTACCGGAGAATAATAAAAATACACCGCATGGAAGTTTTAATTCATTACCCTATAACTAAAAGTTTTAATACGAGGCAGTATTAATCATGTTCCTCACTGCAGTGTTAAATTGACATAAGTTGGTAATTTTATACTACTACTTTGGTTTTCTCGATAATACCAAACAGTAATAAATAAATTTTATGCATTATAATGAATTTTGGTAAACAATTTTATTACTGCCCCGGGAAAGTATATATTTACCAACCGTTCGGTAATAAACGAGTATGCATTATTATTACCGCAGTTCTAAGAGTGTTCATTTTGTAAAATATTTTTTTAACTTGTGTAAAATAGAAAATCTTTTGTCTAAATCCACGCCGAATTACATTTTTGTGTTGGTTCATCAAGGTAAACTTTAAAAAGTAGATCAAGGAGATCAAGGAATTTGAAATAAATGTTTTTTCTTCGAAATTTCAAACCTGAAAATAAAATTACTAGAAAAATTTCCACCATTTTGTCCATATTGGGATTAATTTGTTTAACTTGGTTTACGAAATTTGTACACTTTTCTTTGCGGGTTAATATTACTTCCTATATTTTGTAGGGTAAAATTTGATACGCAATTTGAAACCACTTTTCGTCCAAATTTCAACCACTTTTCCTCAAAATCTGTACTAAATAAAACTAACAAATCGTTCAATTTCACTACTTCAATTTCATTCACTCACTTTCCCTTTGATCCAGGGTTTCGATTGGTAAAAACCAAATTGACCAGGGCAGCGGGAAAAAGTTGGAAAAAGGCATTTTTACCACCCACCCAAAATGGGTGGGAAATGGCAAAAATGGAAGAAATGGGAAAAACTCTGGTTTTGGGGCAATCCGAAACAACTTCTTTAAAACTTAAGATTTTCAAAATTTGACTTCATATTCGTATTCTCCATCAAATTCTGAGAAAATTAGTTGGTAATGCGGTTCAATTCGAACAATCTCTAAAATTAACATGTATTCATATGGGAAAATTGGAAAAATAATTAAAACTGATCAAAAGTGCCCGTATTACATATCAAAATTTTCAAAAATTCGTGGAGATCATGAATATGAAGTCCAATTCCGGAAATATTGATTATTAAAGAAATTAGCTCTCCCCATAACTAAATACATGGGCAGCCATGTTCCCCATTTTGGACGGTAAAAACTGTTTTTCCCGGTTTTTACCACTTTTTCCCACCTGCCCATGCCTGGAATTTCTTACCCAACCACCCAGCAATGCTGGGAGAACAGTTTTTGGCAGAGGAGAACAGATTACTCGTATTTTGATAAAATAGATAATTAAGAGAACGCAGCAAACTTAGGTTTAATGTGTCATTCTTCAATACTTTGCGTTTCCTAAAATAAAACGGGAACACCTTTCCTCTTTTTTGCACAGCTTGTAGAATTAAATAGAGAACACTTTCCCAATAGTTTGCAATGCATTGAAAACTGAGAGCAGTTTTTTGCATTTTGCGACAACGTCATAAATTTCGGTCTCGGTAGGAGAACCCCTTAAGGTCCAATCATTTATCCATAGCGGGAATAATTAATTATTAATATTACGGACGGTCCGGTGAAGTTAAGTGTCAAGCTATTTTGACCTGCAGAAAATGAATACATGAATCAAATCTAATGAATGTTTTGTGTAATACTAACGATAAGCATACGGAATATTTTTAGTCCTTCCGTGGTCCAAATACCCCCTCCATACCGGTGGAGTAAAGATTTTGTTTTAGAAAATTTGTTCCAACTTTTTTAACTTCATTGTATATTGCCTCGGTTTTAATTTCGCAAGTCTTGAAGCCCATCTTATGTAGGATATAGGTTTTCAAAATTTTTACTTTTTTCGGTTTAGCCGGATATGTTGGGGATGTTTCTGAGAACTTTTTCCACGTTTTTCGTCATGGTTTTGGTCTGCTGACTGACAGGCCCACCAGAAGAAATTTTTTATTTTGCATTTCTACGATCCTCATATCTGTCTAGTGTACGATTAATTTTGTCCGGGACATCCCTTGAAGAATGATGCCTTTTTCCGATCAGAGAAAAACATTTTTTTACAAACAATTATTGTTTTGAGTGGCAAACTAATTTTTCAACTTCCCCTGAACTTCTTGCTCTATCTCTTCAACGAAAGGTGATATTGAAATTCTGTTTTCAGTTTCAGAAAGCTTATTAAATTTGCCAATTTTTATGTGCATAGATAGATCTAAAAGTAATTTTTAACTCATTAAACAAATATGAGGAACCTTGACACTTAACTTCACTGGACAATCCATACGCAAGAAATTTTTGGCTCATAGCGAAAATTACAGAAAGGTCTCAGAACGGAAAGATCACATAGAACTGAGGAAGGGAGCTTCACCACCTGCTCCTCTCAGATCTTGATGTGCTTTGGATATGTTGTAGGGTCCCATGAGTGTACTAAAACCCTGAAGTGGTTTGACTCCATGGCCACAGTTACGCCCGCCACACCCACTCAAAGGCGCCAAAAACACGAAAAAAGCCCTGTTTTCACTTGTTCAAACCCTCGCCAAAAATCCAATTTTGCTCGGATTTTGGTAAAATTTACATTTTTGTAATCCCAGATACTTGTTTGATCATATCCAATAGCAATCTCAACTTTTTTGAAGTTTTGAATTTTTTTGAATAATTCATCAGCCCGAAAATGCCCGAAAATTTCAAAAAAGTTGAGATTGCTGCTGGATATGATCAAACAAGTATCTGGGATTACAAAAATGTAAATTTTATCAAAATCCGATCAAAATTGGATTTTTGAAGTTGGTAACTTTTGTGGTTTTCATCCTTTTGAGTGGGTGTGGCGGGCGCAAATGTGGCCATGGAGTCAAACCACTTCAGGGTTTTAGTACACTCATAAGACCCTACCACATATGCAAAGCACATCAAGATCTGAGGGGGGCAGGTGGTGAAGCTCTCCTCCTGAGTTTGCATTAGAAAATTGCATTTTAGACTTGTAAGGTCTGATTAACTAAATCAATGTCAATGTCAAGCAAATAAGAGCAATATCAGTTGTTTTAACATGCTAATTACATGAGCATTTATATGTAACTTGATTTGTGAAATCGAGTTACATTCGAAAAGCTAAACTGTTTTGAAACATTCTAATCTACTACCAATTTTAAACGTGGGTAATTTAAAATTAGTCCGGTCAAAACTCGAGAGAACCACTTGCCTACGTGACTGTATATAGAGATATACATATACTTAGAAATATTACAGAATTTATGTATGTGTCAAACAATTTTTATATGGATTGTATTTGTTGTGCAGATAACAAATTCAATAAGTGTATGGATAGATATTTTTCATATTTGAAAGCAAGTTAAAAAATATGCACATTTTAGATCCTACATAAAGGGCATGAATTCTATACATATTGTGATATCCCGATCTGTTGTACATACTGCTTAAAATTTATAGGACAGAGCAACGTTTAAAATGAAGTTCATTTTCATAGCTTTGGACAACATAAAGAATACTGAGGAAGATTAATGCACGAATACGTTAAACAATAAATTACAAATTACAATCACATTTTCTTAACACGCGATAATAATAAAGATGAAATTGTTCGTTATTTCATCATAACAACGCGGCGTAACGAAAATCTGCAAGAAGTAGGGTTTCCATGTTTTCAGAGAACACTTCAAAAATTTGCTGGGAGAACACTTCGAAATTTTCGTAAGAAATTCCAGGTATGCACCTGCCGTGGTAAAAAATCATTTTTGACGGGAAAAACGAAACCCAGCTTTGATCCCTCAGCTTTCGTATCAATCGTGTTTTTGTACACGTTCAAACTTTACAAAATGAAAAGACGCCCTTGAAGTGATGTTTGCAACGCAGCAAACTGTTAAATTATTGTATAAAAAAATTACTTATGTAATAAACTTCTAAAAACTGATGTTTCGTATATTTTAATGAAAAATTTATTATATAATTTCATAAGTGTTCGCAAAATAGGACCGGACCGATAAACTTTGTATGTGACCGTGCCGACAAAGCTTATCCGCTCCGCTCCTAGCCCGATCATATTTTGAGAACACTAAATTTCATAAATTTTATAGCAGGCATTTAATTTTTGTAATCAATTAATTACTAAAACATACGAGGCTATGAAACTGCAGCGTAAAGCATCCGGTAGACTGGTATTGATTTGGTAATAATTCCTTACCGAATAGGTTATAGTTTGATTCTGAGTGGTAACGATTTCATTACCACCACATTACTACGCCGTAACGATCGATGCCGTTAGAGTCATATATGTACTCCGTCCGGTAATGATTCGCAAAAATTCAATACCATTTGCCTAAGATCATGATCTTAAACTTTGTTGAACAGTTTAAACACGCTGCGATTCTTTCGACCGTGTATTGCAGTTGCAAAAAAATTTGTTTTGGCTATACAGAAATCCGTGTAAATTTTGAATGGCTAAAAAGATGAAGTAGTTCACGCAGTCGTTAAAAATTTTGTAAAGCGGGGAAATTTTGTAAAATAAGTTTACAAACATGCACAAAATAAAGAATGATTTAGGCAAGTTTACGAAAAAATTTTGAACTAATTTTTCTTGGAAATATTTATACAATTTTGTAAAAGTTTGCACGCTTATATAATTTACGAATTTTATAATATTACCAAGGCCTGCGTAAATTTCATCGACATTCCTAAAGTCTGTATGAATGTATGTAAATATTAAGGCCATTCCCGCAGTTCCTGATAACTATGTACACTCTTAGAAACCCGGTAACTAAGTTATTACCAGGCGGAGTATCTATGTGACTCTACCGCATGGTAATTGATTTACTATTGAGTGGTAGACATTTTGATACCAAACCGGTAATAACCCCGATCGCGAAATTTGAAAATATTACCAGTTGGTAACTAATTTTCTACCACTCAATAATAAGTTAGTTACTATGCGGTAGAGTCGCCAAAATCTGCAAGCTAATTTTCCTTCGAAATATTTCCAAAATTTTGTATTTAGAGTTTGTACACGCTTAAAAATGTTACCGACTTTGCAAGAAGTAAACTGGTAGTTAACTATATATATCGTAACATTGACTAAATTTAGCGTTAAATGGATAACTTCATTTTTAGTTATGCATCATTTAGCCATAATTTTAGTGAAGTCACTGTATTACTTTAAAACAAGTTAGACGTTACACCAGTCCGGGTAAGGCTGTAATGGCGTTTACTACATTCCGGGTACCTAGTCCCGCGAGAAATAAAGCTTGGTCCACACTCCACTTTTCCCTCGTCTTTGTGAAAAGAGTGTTCAATTGTGAATTAAAACTAAAGTAGGAATTAATTAATTTGCCTAATTAATTAGTTAAAATTCATGAATTATTCCACACCACCTGTACTAGATGTGGAGGAAACTGCTCGACTACCATCGCAATTTGGGCTGGACTGCTATTTGGATACTTTTAAGGGTAAGTTTATTTACAATAGCCCATAATTTACACTTTGCTCATTTCATTTTATTTTAAATTAGGAAATGCAATAGCGGACGACCCATTGTTACTTGTCAGCAAAGAAGATTAGGCAACAATTGTACCAATATTTTGCCATCGACGAAATTTTGGAATGGAATTCAGAAGTTTCTAACGGCACGATTTATGTATGCAAAAATGTGTTCTCCAATCTTTAAAGATGTACATGGGTTATCAATACTAAGGCAATTATTTCATATTATTTTTGGTTATTTTGCAAGCTGTGATTTAAGTAATTTAAGTGGATTTAATTGAAATAAATATTACCTAATAAATGTATTTACAAATACGGCATTCATTTTGTTGAGACACTAAATACTGCGACCATTATTCATTTTACTTAATATGGGGTTAGAACAGTAACCCCAACCAGGGTTAGCACCCAGACGAGAATAGGGTAAATGGCTAATTGCAAAGGGTAACTTTCGTTACTTTGTTGCTGAGTGGTGGCTGTATACCCCAAATCGGGTAAAGTCACTTTTACGTTTATTTTTAGTTATATTTTACTTCTTTTAGGGTAATAATTTTTAAGCGTGTAAGCTCGACACTTTACAAATTAAATACATAAAATTCCCCCGAATTCTAAAATTTTGTACACAGTTCTGGCTGTTGATCGTAAAACGACTTGCCTGATCAGTATTTTTCGAAATTTTAACATAGAAACCGTAGAAAATACTGATAAGGCAAGTCGTTTTACGATCAACTGCCAGAATTATTTCCTCAAATTTTTACCCCATCCTGCATTTTCCTACTCGAAGTTCCCTAAATCTTAATAGAGTTGTTGAAAACAGAGGAAAATCCACATACGTGCCGAGAGCATGAGAGATTTCATTCTTTGACCAGGATTACAATTCAATTTGATGTGCGGCGAAACGTGTTGAGACGTTGAAACGTTTTGAGAGCGTGTGACCCGTGATATTTGAAACGATCGAGTAAACACGGATCCAAATCCAAATCTGCGTTTCCGAGGAAATCTATTTGTTTTAAGGACCCTGTCCAGCCTCATTTTCACTCAATTCTAGTGGCAGTGAAACGGACAAAATACAATATTTTCGAGTTTCTCAGGGATTTTAATACAATGTTTTAATTTAATGAAGCAACTCATAGCGAATGTACTCCAAAGTTTGTTTTGTATTTTTTTTGCAAACTACTATATTTTACACATTTTTGCAAATGGTAACGTCGAAAGGTGTACTTTACGATATACGTGATATAATTAGGAGATAGGTACGTGTTTGGCAAAATTGAGAATAGGTTAGATTAAAAAAAACATGGTTTATTTGAGGTTTTAGTTTATTTTGAAATCCAAGAAATCCAAGAGTTTTAACTTTATTTTGAAATCCAACTTTTCTAGTGGATTTTACGTTTTAATGAAGTGATTTACTCCGAATTTTGTAATAATTTTAAACTTTTTTCTCAAATTATTTTACAAATTTTTCATGCGAATTGTTTTGAAGAATTTATATTTTGTAATTTAATAACGTCGAAAGATATGGTTTTCAAATGTACTCTAGCCAACGTCACAAAAAAGATAAGTAACCTAACTACTTACACAACTGACCCTGTCTTAGACTTGTTTTTTTAAATTTAGTTACGATATATTTTTTTAGCCTTATTTTAAATACTTTGTATTAAACTTGTGGAAACGATGAATTTATAAAGTTTACCAGGTTAAAAAATATAATTGAATTTTTCATGTCATTTTGATCGGAAAACTGCATTTTTAGTTCTACTTTTCTAGCAACGAAAGATAGGTTTCTTTAATTTGATGAGGCGATGCACTCACAATTAAAAAAAATACTTTTGTAATTTTTTAAAACGACGTTAGACATTTTTTATGAATTGTTGTGAAGAATTTATATTTTGTAATTCAATAACGTCAAAAGACATGAGTTTACCACTTAGGCGAGTTAATATCTAATAAACCGTAGTAACGTTAGAAGTAGCTCACCCTGTCATGATGATTAGACAGAACTTTGCATCGAAGGTGCGGAATAAGCCGGCAAAGTAGATCATAACTCGTATATATTCTTGCACCGATGGTGCAACAAAACCGGCTAGCCGTTGCACCATTACTGCAGCATTACCGACCATCCGGGATACAAAATTTTGAAAACTTTGTCAACATTGTATGACCATTTCTCCCGGATATTTTGCACTATTGGTGCGTTTTACATCCCATCCCCCAATTATTTCGCATCATTTTGTGTTACCAATTGTTAGACACCAATGGTTCTATTAACTTGTTAAAAAATTTGATTCGGTTTGTTTAGTACCAATGGTAGGACTAGGATATTCTATAATGGACAAAGGGATTTTTAATTAGCATCAATTGATGCATAAAACTCGTCAACGGACGGACGGACGGACGGACAAGAGGAATTCAATAGCTCTCATGCTACGCAGGGTGAGCTAATAAAGGTGGTTGAAGCTTAATGATCGTTTTATTTTACGTTAGTTTGTGACCTAACTTTTCTTTGAAATCCTTGTAAACTTGTGGAAGCGATGAATTTATAAAGTTTACAAAAATTTGATTTAATTTATTCACTCGTCATTTTGATGGGGAAACCAGATTTTTAAATAAGAATATAAAACTTGTTAATTGTGGCAAATAGTTGAGAAATTTTAGAATTGATTTTACAAGGTAATCGTTTCATGCTTATCACCAATTTGTATTAGACCAATTTTACCCTATTCACAACCTGTTTAAATATTTCATACACGATAAAATCCTTACTTAAAAATTTCCATATCTCAATTTTTAAATAATCTTTTAAATAAGTCAGTGTAGAAGATATTAAACCTTATCAAATTTAACACTGGTTGCTAAAAAAATGTGTACAAATGCAGGAATTTATTTTCATAAAAATTTACATCGAAATTTCCAAAGTTTTGTATTTTACGCGAAAATGTGCGCTATATTGAAAACACTTATAAATTTCACAATGCTGTTTTATATTCTCAAATTTTGTACTAGGAATTTGTAATTGAATTACGTCGAAATAAGATTAGTTTTTTAATGTGAAGCTTAAAAAGCAATTAAGATAACCCATCTGATGAAAAATAAGTTGTCCAAAGGTCGGTTATCCATCTTTTCATGGACCATTGAGAACTATATTGTATTACAAATAAGGTCAAATATAAATAAAAATATAAAATACAAAAAAATTGAAAAAAATGAAAAACTGAAATTATAAAAAATAGGAATATAGAAAAAACTGTATCACTTTACTTCAAAATTCAAATTCCAAAATTTTTGAGCAATCCTTTAAAATCAGTGTTGTGAATATGCACATAATTGAATTTGTCAAATTTAACACAGGCGCAAAAGTGTAAATATATAAATGCATGAATATAAATTTTTTCATAGCAAAATTTTGCATCGAAATTTTTATTTTATACGAACATTATTATGCGCCATACATATACTGAAAACAATTATTTCATATTTTATACTCTAAAAACTGTTATTTGTAATTGAATTACGTCGAAGTGGAATAAATTTATAATTTCGGGATTTAAAATGAGATTAAGGTAATGCATTTTCTTGGATGAATGGCTTAGCTTATAGAATAAAAAAGTAATTGATCTTTACTTTCTGGAGTTATGCTACTTTCATCTTTTCCAAATTTTTGCTTTAATGATGCTACCGTAGTTCCTGGGTGGTTTAAAAGTTATCAATTTCTTATCTTACTAGTCACTTTAATCGGCTTATATAACAAGCGATTTAGACTTTTACTACTTTCTCTTTACTGCACTTGTTACTGCGTTGTTAATAATTTGCATATTAAACAAGGCTTGACCTTTACTTTCCTTTGCTTTTATGACTCTTCAACTTCCTTTTTAATTTTAGCAACCTTGTTCATATCGAGTCAATTTGATATATCAATATCATGGCAACTCACACAACCCTTGGCAACTTTGTAAAATTAGTAAATTTGGTGAAAAAATTTTGTAAACTTTTTCAAAATAAAGAGGCGCTCTTGATCTAAGCAAGTTTACAAAAATTTGGAAGCTACACGCTTAGAAAAATATACTTAATCCAGAGTAAAACATAAACCTATATCAACCAAAAA
The DNA here is from genome assembly GCF_002217175.1 of Folsomia candida. Classification (NCBI taxonomy): domain Eukaryota; kingdom Metazoa; phylum Arthropoda; class Collembola; order Entomobryomorpha; family Isotomidae; genus Folsomia; species Folsomia candida. The sequence goes on from NW_019091227.1 coordinate 1,035,352, forward strand.
ATGACTCGATACCAAATCAGATAAACAGTAAGATTTTGTGAAAGGGTAGCCACTTTGACTCGAAATAAAGTGAAGTAGTTCAGGCTCATGCACTTAGTATTAGGTTCACTACGCTCACTTCAAAAAAAGTGGTCATATATTGAGCTCGATATTAAGTGCACATCTTACCCCGTAAAAAGTGAATGTTTTGTTGATGGTCACTAAAAATAAAGTTAGCAGGCAAACCCGGTCTTTTTAAATGCTTGAAATATTTATTGACTATAGATTCAATAATAACAACCAAATAATCACAACTTATGTTTAATATTTTTGTACTAATGTAACCTAAATACGGCACATGATTTGTCCGATCAGAGCTTGAACAACCGGCGGAATTGGTGAGTGACTTCCGTTTCCGGCTACTCCATGGGAAATGAATGTCCAGTGATCATACGACTCGAGAGGAAAGGGTAATCCAAGCACTGTAAAAGTTTTGAAACAGGTGTCGAGGGCGACTAGGAATCTTGAACCGCACGGGATTGCCACTTTATCGATGATGACATAAAACGCATCAAATTTCAATAGCGCTGGAATTCCCAATGCGAGTATGAATGGAGCTTTATTGCGATTTTCATCTAAGACATCCGCCACATGCGTATTTACCTAATACAAAAATAAAAACGGGCCATTGAATTTATGTGAAGATGTCGATATATGTATGATACATCCTTACCGATTTAAAAATGATGAGACTTTTGAGGCAGTCTAAATCAGAAGCTTTAATTGATTTAAAGTGCTTTGGAGACTTAGAGGCTGCGGGGATTTTTCTTTTTCGTGTTCCACAGATATTTGCCTGCGGCGATTCAGAAAGACTTTGCTGCTCAGTCGACATAGTATTTCCGGATGCTGGCGTCGCTTTTCTTCCACATGATGGTAGAACGTATGGCAAAAGGCAGTAGGCGAGTGTCATTTTGTCATCTAAGTATAATGAGAAATCTTATCTAATCTTATCTTATCTAATCTTATTATCTAAGTCCTATATTATCATACTTCAAAATTTTTGTCTAAAATATCGCTCCTCACCATCATCCAAATCGCTAACTCCTTTGAGGACATCTAGCTTCTTCATATAGTTAATGTCGCTTTGATCGGCGTAATCTAACAGCAATTTTGAAACTCGAGGCCACTTGTTATACAAGACAAGAGACAGCTTTGGATGGCGAACATTAAAGTCCTGGACAATCTATAAGGCAAGTCGAATATCAGATACTATTTAAACGACAAAAGGAAAGTTAAAAATAGACCACCCACCATTCCTTCAGTGTCAAAGAGACGAGGCATAATGTTCATAATAGACTCTAAATGAAATTGCCCCGTTTGATGGAGTCGACGAATGTACGTTCGCCTCGAAAACACCGTGTCTTTCATGTGATTTTTTATTTCATTTCCAAAATTGTGCTACATGTAAGTTAGTATGTCTTCCTCAGGCTGGTCATCTAGAATTAAAGAACTCTGAGAATGCGGTAGATACGTATGATAGTGTTGTAAAATTATTACCATTCTCATTTTCAGAATCCCAAGATTGTAAAACTGCTTCGTCTAGTTTGTACTCCAATACTGTCCTTTTGGAGTTAATTGCCTTTCTTTGATTTTTTAATCTCTCCTCCAAAAACCCAGTAGCGCCACAATATGGGGAGCTAAAAAACCACATCTCATATCCGTTTTGTAATTTTCTCCGATCCCCAAACGTCGGGTATAATTCACCAAATCCTTGGCCAACTGCTCCAAAGCTTCCTTGCTAGGTCTGCAAAATAAATATTGAAACACTAAATGTCTAAACATGGTAAATAAATATAAAACGATGAAGAATATTGTCACAAACCGGGTTCCATGGTGCAAAATGACAGCATCGATAAGAACAGCTGCAATAAGTTGCCTATCTGCTTTAATGATCATTAAATTCTCTGGAATCTTGGTGGCGACGATTTTTTGTAAAGAAGTAGATTTCTGAAGGACCTCGTTTATATCCTACATAGAATATGGAAAAAGGACATCAAATGGCACTTCACAAGTCATGCATAAATGACTCTAAAATTCACTCACAAATCCATAGATATTCCTACGTGACGAAGATTGACGGGGAATTTGTTTTAGATTTGGAGCGGTCCCCGCCTGGCTTGAAACATTCTACATGCAAATTAAAATAAAACGAAATTTGAATTCTACTGAGTATAATAAATTAAATTGATATTGATGGATGAAATAATTACACTGTTCGAATTTGCTACTGCTGCTCCCGGAGAAGCAAATACCTGGTTATCAATTTGTGACCTTACTGGAAAACGGGTTTTAATTGGTACAAGATTTGACGGCACTAAAAGCTCTTGACAATTTTGTGAGTCCAAGACTGGAGCGGGTGGCAACTCCTGAAATATAATTCTTTAAGGGACAGTATTACAACCTCAAATATTGGCAAACTTATCAAACCTTATTTTTAATTTCCTCCTGATTTGAATGCGAGTTGGAGCTTTTTGAACTACATTTTAGTATTGACGGCGACAAGCACAGCCCCCTTTCACGTGCTTCTTTCTCGTCTAAAATGTCATTGGTATCAATTGAAATCCCAGCTTCAGAATGAGTTTCGTCTGGAACATGAGAAATTTTCAGTCTCAGGAACATTGACGTGAAACGTCTGAAAAATTAAATACAAAATTAGTTTTTCGCACTTACTTTATTGTTTAATTTAAATACACCCATAAATTCCAAAATCATTCAGAAATTAATCCAATAAACATCGTACATAGGAAATTAATGACTAAATTAATTTAATTGGAAGGATCATATAACTAGATAAATCATTTAATTTGAACGACTGCATTGAATACAAGGGCAGGAAGAAGGCAAAATCATTTATATCAATAATTCGGACAGATTTTTTATCATTTAGAACATAACTACAAAAATGGTTATCATACTCTCCACTCATTTCGGAAATTATTATACTACAGTCTCCATCTTCCAAAATAATTAATTCAATTCGACCAAACAACTGTTCCTCTTCTCTGCAGCCCAAGTACACAAAACTACCAATCCGATACTCCAACCCGTTTAAAGTTGCCTTGTTAGAAATTTTTACCATTTCCATGTTAAATCTGTCCCTAATTAAATTCTCGAATTCCAAAGACGCTACTTGAACTGTGTCGTAAATATCACAATGAAAATCATTAGGGTAGAACTCATTTTTAGACAACAGACGAAAACGGGACAGTTGATGACGATAACAGGCTGATTTGGCAATATTTCTAAAATTACAAGTCATATGCGCATTTGTTTTAAAGAATTTATGTTTTGCTTCATATGCCATGCTCCAAAAATAATGAAGTGGTCCAATCAATTCAATTGAACTTGCATAATGCAATAAATGGTGATGCTTTGGCTTGAGCAATTTCTTAAATATTCCTTGATATGACATACAAAATTCCGAAATCAATGAGTCTACATATGTCAAACCACCCTTAGAGATACTTGGAGCCATTAGAATATCTAAAATTTCCCTAAACGTGAGAAACAAATTCCACTGAATATTCCCGACTGGGACCAAGTCACCAATTAGCAGAGGTAAGACCGTTATCAAGCATAGTGATTGGGAAGCATTCTGGCCAGATTTGGAATCACCTTTAAGGTAACTTTGTTTAAAAATTGAAGGCTTGGTATTGCAGAAATGTCTACCATAATCGAAGGATTCAATCCTGTGATTTAATTTGTCTAAGGTCATGAATTTTTGACTTATTAAGTGCTGAAGTAAAAGAATAACTAAATCCATACCAACTCCCTCAAATGTATCATGCATGATATCGAACACTACCATCTTCGTAACATGGTGATATGGAAGCCGATTGAGTACTGATTCAAATTCTGTTGCTGAAAAGTTATTAGACCTAAGGTCAGCAGTGTAGTTTTCTACCGTACGTAAATTAGCGTCATTTAAAATAAAAGATTTCTGGCATTCTTGTCTATGTAATCTACAACGTCGACATGGAAAATTGGCAGTGAAACCTTCTGTAAACCCTAAAATGGAGTGAAGGCCTAAATTATCCCCAGATAATTGAGCAAGTGCAACTTTCACATTCGTCTTTACCCCGTTAAGGTCAAAATCAATTCCCACATTCCACAGCGAAATTAATTCCTCAACTCAACTCGCACAACGAATTTGATGAAGAAATTTTCATGTCAGAGCTTTTCACTGATGCTAACAGAAGAATATTATCTAACGATGACAACATAAATTTTGGGAGATCAAGAATCGAATAGTAGAAGTTACTCAGCTTATGCTTGCCAGCCTTCGACCCTAAAGGATTTGCTACCTCAGCCTCGTCAAAGTAAATATTTATAAATATTGTGTTTTTGGGGAAATTCATTTGGCTAAAAAGCAATCCATCGCGGAACGTAGTAAACACATCTCCATTATACGACTTGTTTAATTCAAGAATCTCAAAGAAACCAGGTTTTCGTAAAAGTTGGAGAAGTGACTCCGTAATTGAAATGTACTGCATTGTCACAGGGCGATAAAATTGTCTCTCCGGCGTGCGACGAAAAGCCAGGTCAGAGTCGAGTACAATTGGTTTGGAGTTTATTATCAAGTCGTTTTCAGTCAAGTATTTGTCAAGCTTATACTTCGTATCTAGTCCATCAAAAGTTGAATTTAACAAATCAATTTCCTCGTTCACTGAGTTAACTAAATCATCCATACTGGGATCAAAAAGCTGGGTGCGAACTATATTTTTTATATTTTGTAAAATACTATCTACCAATAATTTTATAGAGGAAATAATGTCATCAAACGTGCTCATTGGCACTTTTCCTGATTGTAAGATGCTAGCTAAAACTTTCATCGCAAAATATTTTAAGTCAAGAGCTTGATTTTCCGATCCTGTATCATTCCCTAAATCTTGAACCTCCGCCTCTATTTCATCCACTAATTGATCATCGCTATCCTGAGAGAGAAATATTCTTTTGTGAAGCTTAAAAATATTTCGAAAGTGATTTACAAATGATCGTCTTTCAAATAACCCGTCACAGTGTACACACTTGTGAACGTCACTGTGGCTAAGCCTATGTGTTGTCTTAATATGTACAAGTAATTTAGAAAAATTTACAAAGCCTGTTTTACATAAAAAACATACATAAACTTCTCGCGATTTAGTAGCCTGTAAAGCTCGCAAGATCTTCAAACGTGGACCCATGCTTGGAACGATTTCCTTTAGATTTTCTTCAGTTAATAACAGGTAGCTCTCGTCGTCAATATCATTATCTAGAACACATACAATCAAATATTTAATAATTGGCAGGCTTGGAAAACGGCAAAACTACCTTCAAATTGGGAGAATAAGTTGTCCAAGCCAAGTTGCTGCAACATTCGCCTCAAATCGCCTGAATTGTTTTGGGACATGGTGATCGGCTTAGTCTCCTAAAAACACGAAATGTTATTAAATTAATAAATTGAAGAGTTATTGAACACATTTCAGTCTCAGTCGGGTAATAGCCAGACTTTAAAATACAAAATTCTACTCCAAATGAAAGTTCTTACCTGTGAAGCTACAATCATGCGAAGCTAGAATCGCCTGTGGCTTTGAATAGACGGTTCCTCAATTAAAATCTTAAATTATAATCTTGCAAATTGAAAAGTAATTTTAGCAAAATTATTCTTCCTCTGAGAGGAAGGAGAACAGAGAGAATGAGTGAGTAACCCGCTCACAGACTCGTGGTGGTGGATAGCTTTTTTAATGCTCGATTTCGGGCACTACGCGACGTCATATCTAGCTTTGCATACTAGATTTTTAGTATGTGAATTTGAGTGTGCTGGATATCAAGTTCAAAATCATTTCAATTACTATTTATTAAGTAAGCACCTAGTAAACAAGTAAGTTTTCGATGGCCACTTTTTAACAGGTATCCGTTTGGGTTAACTTTATTCCAAACTTGCCTGTTGACTAGAAATAGATGTCAGTTTACTTATTATAAATCAATGTAGGAAGTTACCCCGATATTTGATTTGGGAATTTCTAAGCGTGTAATTTACCTCAGAAATATATATTTTTTAAATTTAAATTTTGTAAATGTTTGTATGTTACCAAGCCCTGTGTGAATTGTTAATAAGTTTTTTCAATAATTGAATATTCTCCTAAATTAGCTGGACATTTTTATTGTGAGCGAAAATTTCTCGTAAATTTTATTGGGATCAACCTAAATAATTTTCAAAAACAAGACTATTAAATATATTAATATATTATAGAATATTTAAAAAATAATGGTTACATTTTACGGTGATGTGCAAGACAAGAATCTAAAGATTTATCATACAATTGCAATTAAATGTAATTTTTTTATCGACGTGAAACATGCCAATTTTTGCAATTATATAAAGCGACATGTCATTTACCATTTAGATATTTAAAATTACAGGTGAAAATGTTTAATAAACATTTTTATTGTAATTACGAAACCATACAATTTTTTTCTAACGTTAGAACCAAGTAGAAATTAATATGCATTTTTTAATTCAATTTGAAACTTTTTGCAAATTTTAAAATTTTCCAAATCATGAAGCATTATTCTTCCAAACATTTTCAATTTCCAAAATGAATCCAAAAATTTCTTTTTCCCAGATTCAATTCGTCCTCACCACATTTCTCTATCAGAACTGAGTTCTTCCAACTTTCCGTGACACGGTTAGATAAGGTTTACAAATTTATTTCAGAAATATAAAACGTAACATTGACCAAAATTTTATTTTACAAATCAGAACCATAATAGAGAAAAAAACTTTGTAGTTACAATTGTAATAAAATTCTCCCAAACTCTGACCCTGTTTTGTTCTTACTCGAAGTTCTCAAAATCTAAATAGCGTTGTAGAAAACAGAACAAAATCCACATTCGTGCCGAGAGCACGAGAGATTTCACTCTTTGACCAGGATTCATTGCATTGATGCAATGCAATTTAATACAATTCAATTTGATGTGCGGTGGAACGTGATGAGAGCGTGTGACCCGTGATGTTAGAAACGATCGAGTAAACACGGATATCCAAATGAGTACTTGGAGGGGTCCGGATTAGGTAAGGCCTAATCCGGACCCCTCCAAGTACTTTTCGATGTAAGATAACTTTTCGATGTAAGATAACCTTGGAAACTTATATTTTAATGTTTTGGCAAAATAGAACATTTGTTAGGTTATTCACAATTTTATGCTGTATTTGTGACTTGATTTTATTTTAAAATCCACGAAATACACGAATTTCTACTTTTCTAGTGGATTTTACAATTTAATGAATAGATTCGCTCGGAATTTTGTAATAAATAATTTGATATTTAAAAAACATTATTTAACACATTTCTATTACAAATTGTCGTGAAGAATTTATATTTTGAAACTAAATAACGACGAAAGATATGATTTTACGATGTACTCGAGCTAACATCACAAAAAAGATAGGTAACTTACACAATGGACCAGCTTTAGATTTGCCTTTTATTTCGTTTACGGTATATGTTTAAAAATTTTGTAAACTTGTGGAAACGGTGAATTTGTAAAGTTCGCCGGGTAACAAAAATATGGTTGAATTTTACGTCATTTTAATCTGAAAACTACATTTTTAGTTCCACTTTTCTTGCAATAAAAGACCTTAATTTTATGAGGCGATGCACTCGCAATTTTGTAATAATTTCGGGATAAAAAAACTATTTTACACATTTTTGTAATAAATTGTTTTTTAAGAATTTATAATTTGTAATTCAATAACGTCGAAAGATGTAGTTTTATAATGTACTTGAATAAATCTCAAAGGAAAATTCATGGTCTTCAGTACTGACGCTTGTTCGAGACCTTTAATGAAAACCTATTCAATCAATTCAGTCAATCAAACTTTTAGTTGAATTATATTTTTATTTTACGGTATATTTGTAGTCTGAATATAAAATTTTTGTAAACTTGTGGAGGAAACGGTGAATCTAGGAGTAGTACTTGGAGTGGTGGGGATTAGGCCTTGACCTAATCCGGACCCCTCCAAGTACTACAAGTGAGCCCTTATCCTTTCACTTTTCCTATTATATCCTCACTGCACAATTTACATATTAGAATCTATAAAGATCACCAAGTTAAAAAAATATGATTGAATTTTACATTTCATTTTGATGGAAAAATTACATTTTTATTCTAGTTTTCTAGCAAAGAAAGGCTTTAATTTGATGAGGCAATGCATTCGCAATTTTGTAATCGACAAACTTGAATTTTTTAAACATTATTTTCAAAAATGATCGAAACACTGCATTTTTAATTCCACTTTTCTGACAAAGGAAAGTAGAAGGAGATGGTAATTTTTTGGGGTCTGGTGGGCCACGGGTTTTTATTTTTCTTAGTGAGGCAAATACCTAACAACGAAAAAATTACTAAGTATGCATTTGACCCACCCCAAAAAAGTGACCATCTGCGATATCTCAGTCATTTTTCAACCGATTTTGATGAAATTTTGCACCGATTATTGTTACATAATATAGAAACGGGATCTGATCCGACTAAGGGATTACATGATCTTGACCGGAATTATGGGCAAAAATGTATCCTTAGAAACACATTTGTAATTATTGCTAGTTACTAGCAAACTTTATCAAAAGTTTGATACCCACGAATTGTAGGGCAGTTTATCCCGAAAATTTTAAGTATAAATACATCAAAATCCGTTAAGAATTGGCTTAGTTATTCCAATTTGAAGTTCAGAAATTCCTGCTCGTGCTACGAATCATTGCCATTGACAACGACGCAAGACTAATAAATTGAAAACAAATTACATTCAAAACTGTAAACAGCATAACTAATTGTTTCTGTAACATGCTTGGTAAACTGCATGAAATTGTTGTTGGTTTTGCACCTCCAGATCAGGTCTTTTGGTGTTTAGTAATCTAGGCCGGACATTTTGACCAAAATGATATAAATCGGTTAAGAAATAACGGATTTATTCAATTTTAAACACCCAGAATTTAATAAAATTATTCCGGATCAAACTACTGAAAAGGGGTAGTGCAATGCAGTCATCCAATGGACAATCTAATTCCCCAATTAAAAGTTATAAATAAACAAGGTCCCTAAAAAGGGGAAATCTTAGTGAGGGAGTGCAATCACAACTAATAAATAAAATTAGATTGGAGAATTTTTGCATCACCGCTCTCGGTACCATTTTTATTACTGGAAGCATTAATCGTTTAAATAGAACACTTGCTCCCTCAAAAGGTTCGATGATTTTGCATAGAGTAGCCAAATTAATATATGAAGTTGAAATTTGTATATTTTTTTAAACAAATACGTAGCTCAGAATTATTTAGCCATTATATCTTACATATCTACCTCAGTTAATTTAACCCACTTCTCGTTCACTACACAGTAAAAATGTATTCCTTCCTCAATTTATTCAATAAAACTAAGAATTCATGCGTATGCAAAGAAAAATTTATACTGCATCCAGTAAAAATGGTACCGAGAGCGGTGATGCAAAAATTCTCCAATCTAATTTTATTTATTAGTTGTGATTGCACTCCCTCACTAAGATTTCCCCTTTTTAGGGACCTTGTTTATTTATTTCTGAAGGTATTATAGAGTAATAATAAATAAATTGCGTAAAGATGAAAAAACTTACTTCTAACTACTTTTGGAGCTCGAAAACCAAAGATCTCGACATCCAGGTTTTTTAGGACTGCTGGGGCTAATATTTCCACAACGATGACAAATCGCTGAATACAACCAATTTGAGAATGGAAGGTGCTTACATAAGGTTACCAAACTCCAAAAATTACCATCTCCTTCATTAATTTGATGAAGCAATTCACTCCCAATTTGTAATAATTTTGTATTTTTTAAAATCATTTTACATATTTTTACAAATTGTTCTCTAAGAATTTATAATTTGTATTTCAATAACGTAGGAAGATGTGATTTTAAGATGTAGGCGAGCCAATGTAAAAAAGAGATCCTTTGAATTTATTTATCCGTTTACAATATATTTATGAACTGATTTTACTTTTAAATCCTTGTAAACTTGTGGAAACGGTGAATTATATAATGTTTACACAAATGTGATTGAATTTATTCACTCGTTGTTTTGATAGGAAAGCAAGATTTTTAAACAGGAATTTAACTTGTTAATTGTGGTTAATAGTTTTGAGAAATTTTACAATTGGTTTTACAAAGTGCTCGTTTAATACTTATCACCAATTTTGATTAGGTCCATTTTACTCTGTTAAATATTTCGTACTTGAAAAAATACTTCAAAATTTAGATTCCTCAAATTTTTTGTAATCCTTTAAAATCAGTGTTATGATGTACATTATTGAAGCTTAACACTGGTGAGAAATGTAAATATATATATCCATGAATATACATTGTTTCGTGTCAAAATGTTGCATCGAAATTTTGTATCAAAATTACCAAAATTTTGATTTTACATGGATATTATATGAGCTTTAAAAACATTCATCACGGAATTTTTAGCATGCAAAGCTTATAGACATTCTTCAATTTACAAAAAATCTAACTATGCACATACACACTCAATAATTTTAAAATACAATTATTACCGGCGGAGGTATTATGCAAATCTTCCGCTTCGGTAATAAATTATCACCGTTGGGTGACATATATACAGAGTCGAAATCCTGCCCAGCTCGCAATGTCGACGCTCTAACAATGCGATGGTGTGAAGTGCAACCCTCTGGATTTGGTTGAAAATTTTATACATTATGTGGTCCATGTCAATACAACCAACGTTTCTTCAGCCAGTTTGTGCGATGGTCAGAATTTGCCAAAATATTTGAGGTCAAAGTTGAAAAATGTGCAATTTTTAGCACGAGAAGAGAATGGAAGTTAAGTGTGCTTCTAACACCTAGTAAAAATCGCCCGTTTTGCGACTTTGACCTTAAATATTTTGGCAAATTCTGACCATCGCACAAACTGCCTGAAGAAACGTTGGTTGTATTGACATGGACCATATATTCTCAAAATTTCAACCAAATCGGAGGATTACACTTCACACGATCGCACTGTTAGTAACAAAAGTATGTATTACCGACACTCGAGGCAATTTCTTACCCTTAGAAGCCCACTTATATATTACTATAGTGTTACCTTGTGGTAAAATTCTATGGTACTTCCAGCGGTAACAATCGTATCAAAATTATTGAGAGCCTACATTAATGGCACATTTTATGTTCTAAAAAACCTTATTAATAATTTTGTAATAATTCAGTTAGAAATAAGTCTGAAATAATTCAATTTATGATAATTTTGTAATTGAATTACGTCGAAACAGAATAAATTTTTGATTTCGCTACGAAAAACGAGATTTAGATACATCGGTCCTATTGAAGGTATTAGATAACTTGCAGAATTAGAAATCAATTGATCCTTACTTTCTTGATTTATCTGTTACGTTCCAGAATTTTAGGTATGCTAGTGCCTAAAATTAGTAACAATGCTACCATTTTTAGTAACATTGCCATCCTGGTTTATGCATGTGTAGCATAATAAGTATCAATTTCTTATCTGACTAGTGACTTTAATCTGCTTGTATGACAAGCGATTTTGCCTTTTACTACTTTCTCTTTACTGCACTTGGTACTACGTTGTTAATAATTTGCATACTAAAAAGGGCTTGACCATGACTTTCTCCAAGTTACGATTCCTCTACTTGCAGGACTTTCTTCAATTTAATTTAAGCAACCTTAGCATTTGTATAATTTGAAAACTCACGCAGTTTTTAGCAACTTTGCAAAATCCGTATATTTTGTAAAATACTTTTACAAACTTGTACAAAATCTAACACAGAATATAGATTCTACCAGAAGAATCGATCTTATGTATTCGAGTGACGCTTATGGAAGAACGGGGAGAGCCAACCAAATAACTCGGTGTACATTTGGCCCACCTGGGGGATGGCACCTCCGCATCATCATCATCACCACATCTCCTCGCATCAAAAAATGAGGATGAAAGCACATAGGTGGCGGTGGCACCCCGATTTGTGCACCAGAACACACCCTCGTAGAGCATCAAATTTGTGGAGACGCGGCTCAGAATGGTGTGTTCTGGTGCAGAAATGGGGGTGCCACCGCCACCTATGTGCTTTCATCTTCATTTTTTGATGCGAGGAGATGTGGTGATGATGATGATGCGGAGGTGCCATCCCCCAGGTGGGCCAAATGTACACCGAGTTATTTGGTTGGCTCTCCCCGTTCTTCCATAAGCGTCACTCGAATACATAAGATCGATTCTTCTGGTAGAATCTATATTCTGTGAAAATCTAAAAACACCATTTGGATTTTTTTTTGTCAAAATCCACGCCAAATTACATTTTTTCTTTAATACTATACACAATATAAAGTTTATAAACATAAATTAAAAACATCATGTACATAATTTAAAATAAATGTTTATCCTCTGGAATTTCAAACCTGGAAAAAAATACCAGGATAATTTCTACCATACTGTGATTAATTTGTGTAACTTATTTTACGAAATTTGTACACTTTTCTTTGCTAGTTCGCATTACTTTTTATATTTTTATGGAAAATTTGAAACACTTTACGTCCAAATTTCAACCACTTTTTCGTCAAAACCTTTACTAAATTAAACAAACAAGTTGATCTCAACCGTTATCACCGTTTCAATTCCATTCACTCACTTTCCCTTTGATCCCTCAGTTATCGGATCAACCGTTTTTTCTAAACGTGCAAACTATTACAAACTAAAATGACGCCCTTGACGTGAATGTACGAAGTAAAGTGTTAAATTCTTTAAAAATTAAAAATTACATACCTATGTAACAAACTTGTAAAAAACTGGTGTTTTGTATTTCTTATTGATAAATTTATTGTATAATTTCATACGGTATACCGTTTAGAAATTAAATTCACACAAATTTTTACAATCCGGGAAACTTTATAAGCATATTGTGTAAACTCATGACAGTCATGACACAAAATTGTACAAAATATGGACACATTCAATAAGAAGGAACTTCACTAGGTTACAAACGGGTGAATCTTCTAATAGATTAGCAGCCATTTAATGTTTTTTATAAACTCACGGCAAGACGATGGTACCGATCTTTACTCTTGTTAAACAGTTCAAAGACGCTGCAATGCTTTAAGCGGCGTACAGGAATTGCAAAAAATTCTGTTTTTTTTGCCTATGCGAAAATCCGTATAAATTATGAATGGCTACAAAGATGAAGTAATTCACGCCGTCATTACTAATTTTGTACTACCGGTAAATTTTATAAAATAATTTTACAAGCTTGCACACAATAAAAACACGTCTTTGATCTGAGGAAGGTTTTAAAAAAAATTGTAAGGTAATTTTGCCTCATTATTTCATAATTATCATTTTGTCATACGACTAGATTTTGATCGTAACACGAGATCCAAAAAATTATGTAACTTAGAAACCCGGCATAATTTCTTTGTGCGATTTTTAAGGTTACTTAACGCGTTACATAATTTATAGATAGCGAATTAGATAGGCGAACTTGACTTTCTCTCCTCTGCATACTTGCACTGCATTAATTTGCATAGTAACAAACCCTGACTTTCTCCTCTACAAGTACGTTTTGTCTTTCGAGCTGCGCTCCTATTTTGCTAACTGGATAAACTCTAAACAATTTGGTGGCAACCTGTTACCACGCGGTAACAGGTGATACTCCAACCACACCAATTTAAGAGAAATTTAAGTCTTTTCAATTCGTGACAATCAAAACGTATTATTATTATGTTTTTGAAAAACATTTTCATAATATGTATAATCTGAAAATTAAATTGTTTTTATTACCAAATTTGGTAACGATTTGTTACCAAATATGGTAACAATTTGTTAGCGAGTAGTATACCTGCACATAATTGTCGATGGAATTAAATTGGTCGCTCTTCCGTTGGTGATTCACCTTACGTTTGATAAAAAAGTGTCCAAAAGCAGAATATTCAAAATTCGTGTCAATTTCCAAAGTTTATTGGCATCGAAATTAAAAACATCTAATCTGCATTTATTATTATGTTTAAAGATACAAAATTTGAAAAGGGATTTTAAGTTCGACAATTCACGCAGTCTGTTGTAACTTTGTAAAACCGAAACTTTTACAAAATAAAAAAACCTTTGATATGAGCGAGTTTACAGAAATATGAAAGCTAATTTTCCTATGAAATATTTTGTAAAATTTTGTAACTCTATAGAATTTACGGATTTCGTAAAATTCATATCCTATTTTCACAAAAAACTGGATGATCTTCATTAATTAAAAATGTTACTAATTTCCCCAAAAAATTGAATTCGACGTTGAAATTTTCTTAAAAAACTTACTTTTAAAGAATAAAACGACGAATAAAATAAAATCTATATTATAAGCTGGAAATGTTTGTCTGCAACGGAAGTTAAAGTAATTTTCCGTGACGGAAGTAAAAGTGGAGAAAGTTTCACTTCCCTCACAACAGGCATTTCCAGCGAATTATATAGAGGCAATAAAGAAACAATTCGGTGGAATTATGAACAATCCGACTTAATTTTCGCGAAAATCAAATAAAGTTTCGCCCGGCGGGAGACGGGCTGATACGCTAGTTTTAATAACGTGGGAAGATGTGATTTTAGGATGTACTCGAGCCAATATCAAAGCAGATGCAGTTGGTTTAATTTATGCGTATGTTTTACGCTGTATATCTGATTTTACTTTGAAATCCTTTGTAAACTTGTGAAAACGGTGAATTTATAAGGTTTACAAAAATTTGATTGAATTTATTCTCTGGTTATTTTGATGGAAAAATCATATTCTTAAAACTTGCTAATTTTGGTTCATAGTTTTGAGAAATTTTATAATTAGTTTTACAAAGTACTCTTTTCATGCTGATCTTCAATTTTGATTAGGCCAATTTTTACTAAATAAAATTACTAATAAGTTACTAAATTAATAAGTTAATAAATTACTAATAAATTACTAATAAATTTTACCAATAAAATTTACTCAAAGTTGAAAGATTTTTGCTCAACCTCGAGTAAATTTTACCTATGTCAGGGTAAATTTTACTCAATAGTTGCTTTGGTGTCAATTTTACTCAACTTTATTTACAGCCCAGCCAACAATTCGGCCAAAATTCTTTGAAAGAATTCTGTACGAACATGTCGAAATTACACCGAGCTCAAAAGCTGCCAGAATTCTTGAAGAACTCGATACGATTTCACTGCGAATTCGCACAGAAAAATCTTCAACGAATGTAGGCCGAAAGATGACCGAAACTCGTTACGATTTCTTTGTGATTTCACTCCGAATTCTTAACGGAAAATCTTGATCGAATTTAGACAGAAGGATAGCCCGAATTCGTCACGATTTCTTGGAGATTTCGGTAATCTCAATTGGATTGTACGAATTCTTAAGGAATTCTAGCTAAGGCGGCAGTTTGTTCTTGGAAGTGGCCATGAGCCCACGCAATTTATTACTGCTCTCCCTGAGGCAAAAACGGAGGATTTTAAAGAACAACATTAATTTGAAAAGTTATCTGAACAATAAATTCGCTCTCCAACAACAGCCAGTGATAACCAACGAGATCAGAAGCAAAAAACAACAGGAATCTACACCTCAGAATCACAATTTACAACTCGAATCAGTAAGTGAAATTATAAGTAATGCAGATAGTGATTTGCTAAATTATGTGCCAGAGCAAAATAATTACTTAGAAAAGTTTGACATTGAGGAATTTTCACCTTTAATTGACGAGAGCAACAGTTCTGATAGTGACTGCATAGATTTATTGGAGGACAGCATTGACCTTAGAATAAAACTTCAGAAATGGGGAACTGGACATAACGTGACTCACTCAGCTATTTCCGACCTCCTTAAAATATTAAAAACTCATCAATGTTTCTCAGACTTGCCATCAGAAGCAAGAACATTACTTCAAACGCCCACTACTACCGTTATTCGACAAGTTGAGCCTGGACAATACTGCCATTTAGGACTTGCGGCCGGAATTATAAAAGTTTTAAAGAAATCAAATTCATGCCATGAGACAGTTGTTGTTCACATTAATATTGACGGCATTCCCATTCACAAAAGTACAAATAAACAGCTCTGGCCCATTCTTGGAAGTGTGAAAGACGTTAGTGATAGTGATGTATTTGTAATTGGAATTTACGAAGGTTGCAGTAAGCCAAACGACTTGAATAATTATCTTCGCGATTTTGTGGAAGAATCTGTCGAACTAATTAGCAACGGAATTATTTACAAGAGCCGTAAAATCGATTTTCAAATAGAAGCATTTATTTGTGACGCCCCTGCTCGTGCGTTTATTACAAGCATTAAAAATCATACCGGTTATTATGGTTGTGGAAAGTGCACAGTTAAGGGTAAATATGTTGACAACCGGGTGGTTATGTTAAAAACGGATGCCGAATTAAGAACAAATGACAGTTTTAGAGGACGGGTGCAAGAAAAACATCATAATGGAATTAGTGACTTAGAAAAGCTTCCCCTCGACATGATTGAAAGTTTTCCTTATGAATACATGCATTTGATTTGCCTAGGAGTCACAAAAAAGTTGTTAAAACTATGGACAAGTGGAAAAGTTAAAGTATTTCGTCTAGGGCCGAAAGTGATTTTAAAAATATCAAAAAAAACTCGTAAAAGTTGGCAAGTGTTTACCTGTAGAGTTCAACCGGAAACAAAGACCACTTTCAGAAATTGACAGGTGGAAAGCAACTGAATTACGTACATTTCTTCTTTATACGGGTCCCTTGGCTTTGAAGAAACATTTACCAGAACAACATTATCAATTATTTTTGTGTCTCAACTTTGCAATCCGAATTTTGGCTTCACCAAAACAAAAAGAGCAACTTATTACTTATGCTGATTCTCTATTACATTATTTTGTTAGCCAATTTAAAATATTGTATGGAAAAGTGAATATTTCGTACAACATTCATGGACTAATACATTTGGCAACAGATGTCCGTCGACTTGGTGGATTAGACGCATTTAGTGCCTTCAAGTATGAAAATAAACTTGATGAAATTAAGAGATTAATTCGAAAATCATCTGGTTCTTTGGCTCAAGTTCACAGGCGGTTAATTGAAAAAGATTCTGTAGTGCAGGGGCCTTTTGTGAACAAAGTATAAGTTCCACTACTTTCAAAAATCCAATCTGACGGAAGTTATAGTGCTGTGAAATATAAAAACTTTACATTAAAACCTAATGTTCATAACGGTACATTTTGTTTCGCTAACCGACAATTTGCAGTGGCGCAAAAGTTCTTAGAAAAAACCGGAGAGGTGACGGTAGTATGTAGAAAATTTTGTGACTTTGAAAGTGCATTTAGCTATCCTTGTGATTCTTCACTTATCTCAACAATTAGTGTAGATTTGTCAAAATTGTCAAGTCAAATACGAATCCCTATCTCGGAGATTAATTACAAGTGTGTTGTTTTAAACGAATCCAATTTAAAAACTTTTGTGTTCCCCCTTTTACATTGTAGTTAAATAATGGAATTCCAAATTGTGAAATTTCCTGAAGAGAATGATGCTGTTGCCGTTGTTGCCAAGCCGTGGATGGTTGGAGAAGTCTGTTATTGGCCACCCCCACCGAATAATGTAAATAAACTTGTTAAAAATTATGCCGAACCGAATTTCGAGACGTGGGTAAAATGCAAAGCTCTGATCGTCGGAAATGCGTACGGTAAGCTCACATGTCATTTGCCTTACATTCCATTTTACATTCCAAACTACATTCATAATTTTATAAACCATTGAATTTTTGTCCAATTTTTCAGGAAGCTACAACGAAGCTCGGCAGAATTTGAAAGCAGCAACCTATACTTCGGATTTTGAAGAACAAAGAAGCGCCACGTCGGCATCGAAATCAAAACGACAGGTTTCTCTTCCCACGCCACCCGGAATTGATGAGTCTGGAAGCGTTATTCCTAGCGACGCCAACGTTATTCTAGAAGAGAACGAGAACTTGTCAAGAGAGGCGTCTTCTGTCACACAAGATCAAGACGTGGTGTATTTCGTCTCTCCAGCGATTGACACCGATGAGAAGGAGGTTCAGACGGATCCCTGCGAAATTACTCAATGTGAGCTTTTTTAAAAATTTTGTACTATTTCTACTATCCAAAGAATATCTAAATAAACCTTCGGTTATTTTAATTACAGTGCTGCGGATGGTCAAGGGAATTCAACTTGCATTGGCAGAACAAGGTCAAATTCTGCACACAATTCTCGATGGAGGGAAAGGTCGCTCTGCCTCAAATACACGGATTTCAATGGAACTACAGAAATTTACGTTTCCTCTTACAAATACTGTCGAATTGGAAAAGCTAAATGACATGGTAAAGTCGTCTGACGTAGCAAAAGGTGACCTGGTAAGTATTTCATTTTGTAAAATGTTGTAGCAAGTTTTATCCGTTTTTATCTCGTTTTGCTTGTGGTAATTGTTCTTTGGGGTATTCAGATCACCATCGTCTCTGGAGGAGTGAGAGGATACGAGGAAGTTGATGTCATTAGCAAGATGATGAAAAAATTGATGACCGACGATTTATTGTCCAAATATAGTCTAAAAGGAATGCAGAAAAAGCTTTCGTTTTCTACGCTAGCGGATATAAAATATGTCCTACACAGTAAGTATGAATAAGTAGGGTGAATCATATAATTAGACTTTCTTCCCTTGAATTTATTACTATTTTTTAATTATTAGGCGGTGCGGCAATTCTGATGAGCCCTTTGACACCTGACCACTCAAAAATTGATGACGGAATCTCGAGGGACTTGACTAAGGCCGGCGATCGTGTGTATAAAAGAAATAAGTGAGAAATTTTTGCTATTATCAATATATGGTGCTAAATATTTATAACCTCTTTTAATTTCACAGGAAACAGCCAGTCACCAACAACCTGCCCTCGCCATCATCACAGAATTAATTTACAAATAATTAGTTTATTTTTTGTTATGATCACAAAAGTAATAAAATTATTTAAAAGGGCAACTCGTCTATCTAATTTTTTATTTAAATGTAAATCGTAGTGATTTCGGGCAGAATTCGTACAAAATTCGTTAGGATTTCCATCAGAAATCGTCACGAAGTCGAGAAAGAATCGGAAAGAATTCGTACAGAATTCGTACAGAGTTCGGCATAAAAAGTCGTGACGAATCGTCAAGAATTCTGTACGATTCTGCGGACATTTCCCACCGATTTCTTTGGGATTTCTGTACGAATCGTCAAGAAATCGGTCCCGAATAGGTCGAAAATTGTGGCCGAATTGATCCAGAAAACACAAAGAATTGTTGGCTGGGAGTGTATTAATCATTCATTCGGAATTTTATAGCAATTTGGCATTTTTTGCAAACGATTTTACACATTTTTTCAAAAAATTTTTAAGAAGTTGTAACTTGTCATTTAATAACGTCGAAAGTTGTAACTTTACAATGTATTCGAGGTAACGTAATAAATAGATAGATTAATACTCTGGCGGAATTGAACACGTGTAAGATTGTTTAAACTTTACGGTATATTTGTGACTTAATTTTATCTTGAAATCCAAGGAACACATGATTTTATACTTTTCTACTGGATTTTACACTTGTGAAAATTTTCTAATGGAGATTTGTACAAGGCTTGAATTTAATTGGGTGATTCCCTCAGAATTTTGTGTTTTAAAAAAACTTATTTTACACATTTAATTATAAATTGTTGTGAAGAATTTTATATTTTATAATGTAATAACGTCGAAAGATATTACTTTGCGATGTACTCGAGCTAGCGTACCAAAAAAGATAGGTAAACTTAACTGCCTACACAAGTGACCAAGCTTTAGATTTGATCTTATTTATTTTATTACAGTATATTTGTAGCCTGATTTCACTTTTAAGTTTTTGTAGGCTTGTGAATTCGTAAAGTTTCATAAATATGATTGAATTTTACATGTCATTTTAATCTGAAAACTACAGTTTTCTATGAAAGAAAGGTAGATTTCTTTAATTTGATGAGGCGATTCACTCGTAATTTTGTAATAATTTTGTATTAAAAAAATTATTTTACACATCTTTACAAATTCTTCGCTAAGAATACATAATTTGCAATTCAATAACGTCGGAAGATGTGATTTTACGATGTACTCCAGCCAATATCAAAAACGATGCAGTTGATGTAATTTATGCGTATGTTTTACGCTGTATATCTGATTTTACTTTGAAATCCTTTGTAAACTTGTGAAAACGGTAAATTTATAAGGTTCACAAAAATTTGATTGAATTTATTCACGCATTATTTTGATGGAAAACCCAAATTTTTAAACAGGAATATTTTGATGGAAAACCCAAATTTTTAAACAGGAATTTAAAACTTGCTAATTTTGGTTCATAGTTTTGAGAAATTTTACAATTAGTTTCACAAAATACTCATCTCATGCTGATCTTCAATTTTGATTAGGCCAGTTTTACCCTGTTAAATATTTCGTACTTAAAAAAATACTTAAAAGTTTCTAAATTTTTAAATAATCTTTTAAAATCAGTGTTATGTTATGAAGTACATAATTGAATGTATCAAGTTTAACACTGGTTCAATAGTCTAAATATATAAATGCAGGAATATAAATTGTTTCAAGTCAAAATTTTTTATAAATAAATTGTTCCAAGAGATTTTATAATTTGCAATTCAATAACGTCGAAAGATGTGATTTTAGGATGTACTCGAGTCAATTAAGAATAAAGATGGGTGTACTTTTGCGTTTTATTAATTTGTATTTTACACTATTTGTAGCATGATTTTACTTTAAAATTTTTGTAAACTTGTGGAAACAGTAATTCGGTGTAACTCGGTAATTTATAAAGACTACCGAGTTACAAAAATATGATTGAATTTTAAATTTCATTTTGATTAAATAATTACATTTTTAATTCTAGTTTTCTAACAAAGATAGGCTTTAATTTGATGAGGCAATGCGCTCACAATTTTGTAATAATTTTATTTTTTTAATGATTTTACACATTTTTACAAATTTTTCTGTAAGAATTTATAATTTGTAATTCGATAACGTCGAAAGATGTGATTTTACGACTTACTCGAGCGAATGTCAAAGAAGATCGATGGAGTATGATTGGTTTTTTTACGATAGATTTGTGATCTAATTTTACTTTGAAATCCTTGAAAACTTGTGGAAACTGTGAATTTATAAAGTTTACAAAATTTTGATTGAATTTATTTACTCGTTATTTTGATGGGAAAACTGGATTTTTAAACAGGAATTTAAAAATTGCTAATTATGATTCATAGTTTTTACAAACCTTACAATTAAACTTTACGCCTGCCGTGATATAGTGAATATAGTGATAAAATAAAGCCATTAACTTTCAGAATAAGACAGACACCAATTGATCTTGCTTTCTGGATTGATGATATGTTACTTTCCCGAATTTTAGACTTAACAATGCCACCCTGGTTCGTGCATGTGTAGTTTAATAAGTCTCAATTTCTTGTCCCAGTCTAGTAACTTTAATCGGCACGTATAACAACTACTTTTAGTACTTTGTCTTTACTGCACTTGTAATAATTTACATATTAAACAGGGCTTGACCATGACTTTCTCCAAGTTACGATTCCTCTACTTGTAGGACTTTCTTCAATCTTCGTTTTAATTTAAGCAACCTTGACTTTTGTATAATGAGACAATTCACACAGTCCTTGGCAACTTTGTAAAATCCGAAAATTTTGTTAAATCTGTACATTTTGTAAAATATGTACAGTTGGTAAAATACTTGTACAAAATAGAAATACGCCCTTGTAATTTTTTTTTGTTTAATCCACGCCGAATTACATTTTTGTTTTCGTTCGTTAATGTGATGAATGAAAAAGTAGATCAAAACCATCAAAGAATTTGAAAGAAATGTTTTTCTTCGGAAATTTCAAACCCCCCAAAAAAGTACCAAAATAATTTCCACCATCTTGATCATATTGTGATTACCTAATTTGTTTAACTTGGTTTACGAAATTTGTACATTTTTCTTTGCTGATTAAAATTGCTTGGCCAAGCAAATTTTACAGTAAAAAATATATATATTTTTTACTGTAAAATTTGATGCCACTTTTCGTCCAAATTTCAATCAGTTTTTCGTCAAAACCTTTGCTAAATAAAACAAACAAGTTGATCTCAATTTCATCATTTCAATTTCATTCACTTACTTTCCCTTTGATCCCTCAGTTCTCGTATCAATAGTGTTTTTTCACACGTTCAAACTTTTGCAGAACAAAATGACACCCTTGACGTGAATGTTTGTTTGTACGCAGTAAAATGTTAAATTCTTGTAAAATTATATATGTAACAAACTTCTAAAAAACTGATGTTTTTGTATCTTTTATTTGGAAATTTATTCTATAATTTAATAAATTTGATACCGTTTGGAAATTAAATTCACCCAAATTTTTATACAAAATACAAAAATGGACAAAATGTACAAAAAATGTACAAAATACAGATTCAAAATACGTGTACAAAATATGGACACGTTCACTCAGAAGTTTAACGAGTTAATATTCTAATAGATTACAAGGCATTTCTTTTTTTCATAAAATCAGGGCGACACGGTGGGACCGATCTGAACTCTTGTTATACAGTTCAAAAACGCTGCAAAGCTTTAGGCGGCGTACAGGAATTGCAAACAATTCTGTTTTTTGCTATATGCGGAAATCCTTGTAAATTATGAATGGCTACAAAGATGAAATATTTCACGTAATCATTACTTTTACAAATTGAAAAGAGGCTCTTGATCTGAGCAAGTTTACGAAAATGTGTGAGCTAATTTTTTGCCAGAATTACTTATGGAATTTTGTAGAAACTTGTAAATTTTCGGTTTCTGCAGATTTACCAAGGTCTGCATGAATTACCGCATTATTTCATAATTATCAATTTCTCATATGAATAGATTTTGATTTGATTTAGATGGAACGCGAGATACAAAAAATTATGTAACTTAGCAACCCGGCATAATTTCTTTGTGCGATTTTTAAGGTTACTTAACACGTTACATAATTTATAGATAGCGAATTAGATAGGCGAACTTGACTTTCTCTCCTCTGCATACTTGCACTGCATTAATTTGCATAGTAACAAACCCTGACTTTCTCCTCTACAAGTACGTTTTGTCTTTTGAGCTGCTCTCCCATTTTGCTAACTGGATATACTCTAAACAATTCGGTAGCAACCTGTTACCACGCGGTAACAGGTTGCTACACTCCTACCACACCAATTTACGAGAAATTTGAATCTTTTCAATCCGTGCCAATCAAAACGTATTATTATTGTTTTTAAAAAACATTTTCATAAAATGTATAATCTGATAATAAAACTGTTTTTTACCGAATTTGGTAACGATTTGTTACCAAATTTGGTAACAATTTGTTACCTAGTAGTATACCTGCATATAATTGCTGATGGAATTAAATTGGTCGCTCTTCTGTTGGTGATGCACCTCGCGTTTGATATTAAAAAGCTTTAATAAAAAGTGTCCAAAATCATAATCTTCAAAATTAGTTTGAATTTCCAAAGTTTATAGACCTCGAAAGTAAAAAAAAATCTAATTTAAAATTTTCATTATATTTAAAGATACAAATTTAAAACAGGATTTTAAGTTCGACAATTCACGCAGTCAATTGTAACTTTGTAAAATCCGAGTTTAGTAAAACAATTTTACTACCTATTACAAAATAAAAAAACACCCTTGATATGAGCGAGTTTACAGAAATGTGGGAGCTAATTTTCCTATGAAATATTTTGTAAAATTTGGTAACTCTGTACAATTTACGGATTTCATAAAATTCATGTCCTATTTCCGCAAGAAAACTGGATGACCTTAATTACTTATAAATGTTACTAATTTCCCCAAAAAATTGAATTAGACGTTGAAATTTTCTTAAAAAACTAACTTTAACGACGCCCTTGATCTGGCCATGACTAAGGTTACACAAATTTGTGAGTCAATTTAATCTTACAAAATTTTGTAAAATGTTTCAAACACTTTACAAAATTTTACATTTAACAAAATTTTGTAAAATGTTTCAAACTCTTTACAAAATTTTACATTTAACAAAATTTTAAATTATACAAAATTTTACTTTTAACAAAATTTTACTTTTAACAAAATTTTAAATTTTACAAAATTTAAGTTTGTACGTTTACAAAATTTACAATGTTACCAATTTTACCTGCGTGAATTGCCTGCGTGAATTGTCTCCCCATCTACAAAACCTATCATAGAAAATAAATTAATTTGTTCCCAAATTATTTAGAGTGTCTTCTTCATTTTCTTGTCTCCGTGACAATCGTGGTATCATTTCCCCTCCGTGCACTTTCAAGTGCTTCCCTTCCATCCACTTTCTTCTGCTGCTGGGCCGTCTCCATCGTAACACGTTCATCCAGCCAGCCCGAAGTAAAGTAAAGAAAAGATTGGAGCGATATTGGCCTGGACGGAACTGGGCAACGGTCCAAATCTCTCTCGAAAGTGATTTTCTTTTAGAAACTTGAGGGCTTTACTTTCTCTCCAATTTTCGGTTAGATATCTTCCTGTTTGCAGAAAAGCGGATTTGTATTTTAGTTGAGATTTCGTGTGTTTTGTAAGATTGAGGAGTGAAAGATTAAATGCAATTTGAGGGGAAAAATGAGATAATCGATTTTTAATTAAGGGGGTTTAATTGAAGATTTTAAGAGCTGATTTGATTTTAAGGAAGCAAATTAACTAGAATGGAATATAAGGTGCCTATTAAGAGGACATTACTCTTAGGAGGAAAACTGGTATGAAATCATTACTGGCCGGAGTATATATGCATATGTATCATTCAATCAGCACTGGTAATAACGGGCATTACCGTTTAGTAATGTTGTGGTAATGAGAAATTTACCACTTAGAAATAAACTACTAGGAATTCGGTGGGAAATTATTACTAAATCAATAAAAGTACGGAGTTATATTCAATTTGTAAATAATAAAGTTTTTAAAAAAAGATGAAGTTAATGACAAAAATATATGGCCGGTAAACCTGAGAATTTAATTTTAATACCCAATTACACAAATATTATTAATGCAACCTCAAACTCTTACAAAATTCAAAATTTTAAAATTAATAAAAGCTGCTCAAAATTAAATTGGTAAATCTACTTAAAATTGCATTGAAAAAAAAAGATTTAAAATTAAATAATTAAAAACTTTAAAAAACTTGAATGTTTTAAAATTTGCATTCACAATTATTGGTAATTATCTATCGCAGTTTACAACAAACTTTCGAAATAAACTTTTAAAAGTTTACAATTCTTATTATACATCGTAAGAATTGTTACGTCGCTGGATTTTGCATTAGTTTGTTAATTGTTAACCACCTTTTCGTGACTACCTCGTTCAACTTTTACTCTTTCATCCATTTAATTTTTGAAATTTAACAAATAAACAAACAAAAAAACATAGTTCTTAATATCATCATTAAAAAATTACTTTACATTGTGGAAAGCGAGAACGGGATCTTATTTATTACTTCAGATTACCTGATTTTCCAAATACTTTTCATCCAACGTCAAGAGCTTGCATACAACACTCCAATTTTAAAAAATAAACTTAAAAACCAAAATTTTTGAAAATTACTTCAAATTACAATTTTGAAAACTTGCATGCACAGTTAATTATTTGTCACAGGTTGCAAAGTTTAGACCTAAAACCTTTAATATTTATATGTAATCTTGTCAGAATTGTTGCTTCGCTAGATTTTTTCATCATTTTGTTATTTGCTAACCAACTTTTCGTGAGTACACCGAAAAAAGATATTTTAGAGTAATCCGTCCGGTCGACTATTTCTTTCTCGGTAGTTTCATCGTTTTAATTTTGTCGAGATATTTCTAAAAGGAGACGGATTTGTACCCTTTTAGGCAACTGGTATTAAATCATTACTGACCGGAGTACATATGTGACTATCAGGAAATAATAAATATCAGGTAATAAAAATTTGCATATTTTTGTTCTTACTTGGTAAGACTATTTCCCAAACTGTTTCCTGAACTTGGTTAAGATGCAAAATATGCATTTGCACAATACAAAAAATACATCTCCAGAAAAATAAACAAAAATATATTCCAGATCCTGAATTCACCATTCAATTCAATGAGTTCACTAATAATTGGTATCATTTAAAAAAAACGAAATTAAATGTTATTTATTTTCAAGTTTAAAAAACGAATTAAAAAAACGAACACCACAAATTTTTATGAAACTATTTAAAAAACCATAGTAACGAGATTAAATCTTTAATATAATATTCTTTCAAAGATATTTATACTTCCTACAAACGACGTATTAAACAAGCATACAAAAACTTTTCTGCTACTTAAACCTAATTTACATTCGAAATTGAATAGAAATACAAATAGCAACATAATTTTACAGAGTGTACCAGTACTTTACTTTACGTTTTTAAGGAGTCTTTATCATGGTCAAAATACACTGTTTTCACGATTTTTAAGTATTTTAGCCGCGATAAAAAGTTCACTTTACAAAATTTTGACAAAGCATGTAATAAATACGTGTATTTTCGAATGACTGCTGTACTTTTTTTGCAGATTTTGCTTTTTTAGGTCTCTAAAATTCCAAGCCTTGTAATAACGGTGCTGAGTATACTGACAATTCACGCAGGTTTATAAAATTCGAAAATTCTGTAATCTCACAAATTTTTATAAAATTTTATAAACGCTTTGCAGGAATATTATAGCTTACAATTTTTTTAACTTCCTCAGACCAAGGGCGTATTTTCACTTTGTGAATGTTTGTAAAGTTTGTAAGATAATTTTACAAACCTTTAGAAATTAAACTTAAAATGAATCTATTTTTAAATGCAACTAAAATCTCATTTTGTAAAAAACGCACGGAGATGCACAGGCTTCAAAATTACAAATTGAATACCTGGAAGAAGGGAAAGTTGAGACACACAATTTCGAATTCAAACCCCCCATGCAATTTGCCCTTAAAGACATTCACTTTTGCACTGCAACAAACGTCTGAAAATAAGATTTCGCATTCTCACACATTTTTCTATGTATATAAAATTATGAAAACGGTTTATATTTTGGCTGTATATTTTTTCTGAAAGGTGTGAGTTCCACACCAAGTTTGGGATTCAAAGTTTTTGGACAAATTAATTTTGTTAACGCAGATCATTCCAAGACGTCGAAAAAGTTCATGGTATAATTTAGAATGTCGGTTTTTATATTTTGTAGCGAATTTAAAAAATGAAAAATATGATTTCGTACACATTTTTTACAATTGCAAAAAAATGATTATTTCTCCAAAAGAAAAGTTATACGCCAAATTTATAATCAAAATATTTCTTATAAGGCCACCTTTTGCGTCAGGTTCTGTTGCAGGTTGACCAACTGTAAACTTCCCAGTATAGCATATGCCTTCTTTAAAATTTCCGTTTCTATATGCATATATTAATTTAACAGTACTATTTTAAACTTCAATTTCTAAATTTTTTCCATGTCCGACATATAAAATGAAGGAAGGAAATCTTTCCACTTTTTGCAAACTATTCACTCTAAAGAAAAATAAGTAAAATTTACACAGGGTTGACTACAAAAAGAGGATGACACAACCGAAAGGTAGAAATTAGCCAACGTTGTGCAAAATTTACCGTCCCGTTGGACAAATTTTGCACAAGGGTTGAATAAATTTTATCTTTTTTGTGTCGTCCTCTTTTTACTTTGAGTAAATTGTACTTATTTTTATTAATGCCATTGCATACCCAAAGTTACTTTACGCACTTTACACACAAAAAATATTTTATACGACCCCCATCAAACTTTGGCCATTATGCTTTCTCTTTGTCTCCTCGTCATCCTTCACCCATTGTCATCAAGAAAATCGGGGAAGATTTACGAAACGTCTATGCAAAATAGGATCGTGCTTAAATCACGTGGTTGCATACTTTTTCTGAATATACACTCCTAATTAAATACATATATAATTCACTGAGTTTTTCTTAGCAAAAAGAGTTACAATATTTAAATCGGATATCTCTTTTGCACGCACCGGTTATGGGTGGAAGAAGGAGAAAGTTGGTTTTCGCGAGGGAAACGAGAAAGTCAAAGATTTGACACCCAAGACGCGATGCAATCTTACTATTTAAGCCCTCGATTTCGGTGTCATAATCGCGCAAATAGATATAAGTCAAGAACTAGATGTACATATTTTTCTGAAATTTTTTACTTGCGAATTTGAGAAATTACCGGTGAGGGTATTCATTTACGACAACTCGTAACTGTGGTAAACGTTGTAAATAGTGTAAATTTATACCATTTACAAAAATTCCGTGCCTATGAAGCTTCGTAAATATATGAAAGATTGTGATGCGTTTTTTTCCTTCATAAAAATATTTCGCAATTTTTAATAACTGATGCGACTGGGCAAAAACTAATTAACGGACTATTTTTTTAAACCCGTAAGAAGGTTTTATTTACGAAAGTCTTTCAGGCAACCTTTCATAAATTGGCGAATATTGCTTTTTTATCCACATTTGTGAAGGGCGTGAAAACCCAGTATAAAGTTTGAGTGCTAAAATTTTATAATTTGATAATATTTAATGTGTACATACACTCAAAACAAAATTTTGACATTCATTTCATTTCATATTTTTAAATATATGTCAAATGTTGTTTGCTGTAGGGATGGTTTAACATGTGACTTGACTTTGTTCAAGTACGCATTTTTGTGTGCTGGAAGTTCTAATTTTGTACCAAAATTTAATTATGTTTGTAATCTGTTATTTTCGTAATGCTATATTTAATTTTTATTTCTTCAAAAACGTGTTTTTTAACCACGTTATTTTGTTCAATTGTGAATTTTTGTGTGCGACAAGCTCTAATTTTTCACCGAGCTTTTAAAAATTTGCTGTATTTAGTTTGCATTTATTCCAGAATATACTTGGCAATTATGGGTATGATTTTGTTAAATTGCGAATTTTTGTATGTAGATAATCATCTTCTAACATTGTTTATATGTATGCACTGAATATTAAGTTTCCGGAAGTTGAACAGTGAATTTTACGATTCACGACGCCGTTTAAAATATTGTCGTATATTTAAGTACGTATAAAAATTTAAGATTTAATTCATCCTGGCTTGAATTTAACACGTGACGATTTAAAACATTTATACAATTTGATCTTAAACGAGTTTTTGTCTTTGTATTTGGTTCGGTTAAAAAATATTTTTTTGAAATTTTTTAATAATATTTTTAATAGATTACGGAAATTGATTAACTTATCATGGAAAATAAAATTAAAACGTACTTATTTGTAGATGTAACTGCCTAGGGTGATAATAGAAATTACTTGTAAACAATGACGCATAATTTAGTTTACATCAAATTCTTGCAATTTATGAAAATTAGTTCAGATTGAAGCACAGTTGAAAATTCAATTCACAACAGTTTTATTTTTGGAAATTGTTAAAAATCTGGTAAGAAAATACAACCTCCACGCCAAGTTTACGATTTAAAGATTTTAAAATACATTATTTCTCGGCTAGATGAATCCATCGAGGATGTTCAGACTATAAAATTCTGATATTCTTAAAAAAATTTGATTTTTATATTCTATAGCTAATTTTAAAAAAATAACAAAATTTGATTTCGTATAGATTTTTCTAAACAAATACATGGGCAAAATGCTGATCATAATTTCTCCACAATGTACAAGTTCCAAACCAAGTTTACGATTTAAATGTTTCTTATAACGCAATTTTGTGACCCAGATTTTGCAGCCGCGGTGAACCAAACTTCCTGGTTTAACATAAAATTTCGTTTTTTATAAATATACGCACATATTAGTTTAACAGTACTATTTTAAATCTGAATTTCGAAATTTCGCGTTTACCAAATTTTGGACAAAATCATGTCAATCAGGGTATATGTAGTTATCCCATTTTTGGTTTTGGCATAATTTCGGCTTTCACCAAATTTTGTCCTGGTCCGGCACACAAAATCGAGTCTCTCAGGATATGATCTTCCCACTTTTGGCGAAACTATAACTATGCCATTGCATTGAAAAAGTTGCATTACGCACTTTACATACAAAATCATTTTATACGACCCCATCAAACTTTGGCCATTATGCGTTCTCTTTGTCTCCTCGTCATCCTTAGTTAAAAAGTTATCCAAGCCAAATTTACAAAATTATGATTTTTCTCCTAAACATTGTAAATTTTGACAGATATTTATTTGCAAATGAAAGTTTTAGAAAATTAGCGGTTTCTTGCTTTTAAAAATTTAATTTTAAGCATTTTTACAAAATGTTAATTTCAATTAATTTTTTTAAATTTACGTTTGAACGTTGGAATTTCGAGCTTTAGTATGTTGTATTAGTAAGATTTAGAAAATTGGGTTAATCAAAGGAAATACAAACATCTCCACCTGATCTCTTCCATACGGCGTCATTTTTGAAGTCAAATTTTGAGTAGACTTTTTAATTTAATTTTAAGCAGTTTTTAATCCGGCTAAAGTCGGAGATAACCACCTTACACCTCTCCATTGTAAGTATGGCTTGAATTTCCGAATTTTTAATCTTGTAACTGAACGAACTACAGATTATTAAGAAAATTTTGATTTATTCAATAGAATTTTGCATTGAAAAATGTATAATTTCAGCGTCCAATTCAATTTTTTAACGTAAAGCAGTAAGTGTATGAATAACTAAGATGTAAAAATGCCTCGACCTTTTAGGGTTAATTTGCAGAAATTTGGCAGGCAAATAAAAAATTATTTGCATGGTGTTTCCAGAAATTAAGTTAAGCTGGGTGCTTACAAACCTCGCGAATATTCTCGCGAATTAAACATGCTGGAATTTAGCGGCAAAATAAAACATCAGTACAAAATGCGTGGGTAGAAATTCAGATCTACGTCACTTTTAGAGCTTAATACTTAACTTTTTCGCATTGTGACAAGTTTCAGAAAATAAAATTTCGTGCACGTTTTTCAAAAGGATGGAAAAACTTTATAATTTTTCTAAAATGGCGGAGTTCCATGCCAAGTTTACGATTCAAATATTTAGTATATTCTATTTTATTATAGATCCGTATTTGTGTCCGGGTGCCCTAACTTTAAAATTTCTGGTATACTTTAAAATTTCGATTTTTATATTGTTTAAGATTTTTCAAAATATTAAATATGATTTCTTACTCATTACCCTATAGCTATAAAAATTTTTTAAATTTTTTTTTAAATGTACGAGTTCAACGCCAAGTTTACGATTTACATATTTCTTAGGAATCTGTTTTTAAAACCAGATATCGCACCACTCGACGGTCAAATAAACAGGAAGTATTATTTACATAATTCAGTCATTATTCTGAAGCAGTTCTTGGTAACCTTTTTCAAATCCGAAAATTCTCTAAAATTATAAATTCTTGCAAAATAGAAAGAAGTTTTTTACCTAGACCTTTCTTAATCCTCTGTCAATTTACTAAATTATTGTATAGTTTAAAAAATCTGTTATTATATTATGTAACAAATTTCAAAAATAAGAAATATGAGTTCGTACACATTTTTCTACATGAGCATGAATTGTTTAATTTTTTTCTAAAATGTACAACCTCCATAAGTTTATGAATTAAGTATTGTTACAAAGGGATTTTTTACTGCATGCTTAATCAAACCATTAAATTCCTATTGAACTTTAACAACTCACAGTTCTATATACTGTAACAAACTTAAAAAATAGGATACACGGTTTCGAAGATATTTTCTACATTATATTCATTGATATTTTCTGCAAAACCTGTCTCGCCAAATTTCTCTACGAGTTCAACGCAAAGCCTGAGATTTAAACATTTCAAATAAATTTTAACTACATTCTAGATGTCCAAACTCTTGTACAATTTGAAATTTTCGTTTCCATATTTTGTACTGTTTCGAAATTCCGATTTTCACCAAATTTTGCCCTGGTCCGGCACACAAAATCAACCCACTCAGGACATGATCTTCCAATTTTTGGCGAAACTATGCCATGACAAAGTTGCATTACGCACTTTACATACAAAAGCATTTTATACGACCCCCATCAAACTTTGGCCATTATGCTTTCTCTTTGTCTCCTCGTCATCCTTCACTCATTGTCATCAAGAAAACGGGGAAGATTTAGGCAGCTTCTGTTTTGTTATGTGCAAAATTGAGGCATTGCGTTATTACATTATAAATTTTACTCAATACACATTCTTAGCCTCGTTCGTACTACTGATTTTTTAATAAAGTTTCCCTTCGGTACGATAATGTTGATTCAAAATTTTCTCCTAGTTTCCAATTTTTTTTAATTTTTGAACAAAAAGACGAAAAATCCACTTTCATACATTTGTCAGTGTAGGGAAAATTCCAAAATTTGAGAAGAAAAATATCCAAAATTTCCACATTATACCATCGAGTTTTTAAAAAAATTCCAAAGAAATAGTGTTTTTCGGAAATTCTGGTGTCAGGGTAATTTATGCAAATTTTTGTAGAAACATATAAGATTAGGGGTTTACAATCGACTTATTTTGGTTTTCCCACAAATTATAAGTCATTTCTATAAATCAATTATAAGTGGGTTCTATTTGAATGCTCCACGTTTTGTTTAAATTTTATGTTGAATGCAATTCAGGCGACCGAATTGCATTAAACGTCAAAATCATTGCAAAAACAAACATAGTAGCTTTAAAAAGACCTAAAACTTCAACAATAGGTACAACCTTTGAACTCTTGCCTAATATATAAATTACATGATATTTATGAAGTGGAATGATTGAAAATTTAATCTTAACTCTCATTTGAACTTCCCATTTTAAATATTTCACTGCACCATCGTAATTAAACCAATTTCAATTATGCACCATTTTAAATAACTTGAATACAGATTAAAACTCGATTGAAAAATAATTTATTGAGCAGCAAGTGCCCTACAGCAAATTTGAGTGAGTAAAATTTCAACGGCAGCTGATGCTCAAAACAAGCGAAATAAGTGTCTTATTCCAGGAAAAAGTCAATCCAGGAGACTTATTTTCCGATCACTTATAAGTGAAATACTAGCTACTGCGCATGCTCGCGCAGTGTCACTTAAAAGTGGAAACGACTTATAAGTGGTCGGTATACTTATAAGTCAACATTTTGTAAACACCTATTGACTTCTCCAAACATTAATTTAATATTTGACGATATAAAACATTCATACAATTTCATCGCACACGAGTCTTTGTTTTTGTATTTTAGTTACAACAAATAATTTTTTGTGATTTTTTTGGTAATTTGTTTTTGTAAATTGGTAAACTTGATTAATTTATCATTCATGACAAAATACAAATATAAAACGTAGGTATTTCCAGATATTTACAACTGGCTCGGACGAAAAAAAATAACTTGTAAACTACGACGCCTAATTTAGTTTACATAAAAATTCTTGATCCTTATGATACTCACAAGACCACAAGATCACAAGTTAAAGATTTCACAGTTCAATTCACTAGGTAATGATTTGAATTTTGTGCAAATCAATTATAGAAATCATAGTAATTTAGACACTTTGAAGTCCACAAGGTTTATTTTTCTACTTTTTTCCCCATTTACTTTCATGCACCATGGAAGTATATGTGGAAGAGGTAGTATGTTATCACGGCAGCCAATGTTAATTTGAGAGGGCTCGTGTGGGTCCGTCTTAAGAGATAGAGCAATTCGGTTAAAGGCATTATGACCATCTCTAAAATCGAGGGATAGGGTACGCATGCCGTTTTTCAAAATTTCTAAAACTTTTTGAAATATCCACGTTTACATGCAATAATTTCTGTGCCGTGATCTCAACGCAAAATATTTTTTCAAATGATCTGAGTGACAGATAGACAAAAACCATTGACGGAGTCAAATGCAGAGATAGTTGGGCTACAACAAACGTTTGAAACTTTTTTTGAAATAAAGCATCCCCAAGGCGGGAAAATTCAAAATGTCATATTTGAGGGCGCTCCATTCTCGCTGGAGAAAATTTTTCACAGAATCGATTTCTTGAGTCATTCTCACTGGAATCATATTCCTGAGGATAATGTGCAGTGCCCTCAAGATAACCATGTTTTCGAAATTCGCCTTCTTTGAAAAGTTATCGCTGGTTTTCTGAAAATTTAGATTCCTTTAAATAAAACACATTCTGAATATCTCAGTATACCCCCAGTTGGTGGGAACCATTGCAAATATTAACTTATCATATTCGCAGATCATTTGGCTATAGCCAAATATTGTATACATTATTTTCTTGAAACAATGCTTCTCAAGAGCATGAAAATTCAAAATTTTGTGTCATTTCATTCTCACTGAGACAACATACCACGAATTTGATTTTTTTGACAGGATCTCATCTGAATCATATTCCTGAGATGTAGGGGGTGTGCCCTCATTAGGACCTGTTTTTCGAAATAAGGCTTCTTTGAGGCGCTACATTGAAATTTTCAAAAAGTTGTATTCATTTTCTCCACAAGCTTAAAGTTAATATTGTTGAATTTTCCCAACTACATTTGAATAGAATCAGATATGACAAGCTTCAAGTTAGATTAACACATTTTTCGACATCAACCTTGGACTACGAACATCTTGCGATTTTTAAAATTCGCGCTCATAGATTGTGAATTAATACGTTAGGTATTGGAAAAAGTAGATCCTTTTCCGCGGTTTTACCGCATAACATGTATTAGTTTGCTTATGGCAAAAATAATAAATTAATGGGTAAATTGATTAATTTATCATGATGACAGTTTAAAACATATTTGCAGGTACGACTGCCTCGGATGAGAAGAACAATAATTTTAGGTTAGACTGGAACTCCACATATCTCGCTGTTTGCAGGCGGATTTGTATTTTCGTCGAGATTGCATACCCTTTATAAGATCGAGGAGTGAATGATTATAAAGTGAAATTTGAGGGGAAAATGAGAAAGCTGATAATCGATTTTTACCTAATTAGTGAAGATTACTGAAGATTTTAGCGGCTGATTTTAAGGCCACGAAATTGACTAGGATAAACACAATAAGGTGTTCAATTGAGTCAATTAAATTATTTAATTAATTAATTTTATTAGGTAGTTAATTATTGTAAGAAATTAATTTGGTCTTAATTTTGGTACAGTTTTAGGGATAAACTTGCAACCTGAGGTGAATTTTTTTCAAAATATAGTTCAATTAATAGTTACGTATATTCTTAAATTAGAGAAACAAACTTAAAACCTCGACAATTTTAATGTAACGTTGGCAGAAAATAAAGTTCGCAAATTCGCAAAAAGTGGCTTGAACTTATCCATCTCCAGGGCTAATATTTAGTTCGCAAAATATTTTAAAAAGTTATATTACGACGCGAACATGCGAACTCTAGTAATGAGCACACTCAATAAATAATTTTGGTTGCATATTTTGTTATAGCTGGCAAATTGAGCAGATAAATACAACTTGATAACCATGGTTTTAATAAGTGATATCATTTACGCTATTTACGAATTAAGTCAATTAGTTATATAATTTTAGATATTTTCACATATTACTTTGGTGTAAAAAATTTGGAAGATAAAATTGCGACCTGACGTAAACCTGATTATGCCCAGTTTTTTGTACTTACAGACCTAATTTTTAACATAGTTATGCATATTTTAAAATTATTGAGATAAGCGTAAGATCTTGACAATTTTGATTTAGCACTTTTGAACATTTTAGAAATATGATAAAAAAAAACATTAACATTAGTGTGGGCGACTACATACTTTTTTTTATCATAGCTGCAAATCTTGCAAATTGAGGAGATAAACGCAACTTGACAAATTTACAACATTTTCAGCCACAAAAAATAGAGATGTCACCTGGACTTCTTTCATTAGCGGAATATCAAAAGTAATATTTTTTATACGGTGTCAAAATCATGCTAAATTTCAAATTTAAAAATTAACTTAAAAAACTTGTATAAAGTGTAATAAAAATTTGGTTGCAAAAATTTGATTATTTACGTTCTTGGGAAGATTAATACACAAACTCTTTCTAAACCTGGTTACGATGCGATATAATATTGAGCGTGCAAAAAAAACGTTACACGTAACGCTATACTCACGTCAACCTTCGCATATTTCGCATATCTCGCAAATTGAGCATGGCAACATAACTTGCGAAGTTTTGCGAGATATGCGAGATTTCGCAAAAATTTTGCTGGAAAACCATTCGATTCTTTTTCACAAATTTACCCAACAATTGGACATGTTCTTATTTCGCAAAATTATTTCGCAAACTCATCCTCACCATCGCCATCAAGAGAAATTATAGATCCTAGATTTGTGAGATTGGAGAGTTTTGCGAAATCATATTTTGCAAATCCCCTCACGACAGAAATATTTTGATCTTTGCAAGTTTCCCAAATCAGTTGGGCTGCGAAATAAGATGTTTGTCGTGAGTATGCCCTTTATATTAACTTGAGTACGCCTAACATAAATTATTAGATGTGTCCAGAATAATAAGCATTACGTAAAAACATATTCCGGCAAATCTGTCTGAATTCATAATGAAATTCAATGAGCTATTAGTATCATTTAAAAAAATAAACGAAAAATTAGGAACTTTATAAATTTTTACGAAACGAAAAACCCAGGCATCCGGAATTAAATCTAAGCTGCAACATCGTTGCAATTATATTTATAAATACTGTAAACGACGCTTAAATATTCCCAAATTTTGTAAAATTATTTTAAGCGTGAGAGTATACTCATTTGTGACCTGATTTTGGAATGAAATAATTCCAAACTTTGTAAATTATCTAACAGGACTTACACTTAATTTAAAATTTTACGAATTGTGCAGAAAACAGGAAATACTGAGACCACGTAGCTCAGAATTTTTATTTATTTCCAAAACTGAAGAACGTTAATGTGACAATTTTTTCGCCGTTAAAAACATTGCATCGATTAATTCTCGATTTGATATTTATAAATTAACAAAATCCATTATTGATTTAATAATGACTCAAAATAAGGAGCAAAAAACAGAAAAAAATTATATTCCACTTCATTCCACAAACATCGCAAATAACAGCAAAAACTAAACATTTTTAAATTTCTTCCAACATAAAGAAAGACGAGAATGATATTATGGGAAATGTCACTATTTATAGTGTTGCACTTCAACCCTATCGCATTTTTAGTAATTATCCGTGATTATCTAAATACATGTAATAATACTAATAGTTTTAGTATTCGACAAAATTAAAAAAGTTCAACGGCGAATTGGGAAAATTAGTGAACAAGTGTAACTAATTTAATTCCACAAGCCTCTATTGCTTAGAGCAGAGAAATAGGACGTGATTTTAAAACACAATTTTTGGACGATTTTTCTAACAAGGAAATTTAACTGGTACACACATTTTAAGAACCTCGCAAATTTATTCTCGAATCGAACATGCCGGAATATTGATTGAATTTATTGATTCTCACATAGAACAATTCACACAGGCCTTTGTAACTTTATAAAATCCGTAGACGTATAAAATTATACAAATATCTGGAAGTAAGATTAGCTCATAAATTCTTGTGAAGTTACTCAGATCAAGGGCGTCTTTTTTTTCGTCAAGATTCGTAAAGATTTTATTGAAGAAAATTTCAAGGTTGAATTCAATTTTTTCGGAAAATTAATCGTCTCTTATAATAAATCATTAAGATAAGGAAATGCACGAGTTATAGTTTAGAGAAATATGAAGAAATTGTAAAAATTATTTGGAGAGGCTTCGATTAATGAAATTAAACTGGATACATTTCACAAACCTCGCAAATATATTTGCGAATAAAGCATGCAGGAATTTATTGGCAAGATTATCTGTACTGCAAGAAAGCGTGGCAAAATTGACGAGAATACGTTACTATCACAGCTTAAAGATAATTTAATTTTGAAACTATGACAAATTTTGGAAAATAAGATTTTGTTTTTCTACATGAAATTATAATTTTGAAACTATGACAAATTTTGGAAAATAAGATTTTGTTTTTCTACATGAAATTATGAAAACGGTTTATAATTTCTCTAAAATGTATGAGTTCCACGTCAATCGTGTGATTTTAACATGCTGTAGAAATTGATATTTCTTGACGAAGATACTTCCAACGTAAATGCTCGGCATAATTTAAAATTTCGGTTTTTGTTTTGTAACAAATTTCAAAAAGTACGAAATAGGACTTCGTATACATTTTTATACACGAGTAAAAAAAACTGATCACAATTTCTCCAAAATGAATATCTTCGACGCCAAGTTTACAATTTATAATTGGATCAGATTATTATTTTTCAAAGGTGTGATGCCGCATGAACATTTCAAGCTGTATAATTCCTGATATAGATACTTTAAAATTTTAGGTTTTTATACACATTTCAGTTTAAGGTACTGTTTTGAAATCTCAGTTTTTACCAAATTTTGCTTACATCCAGGACACAAAATCAAGTCACTCGGGATACGATCTTCTCACTTTTGGCGAACTATTCCATTGCATTGACCGAGTTGCATTACGCACTTTACATACAAAAGCATTTTATACGACCCCCATCAAACTTTGGCCATTATGCTTTCTCTTTGTCTCCTCGTCATCCTTCACCCATTGTCATCTAGAAAATTGGGAAGATTTACATAAAATAAATATGCAACTCCTGTGAAAAATTGGGACAGTGCTTAAATCACTTAATTACACAATTTTTCTCAATATACACTCTTAACTAAACAAGTTAATGAGATTTTCCTACCAAAATGAGTCACAATTTTAAATCGCATCCTTCTTGCCAAGCCCCCGGTTTGTGTGAGAGAAGGAGAAAGTCCGTTTTCGCGAGGAAAACGAGCCAATTCAGGAAATTGGCTCGTACGCGGATGTGAAATCCAAGATCCGTTGCAATCTTACTATTTTTAAGCCCCAACTCGGCATGTTCACGGACATACAAGTTTCAAACCTTATCGAGGAGGGTTTTCATTTACGTCAACTCGTACTGCGGTAAACTTTGTAAATACAGATTTGTAGCGTAAATTTACGACATTTAAGAAAATTTCGCACCTGCCAACGATAAATAAATATATGAAAGTTTGTGATGCGCCTTTTTGTTCTGTAAAAATATTTCGTATATAAGAATATTTCAAGCATCATAGTTACTGGTGCGAATTGGTAAAAACTTACAGATATTTTTTTAAAAGTCCGAAAATTTTGTTTACGAAGGTGTTTCACCTCAACCCTTCACGAATCGTCGAATATTTGCAAATCCACAGTTAAAAAGGTCGTGAAAACCTTCACTATGAACTTTGCTAAAATTTTACAGTTTATTATATTAAATGTGTACATATTTAAAACTGCTTATTTGTTGTGGGTGTGGTTTAGAATACGATTTTTTTTCAATTGCGAATTTTTATTTTGTGTGCAAAAATTTTCTAATTTTGTGCTAAAATTGAGTTTAAATTTTTGTAACTTTATTATATTTAATCTGTATTTAAAACGTACCTTGTTGTATGTGTTTTTTAAGGTGTAAGTTTAATTTTATTGAGTTACTTACAAAGTGAAATATAGGGAACTTATGTCAAAGTTTGTAACCTTCGTAACGTTTACAAACTTTTCCACACATTTCTGAGGAAATTTTATTTACCGACTTTTATGAAACTTTCGAACTACAAAAGCATGTTTTTGGTTCGTAAACAAACGTTCGTAAATAATTCGGGTGTTTGAGATTTGCATTTTGTGTTGAAATGAGGGTAGCTATCTATAGGTTCCGCTTACGAGACATTTTTTTAGCAAAAAATGTTACGAAAATGTTTACAAAGTCAATTCACGTCAAGAGTTTGTAAGCTTATAAACCTAACAAAGTCACGTAGGTTACAACGTTGACATGACATCCTGCATAAATTGAATAATATTGATTGGTAAATTTATAAAATTAAAAAAATTATCATGACAAAATGTAAAAAGTATTTATTTTGTAGATGCAACTGCCTCAGAAGAGAACAACGTCACGAAATAATTTGCAAATTACGACGCCTAAATATATATTCGTAAAATTCTTACATGTCATGAAAAATAATTCAGATTTGTCGGATACATATACTGTGTGAATGAAACTAACAATTTTAATTTTCCTCTAAAGCAGTTCTTGTAACATTGTAAAATCCATAATCTTACAAACTTTTACACAATTTTACAAATATTTCTAAGGAAAACTAGCCCATAAATTTTTGTAAACTTACTCAGATCAAGGGTGTCTTTATTTTGTAAAAGTTTGTAAAATTATTGCAAAAAATTTACGCGTTTTCCTTTACAAAGTTACCAAGGACTGCGCGACTTGCCTAAATTCTAGTCATTTTAACAGTATTCAAGTCCACAAGTTTTATTGAATTGACTTGCTTACAAAGTAGCGTACATACATAAATAATTTGTTTTAATTTGTGCATCCTTAGAACTGCATCTTGAAAATGCATCATGAAAATATCAGAGTTCAATTGTAAACTACTGTAAATTTATGAGATGTTTGTTAGGACCTTGCGTAAAGCATGTCATAAAATCAAATTTATTTAAATTATCTACATTGTTGAGACATATGAGACTTGTCAAAATGCCTGCAATGTTAGAAATCTGCTATAGTCAGGCAGGTATTCTTTCTCGGTATTAAAGTTGCTACCGCTTGGTATTACAATTGCACTGGTCTATAAAATTTGCTACCGACGATATGGTAAAACTTTAATACCGAGGTATTACTACCCAGTATTACTTATCAATTCCACTTTTGCGGAATCATATATGAACACCGCTTGGTAATATTTTAATACTGGATTTCTAAGAGTGTTGAAAATGAACCCAATGCTTTTTGCAGGATCCCATAAATAATTGTTACTTAATGGTAATCGTCCCTTTAACCTGTCGCCAGTCGGACGCAACAAAACAATAAAGATCAAAAATGATCATTAGAGCTATTTTCAACAAGGAATTAACTGACTCAGTTTCTACATTTGAAATTAAAACAACCTCAACGACATAACACTGTTTTCGAGACGAAAAGTACCTCGCAGGGTGACACACACTGTAAATAATAAAGCACAAAAATTGTAACAGACTCGTAACGATTTGTTACCGAATGACGAAAATGGCAGGGAGTTAAATATTGATTTTCTACCAATCAAATTCTAGGCGATGAATTTTTACTTGAAATTTATTTTAAAATTTTATTTTTTACCATTTGGTCCCTTCGGTCCAAATTATGTTACCAAATCTTATTTAATTTTCTATTTTGACCGTCTTTTTTTTAAATAACGAACTTTAAAAACTTGGTAAAATTATATACACAAATAAATATCAACATTTTGAGGGAATTCAAGCAGTCTTTAATAACTTTGCAAAATAAGTAAATTCTGTAAATTTACAACATTTACAAAATTTTTCAAAAATTTATGAGCTATGCAATTGTCCTTCCTAAATATTTGTGAAATTTTTTAAATGGTTTACAGACTTTACGAAGTTACCAAGGCCAGCGTGAATTGCCTCATTCTCTTTAGCAAATACCCCGATTAAAAAAAACACTTTTTGCATCGGTTTTGCCACAATTCTTTTTTTTAATAATTTTGCTACCGTACTTTGTAGGATTTTGCTACTAAATTTCGCTACCAAATTTTCCTACCGTATTTTCCCATCAGTTTTTTTCACCACACTATTTAGAGTGTCCTAAGAAATTTGTTTCCAAGTAAGAAAAAATTTAACTACCAAAATCCATAACGGTAACGATAACTGATGTGGATTTCCCCTCGGAGCACCGTCGTCATCTCCACTTTTACAGTATTTTTTACAACCTTAGTCACCCCTCACTTTGTTGCGAGGATCCCGATCAATTAGGCAAATTGGTTGCAGAAACGGGTGGATTAGCATATTTTTTAGTGCATATAAAAAGATGAAACTTTCCCCCCGAGGAGAGAACTGAGCCACTTTTTGTCTACAGGAACGCGGAAAAAGAGACGTGATTAAATTAGCAAGATATCAAGTTACCAATCTCGCAGGAAGCAATCTGCAAAATGGCAAGTTTGTAATTTAATTTGAAAAATGGGTCGATCTATTTTTAAAAATTTTTGTACAAAAACTGGACTTACTCTGAAATTTCGCAAATTGAACAAACTCAATAACTTGCCGAGTGTTGAGTAGATTTCATAAAAGTTTAAAATAGTGTAGCATTTTTGCTCGCTAATTTTATTTCTTGGACATTATTTTACACAGTTATTGTTAAGTTAGTCTTCTTATCCTGAGAAATTGACACCTGCAGTTTGTACAATCAATTGAATAAAATTCTAAATTTTTGTTGGCGACACCTTCGTTACACAATTTCATAAAGACGAATGAGTTAATTATCCTATGTATTTTGGTAGAATAATGAACCGATTTACTCCGATATTTGTAATCTAGTAAATTCCTTGCAGCTTTGTTTCACTTGGATATTATCCCGTGTTTTTGGAATTTATTAGACTCCATGCACACACACATATTCGCAAGAATTTTGCACGATTTTTCCTTATATTTCAAATCTTTGAATTTTTTTAAATTTAAAAGTTTACTGAATTGATAAATTTTTACTGAATTTTAAAATATTTATAAAACTATTTTAACTGAGGCAATTCACGCCCTCCTTCGTAACTACGTAAACAGCGTAAAATCCGTAAACTTACAAACGTTTACAAACTTTTACAAAAATTGCCAAGGAAAATCAGTTTACAAACTTTTGTAAACTTACGCAGCTCAGGGGCGTCTTATAATTTTGTAAAGTATTTTGTAAACTCAATTTGGGGAAGAAAAAAAATTGTTCGATACAGAAATTTGGCATAGAGGTTGCTAGTGGCTCCTAATGAAAGAATATGAAGTGAAATTGGAAAATTTTTCAACCGGAGGTACCCGAAGGG
This sequence comes from Folsomia candida, assembly GCF_002217175.1. Lineage (NCBI taxonomy): Eukaryota > Metazoa > Arthropoda > Collembola > Entomobryomorpha > Isotomidae > Folsomia > Folsomia candida. The sequence goes on from NW_019091227.1 coordinate 1,078,351, forward strand.
GTGACCCATACCGATTTTTCCAGATCATCCAATCGAGCTGAAATTTCGTATAGAGGCTGCTAAAGGCCCCTAATGGAAGAATATGAAGTGAAATTGGTAAAATTTTCACATCCGGGACCCGTTTGGGTGACCCATACCGATTTTCATAACTTGTCTCAAAAAGCTGAAATTCGGAACGGTGATACTTATTAGCTTCTCATGAAAGAATATGAAGTCAAAGATGAACAAAAAATAACCAGACGCGCAATGAGGAAGGGGTACCCATACCGATTTCTAAGAATTTATATATTCAGGTAAGATTTAGTGTGGAGTCGAAAAATAGCTTAGGATTAGAATTTAGGAAGGTTTGGAAATTTTTATAGGAACAGCCTCCACTGTTCGTGGTATTTAGTATATCAATAAATGCAGCTCCACAAATCTTCCATTAATTTTTCTGAAAATGATCGGCATTTTGTTTCAACTACCAGATAAACTTTTACGAAAATAATTGCGAAAGTGAATTCACGGGAAGCTGTTTGTAAACGTTTGTAAGTTTACGGATTTTACGCTGTTTACATAGTTACCAAGGGTGCGTGAATACCCTCACTATAAAAGTATTTCGTAAACTATTTTAGTTCAAGTTCCGAGTCGCTTATTAGTTTTTTTAAAGATTTTAAGATATTTACTGACCTATAGATTCATCGCTCGTTGAAGGTGTTGGAGATTAATTTTTAAAAAGTAAAACAAAATCACAATGTTTCATTTTCTCGTTAAAATTTTCAGAAAACTTTCATCATCCTTGTAATAAAACTATTTTCTAAACTAGTTCCGAGTCATTAAATAGTTTTTTAAAGATTTGAAATTATAAAGTGATTCATAGATTTACAGTTTTCGAAACAAATAATGACAAAAATTTTTGAATGTTTCTTTTTCTCGTAAAAATTTTCAGAAATCTTCCATCTTCCTCGTCATCCTGGTCGTGATAATTGGTGCCGTCTCAGTTTTCGGGGCTCCCTCAAATTCCACTACGTCCGCTCCCGGTTCGCCAAAAAAGCCGTCGCGATCCACCACGACCAGCAGCGGCTCGATTTCTAAGTCTACCACGACCCGAACCACGACCACGAAACGACCACCAAAAGGGAAAAATAATTCGACTTCTTCCTCCGCACAAATCCGCCTCCGACGTGAAGATCATCCCGCCGAGGTTGAAATCCATACCGGAAGTCATACTTCCGGAAGTATTATCCACGACAAAGCTAAACCCAACAATGCCACCGTAACGCGGGGACAAGTTCGTAACGATGAGGATCACCATCTGGCTTCGAAATCTGGCGCCACTAATTCGACTCATCACGCGGTCCGTCGTTCCACCGATGACGACCAAGCAACTTCTGGTGACGACCAAGCAACTTCTGGTGACGACAAGAAACCGGAAGTGACCGATAGTCACCACTCAATCCCAAGTACGCATCCCCTCTTTGGTGCGAGACAGTCTTCCAATTTGACGGCATCACTTCGCCCCAAACTAAAAACGAGGGGTGGTTCGCCAGCCGGAAGTGAGGAGGATGCTACTTCCGGTCATGAGGAGGGGGAATCGTCTGAGGAGAAAGTTGGTCATCACCACCGCGTTAAGGCGACCTCGCAAGAAGAGACGGTCTCCGTGTCGACTGGAACGATCGCATTTACGGGAGGGAATTCAGGAAAAAATTCTTCCGTGAAGGGATTCGCATCCGGAACGGGGGGACATAAGAAGGAACGACAACCGGAAGTGGAGGAGGAAGATTTATTCATTGTTTAAGAAATTTTGATCTTTATATTTTTTATAATTTGAAATAAAATTTGGAATTTTTGTGGTGATGATTTGGCATGAATAAATGGATTTAATGTTTGACCTAAAATGTGGGAGGAATGGGAGACTTTGAATATTTAGAATTAATTAAATTCATGAATTTTCAACATTTTAGCACAAATTTAAAAAATTATCAAGTTTCAATCGCGAATGTCAAATAGATTACCAGTTTGAGAATTCTAACAAAACAATTTAAGAAGAGGTTTATAATTTCATCTTTGAGGCTGAATGAAATTGTAAAGTGATAAAGTTTACAAACAAACACAATTTCACATGCTTATTTGAAACACGTATTACACGGGTTTGGTTATGAGGATAGCTTTATTTTGTGAAAATTTGGGAAGTTGAGATTGCTACTGGATAAGATCAAACAAGTTAGGAGATATTTATATAATTGAAGTGACTGAGCCTGATAAATACCGGAGGAATTCGTCTAATAATAATGCTAGAAATCGTTATATTTACGTCACTCATTCAATCAATGAGATCAACGTTTTTGTTCGGACTTAAAAATTGGAGAGTAAGAGCGTCCATCAAATATGCAAACTATGCACTTTAAAATTTATATATATTGACAAATAATTTGGAAAACTTTAAGTTTATTATACTTTAAACATTCCTTTAGCTGATTTGCAAAAGTTTTATGAAGTTTCAGCATAGCATAAGTAATTTCGGAGGCTGAAACTTTCATTATTCCGACTGTACAATCCCGCTGCGTTTCGAATTTCCAAACCAATCGCGATGTATCCAATTCTCAACTGACTCAGCAGGGGTGAATTATCAGAAAACCAGCGGTATGAACCTGGATCAGCCTTAATTACACCGTCAGTCCATATTGGACCTAGAAAAAATGTTTTTAGTGGTACATCCATGAAATTATCAGCTGAAAACATACGATCTGAATCACTAGTCATAGAAACGATCCACTCCAGTTCCGCTTGTGAGTCGATTGTAGCTAGCTTCATTCCTATGGCAGTGCAGTTGCTTCGTGCATCTGGTTGGTTCGCCTAAAATTTTGAAGATTTCTTAATTTTGTGTTAAAATATGTAAAGTATTGAGAGTTTCAGTTGTCTACTAATGACCGAAACGAGTTATTAGGGAGCAGTCAGTATGCTTTTGTGGTAGCGAAGATAAACTAGCTACATTACATTACGTAACGCTAAAATCTGATTAACTAATTTACATGAAATTAATAAAATTTATAAATGAAATTAGCATGTCATACCTTTATACCAGACTCGAGGAAAAACGACTTTTTTCCATATCTTCCAATGAACGATAATTTTGGCAAAGGTCCCACATTTTCATCCAAAGTATCCACGGATGTGATAACAATATTGGGTAATCCCTCTTATATTACAAATTGTTTCTGAGAATATTGTAATATACAACCATAATACGAAGATTGTTATTAAGCTATAAAATGTTTTGCGAAACTGTTATCAGTCACGGTTTGTAACAAAATTTGAACGACATTCGGTACACAGGTAATCTGTTCTCCTTGCACTGGGGTAAATGCGACTTTTAAATCTCTGAGCCATATTTTAATAGTTGATCTTCGAGTTAATATATAATTGATTTCAATCAATTTCAATCAATTTTTAGTTATAGAATTTGTTAAAGTGATTAGTTGGCAAAAGTTTTTGGAGAAACGAAATTGAGCGGGTAAATTAGTTTAAATCACTGCTCCAGACGCATGACATGAATTTTAAAAGAAAATAAATTTAAATACAAAACAGTATCCGTAACAATTTCGTAGAACATATTATCAGCCATGGACATAGACTGGTAAAAAATTAAAACAATACCGATTTCGGACGTTCCCAGAGGGACTTGAGGAATCTGTTGTACCTGGGAAAGAATCATGTAGCAAACATATGGATTAACGGCACCCCGGTCCCTTTCTGTTAAAGCCTGTGTGCCGCGTTTGAACAGGAGCCCGTAATAAAGGTCCTTTACCACGGTCACTGAGTCCGAAACCCTAGCTCCAGTTGTTTTCCATTCGAATGACGCGGGCACAATATGACTCATCCCGTCCGTCCAAATGTTGACTGCATAATTATAATTTAAAAAAGTTGTAGTTGATAGTAAATTCTAGTAGAATCGCCGATTTGCTGTGCTTAGTGGGTACTGACCAAGCCCCGCAGGCTTCGCGTAACCCCATACCATAAAAATAATATTTTTGTGATATAGATACATATTATATGTCTCTATGCTATGAAGCAGTTTTGCACACTCTAAAAAATCCGGTAACAAGGCTATTACCATGCGGTGACTACACTCAAAATAAGGTAGTAATGAATCATTACCACCCGGAATGACTATGTGGCTCTACCACGTCGGTTACGATTTGTAATAGAAATGGTAATAATAATTTCAGGGAAATCCAAAATCATTACCAAATATTAAGGAAGTGAATACCATTATGTATTAAATTTGAGTTTCCCTGGACCTACTATTACCATTTCTACTACAAATCGTAACCGACGTGGTAGAGCCACATAGTCATTCCGGCTGGTAATGATTCATTACTACCTTATTTTGAGTGTATATGATACAGCTCTGGTAATTATTTCTTACAGGTTGGTAGTAAAGTTGTTACCGCGCAGGCAATAGGTACAATCCGCGTTGTTTTCCTGTCAGTCCCTAACCAATTTATTATCATCCCTGTAGTGTCACATATACGTAGTAACCGCCTGGTAATGTCGGTTACCAGGTTTATTTAGACTGCACCGAATTATAATCTCTTTAAAACTTCTACTGTTAAAGTAGTCGTTACCAATTTGGTAACGATCCATATTACACACATTCTGGGACATTTTATCACCCGATCACCAGTTAAAATTGATTTTGTTTTTATAATAATTTTAGTTTTTTAGTACCTGAATTTGGAGCTGAGTTAACAATCCAGGCAAGTTCCTCAATCGCCTCAAACTTCAGTAACCTCATCCCCATAGTTTGGCAGTTGGATCGAGCATCGGCATAATTAGCCTACAATTTAAAAATATATCGCTTATTTTAAACCAAAATCAGACCAATATTTGGCTGTATTTATTTACAAGTGTTTTTAAGATGTAAAATATTTTTAATTTGACAATGAATCGGTTTGCTGAATCCTTACCCCTATATTATCAATGTAGTACAATTTTTGATTAAATGTCCCAAGATAAGTCAGCGAAAAGTTTATTCCATTCCGAGTCTGCGAAGTGATCTCTACACCAAATGATGTATATAGATTATTATGATAAACTCTCATTCTAATACTCATATTAACTAGTAGTACTCTTCATTGGAAAAAAAAGTCGCATACCTTTTTTTTGTGTGGTGTGAGAAGTCACACTTTCTCCTAAAATGATGGCCACAGCAAGAATTAAGTATTTCATACTCATTACCCCCACAAATTCCGCCTATGGAAACCTGAAAAATACAAATCATATTTAAATACGTAGATTTAAATTTCTTAACATGCGATGAGCAAATTATCACGGAATGAAGTTAAATCGAAAATTTCTTGTGAAAATTATTCGGAAAAATAGGGTTTTTTTTATTTAAAATCAACTAAATATTGAAATTTTGACATTTTTATTTTAAAATGAAATGAAATTCTACAAATCTTGAAAATTTGTTTATTTTGTCCACGTTTAGAAATTAGCGAACATACTCACCGAATTTCAAACTTGTGGTTGTGGATACTTAAATTGGACACCGAGAAACGTCGTACAACTCTTTTTATATGTGAAGACCCGTTTTTGAAGTGGTTTAAGTAACTGGAATTCTCGATCTGCGGAAATCTCTTTATCAGGACGAATGAATGGCGTACATACATACAATTAATCCAAGATTCACATCATATCGCGACCTGGGTTTAATGCAATCGAAATTCACAATTTCTGCGATTATGATAATCCTGCCTCAGCAAAACGTATACTGATTATGAGACAATATCAATCATAATATTATACATATGTTTGGACCCCGGAATGAAAGTTAGCATATACACTCTGAAAACGCCCTTCGGTATTTCAGTACGGACGTATCAAAAATCGCATTGCGATTGCGAACCATCCGTATTATGCGGTTTTCAGTTTGAATTGTTGTGTCTCAACTTTCCCATCTTCCATATGTTCAAACGGCGATTTCGAAACCTGTTCATCACTGTGAGGTTTTTACAATATGAAGAATTTAGTGAACCCAAAAATCGATAATGTGTAGGTTTACAAAGTTAGGATGGTGTGATTTTGATTTTTTTCTTCCATGAGAAAAGCCTTAAGTTTTACTGATTATTTTTCGTCTATTTTATATTTATTTTGTCATAGAAGAAAAAAATCAAACCATCCCAACTTTGTAAACCTAACAATTATCGATTTTTAGGTACATTAAATAAAATCTTCATATTGCAAAAAACTCACGGAGATGAACAGGTTTCACAATTTCAATTTGAATATATAGAAGAAAGGAAAGCTGAGACACAACAATTCAAACTCAAAACCCGCATGAATAGCACGCAATGCGATTTCAGTATGGACGGATCGTCCATACTGAAATACCGATAGGAGTTTTTGCAGTGTAAAATTAAATTTCTTCCTTCAATCATGTCATCCGAGAATTCCTCTTTAAATTTAAATTAAGATTTTCTACTAATAGGCAAATTTGCAAACTCCATCCCAAATCGTTACCAATACGGGAATAATTTAGACTTGTTAGTATCATTTAGCTAAATTTTTGAGTGGTTAGGAGGTGTTTATTCTAATTAAAGTAAGCCAGCCTGATAGATGTGTACCGGCACAATGCATCTCATATTAAAAACCATGATATTTACTGAACATAAAACAGTTTTACGTAAATGTACCGTCGTGCCATTTTAGATGCTCATTCACTCTTGATGGTTTTTATATAAGTATTGAGAAATAATTTTATAAATTATAAATTATATTTTATACTGTTACTTATATTATTAAATTTATTATAGTAGACATAGTTAGTGGCTTTTATATTATAGCAACTCTGCCATGGATTGGAAACCAGCTTATATTAGCTGATATTTGTTGACAGTTGAATAAAGGTTTAAAATACAATACAATACAATTTTAATTAAAGAATTTCTCTTGAAATAATTTGTTCCACTTTAATAATTTTATGAAGTTTCGGCATAGCACAAATAACTCCGGAGGGCGTTTACTTCATTATTCCAAGTGTACAAGCCGGTCCCGTCTCGAATTTCCAAGCCAAGGGCGACGTACCCAATTTTTAATTGACTTATTAGAGGCGAATCATCAGAAAACCAGCGGTATGAACCTGGATCAGCTTTAATTACGCCGTCAGTCCATGCTGGGCCTAGAAAATGTATTTTTAGTGATACACTCAAAGGTAGAAATTATTTAATAGAAATGTACGATCGGTTGCACTGGTCACAGAAATGATCCGCCCGTAATAATGACCCTTTACCAGACTCAAAGAGTCCGAAACTCTAGCCCCAGTTGTTTTCCATTCGAATGACGCGGGAACAATGTGAGTCATCCCGTCCGTCCAAATCTCAGCTGTGTAATTGGAATGCAAAAAATAAAAAGTCTCTATAAATAAATCTACAGAATAAAACATCTCAACTTTCACATTTATTGAATGCGCGTTTTTAGTTGATTGATGTATTGTAACTAATCTTCCCTCGGGACATGATCCCATGGAATCAAATTTTGTGGCTAGTGGCGGAATTTTTAAATTAATTTTCAGCCTAAATCAGAATTTTTCGAAACGCTACAAATTTTCGAATTGTATCCCGATTTGAATAACTAAAAAAATGTGTTCTTTAATTTTCGGAATCTGGCTAAATTAAATCGGAAAAGTTACAGCTTGTAGTTGGAGATCCTTATTGCATACAGTCCGTGGCAATTTTCGTACCAGTTTACACAAAAGTCGATATTAGTTTTACAAAAATTTTAGATTTTTACTGCCTGAATTTGCGGTTGCATTAGCAATCCACCCAACTTCCTCTATCGCTTCAAACTTCAACAATCGCATCCCCATACTTTTGCAGTTGGATCGAGCATCGTCGTTGTTAGCCTGCAATTATGAATATTTTGTTTGTTAATCAAAAGCAGGGCCGTATTCATTCGTGTTGTTAGTGTTAATCATGCAAACCCTTTTAATTTACAAATCTGAATCGGGTTAAAATCCTTACCCCGACTTTATCATGGTAGTACAATTTTTGATTAAAGGTTCCAATATAAGTTAGCGCAAAGTTTATTCCATTCCGAGTTTGAGAAACGATTTCTACACCAAATAATGAATAATTTTATTATAAACTCTCAGATAAATAATAAATACTTATATAGACTTGTAATAGTCGACATTGATTCAATAATTATTATGCTGTTCCATTTGGTACAAGAGTTCCACGTGATCCACGATTACATTAGCCGTGTGTGTCTGGAATTTGGGAAATTGTATGATTTTCACCACAAAATAAGACAAACTAGTGTCAAATAATTTAGAACACCTAATGCGGTTTGGCTTATTCAGCTAATGTAATCGTGGATTACTTGGAACTCTTATGGCAGTTGGAACAGTAGAGAAAGAAATCTCATACCCTCACTTTGTGCGGAGCGAGAAGTCACGCCTTTCACCAACATTAGAGCCACAGCCAAAATTAAGTACTTCATACTTACTTAATACCCCCAAGAAACCTGTCAAATAAATATTAAACTGTGGTAGGATAATTATCACTGAATCAGGATACGAATGTTGATGCGTATATATGAAGATAGTCGTGGATGCTTAATTATTTTAGGCACTCACCTCCAATACTAATAAAATTCTTTATATATGTATGAGTAAACATGTTTTTGAAGTGCTTTATGGGTCACCCGGATTTCTAATCTAGCCATAAAAAACATTTGGATGACCAGTGTCCGTGGAAGAATTGGAACAGGGGGGCGGTGCCCACGTGTCATTCAATTTAATAATCATCCACGTTATGTAAGCCTTTGCATTTCATTGGATTTTCCTGCCTTCTCCAGAATTTTATTAAACGTTTACAAACCATATTGTGCACTAATTTCATGCAGGTGTCTTAACAGCAGAAGCACTGTCTTCCACTGTCTCCCCTATATCATTTGGTTCTGGTTGAGGCTGGTTTTCTTAATGATGAATGAAAGGAAGTATTCCGTACAAGTATGTTAATCATGGTTGGAAAAAATGTTAAATTATGATCGGTTAAATTCTACATATGCACAATATTAATGTCTCCACAAGTTCCGCGAGCACGATGACGTAAATACAAGTAATCCTAGATTTAATTGGTTGCAATTAATATCACGCCTTTCTTTACAAATACTGGAAATTAACATAATTTATGCGATTATTATAATCCTGGTTAGGCAAAATAAACTGAACTAATAAACCTAGTAGATAATAAACTGAATCATCACATTTTACATAAGTTTGGGTGAATTTTTAGCAAATTTGGCAAATTAGGATATTGTGTCATTAATGATCCACAAGCGAAACTTAATTCACCGTCCCATTTGTATTAATAAATTTGTCCTTAATTGAATTAACTATGTTATCGGAATTTTATAATGTGACGCAACTACAAAATGAATAATTTATTTGAATGAACATTTATGTACTAAATCTCTTGACGTCGAAACATTGCAATGTCGTCAACACAGAGGCAGAAATTTTAAAGAACTTGGATTATGTAACGTTGTTTAATTCTAAATTCAAAATTTAGTAAATATAATGATTAATTATTAACGAAATCCATAATTTTGTATGCATTTTAAACTCTCCTGATATAAATGAATCGCAAGCTTTATGATTATATGACACTTATCCGTAGGGATTTTCGTGGTAATTGATAATACGGATTATGCTAAACTTTATTGACTACACGAGTTAATTTTTGTAATGCACATCATTGTAAAAATTATCTCAGCAAAACTGAGCCACATTTTTGGTATCAACTTATTTCGGGTGTAATTTAGTTAATCTTTGACCCGATGGGTGAATAGATAGAATTAAGATTGAAGTGAGTTCGCCTGATGGGCTTTATGGAATAAATCCACCTCGTAATAAACATGACGATATGTGGTCATGCATTCGATGAGATCAGTGCTTTTTCGTTCACAGACATACAAATCCTGATAAAATCGTCCGATGAATCGTATTATTATGATGTAAAATAAAAAAAATTAAAGCTAAATTTGTAACCAAATTTTTGTAGCAACATTTTTTGCATGAGAATTTCATTACAAAATATGGCCTAAAAATTGGCAAAGTAAAAACAATACACGAATTTGGTAACGAAATGAGACAAATTTCCTAACAACATAAGACAAACTTGGTAACAGAATGAGACCATTTTCGTTTAAGACGATATGTGCGTAAAAAAAATCTAGTAATTTCATCCGATAAGAAACTATTAGTTTTCTGTAAAATACTTATTACCAAGCTGGTAACGCATCTGAATAAAAATTGATTTCAAAATTTCTAAGAGTGCAAATAAAATAACCCTGATTCTATTTCATTTCGTGACATGTACACATAAACAATTGGAGGATGGAAAAGAGCACAGAAACAGATCAAACAAACCCCATAATTCGCCTTGCTCTTTCCTAGAACGTAATAAATATCCTGTGTTGACAAAAAAATGAAGCAAAACAGGGAGAAAGTAGCTGGAATTGGATCCGAACAACTATTTCGCTTTATCCATGTTTGTTTATTATACTTGAAAAAAAGAGAAAGTATCAAGTGGTAGGGGAAAAAGGGGAGAAAGTCGTCGTTGCTAAGTTATGATGTGTCCGCACCCCAAATAATTTGGTAGCAAATTGTTACCGAATAATAAGTTCGGGGAAATGACAAACTTTATATATGTGTGTGTACCACTGTAGAATATAACGAGGCAATTTACGCAGTCCTTGGTAACTTTGTACAATCTGCAAGTTTTGTAAATAATTTTACAAACTTTTACATAATAAAGAGATGTCATTGATTTGAATACATAAGTTTAGAAAAATGTGTAAGCCAATTTTCCTTGCAATATTTGTAAAATTTTATAGAAGTTTATGGTATTTACGGATTTTACAATTTTACCAAGGCCTGTGTGAATTGCCTCAATGTGATTATTGGCAAATATTTATTGTTGCAAACGCGATATCACGCATAACACGTATATGAGACAATTTTTGTTTCCAACTTATTTTGATGTGGTAATGGGATTTATCCCAAATTTCATTTTTTTACAAATTCGTCCTACTTAAATTGTCAGAAAAACATGTTACAAATGTAAATACTGTGTAGTTCTGTCAGGTAATAAAATTCCCCGAATTTAACGCTTGTATGATTAATTATTTCCAACTTTTTGAAGTGCATAGGCGAAAAGTAATTTACTAAATTTTCTGATAAATGCGTAACCGGGATAAAATGGGACGAGATTTTTTACCAGATTGGTTAAACTTCGACATATGCATAAGGTAGACTGGTAATAGAGTTTTACCACAGTATTTTAAGTGCATGAAATTAAGGTGCAATATTGTATAAGCTATTGTAAGCTTATTACACTAAAAATAAGTAAGTTAGTAATAAAATCTATGCAGGTTTGACGTGTTGGTAATAAATGTTCCCTACCTTTGGTGAAATAAAAATTTGCTACCAACCTGAAATCAATTTGTTACCGTATACTACCGATATGTTTAGCAACAATTTGAAAAAAAATGTGGGTAAAAGATTTTAGTTAAATTAATTAACATAACTCAAATTGATTTCAAGACCGGGTCCGATTGTTTAAATTTATTTTAATTAATACATTCCAGGTGAATTGGAACACTCGAAATTTTATTTACCTAATTAAGTCTTAATTTAAATTTAAATTCGCATAAATATCAATTTTGACAATTAAATTATTCAAATTTCTGAATATTTTTATAATCTCGATAATTTTGATCAATTAAATTAAAATCGAACTCTAACGCTCTATCTTATGTTGGAGTAATTGTATATTTACGTCGAAATTTTTGAAAATTTTTGGTCTAATTTCAAGCTGACGAAAAGCTGATCAAATTTTGACTTAGAGATTTAAATTATATTGAATCATTCACATTAAATTTGTTGATAAATTGTATTTTTTAAATGTGCCAAGAATCTGCCATCGAATGATTGGCGAAATGTTGTAATTTTTGACATGATTTCAAACCGGTTAAAATATTTTGTATAAAGGAAGAAATTAAAATTTTTTTTGAAGGTGAAACACGTACTTTTTGTGGTTTATTTATTGACGGACCTGATAACTTAAAAATTATTTGAAATTCCTTTTCATTAAAAAAAATCCACTGCATATTAAAAGTTTGTCAATTAGTAATTCTTAAAAGTTCAATTCATTAAGTCAATAATTTTTACTTATCAATTTACCAATCATGGTGTGAATGACGTTAAAATTTTGCGTATTAAATCATTTCTGGTACATATATGATTCTACTGGTATCGGTAATCACGGGCATTACCATTTAGTAATATTGTTGGAATAAAAAATTTACCACTCAGAAACAAACTACAACCAATCCGGAAGGATTTTATTACCAAATCAATACCAGTAAGGAGTATATATCCGACTCTACTAGATTTTTAACAGTATACCAAATTCCAGATTTGGCAATAATAACACATCCTACCGAACTATTTACTTCCATTATATTCAAATTAAACCGATTGTTTGCATATGTATCATGGAAATAAATCCGACCGAAATTCAGCCCGCCCGGAGAAAGTCCAAGCCTAAAGCTAGGAAAGTATAACGGATTATTAATTGCATTTCAGCCCAGAAAGCGAACACATTATTCGTTTTAGATTTAAAAGCGAGCAGAGAAAGTAAAAGCGACAAAATCATCGGACGGATCCCGTTTCATCACGGGAATGGAATCCGGGATGAAAATAACGACATGGAAATGCTTTCACTTTTTGCAGACAGCTTTCACCAGGGAAATTTGTTATTTGCCTTGATGCAAAAGCAAAATGGGGTGAAAATTTGGGAGTAAATGACCCAATTTGTGTGGGAAAGATGGGTGAAAATATTTATTACTGTGTGGGTGATTTTAAAAATTGTTGTATTAAACAATGGGACAATTCACGTCAACCTTCGTAACCACGTAAAATTACGAAACCTACGAAATTTTGGCTAAACATACGAACATTTTTAAGGCAATTTTTGCTTACGAACTTACAAACCTTACGAAGATAAAAGGCATGCTTTTGCGTAGCAAGCTGATGTTCGTAAGTTTTTCCTTGGTTACGAAGGCTAACGTGAATTCCTCAAAGGCATGGTTTGAAACCGTTTGAAATATATTTTGAATAATACACATATGTAAAATGTATTAAGGTTTTTGCAACATGCAGGCTTTCGTTTATCCCGTCCAAAATTATTTTTTGCAAATATTTTTGCAAATATTTCGAGGGAAGGTTAGCTTATAAATTTATGTAAACTTACTCAGATCAAGTGCCTCTTTTTATTTTGTAAAATTTTGTAAAATTATTTTAGAAACTTGTCGATTTTACAATGTTAGCAAGGACTGCGTGAATTGCATTAATCTTGTAAATTTGAAACATTCCGAATTTCGGGATATATCTAGAACAAAAGTAGCAGCAAAAAAAATTTGGCAAGTTATTCAGATTGTTTAATCAATCGCTGTTAAAAATCTGGTCGAGTCACATCGGAGTGACTTTTAATCATAATTCTGTAAAACAGCTAAAAAAATTATTTTATTATTACAACTTGTTTCATAGTGACGTCGAGAATAAGAATTTAAAAATTTTTTGATTATTAGTATTTTTCCAATAGCTGCGTATTGTGCGTAAGTGCGTATTAATCTTCTTTAAAGGTATTCGATATTCGTTCAAACTGTGTAAACTATGTAAACTTTCCCTTTATGGGAGATTATAATAATTTGAAACCTAATTTTCCTTACTGTATAGAAAAACGTACAGGTTTTTATTAAATTACGACTTTCTGCGTTGAGTGCGGATTAGTTTAGAGCTTGTTAAAAATCTGGTAGAGTACGGGTGTTGGTTTGGTAATAACTTTTTACCGGCCTGGTAGCAGTTCATTTCTTAGTGGTAAATTTTTCATTACTACAACATTACTTAATGGCAATACCCATTATTATCGTGCCGGTAAAGTCATATATGTACTCCGGTCAGTAATGATGTAATACCAGTTTTTTAAGAGTGTATTTTTACATTCCAAAGCTATTATCTAGAGTTTAAAATGCATGAAATTTCGAGAAATTTTACCTCAAAGAAAGTAAATATGCACTTTCATTCTATTTTCTTCTTTGGAACATTTTAGATTAAAAATTTGACAATTGGAGCAAGCAAAAAGTAATGAATTTACTTTGATGGTGCAGTGTCACTGGAAAATGATAAATGTAAAATTTTACGAATTTGTGCAGCAAAGGGGAAATGTAAAAGGATTCAAGGAATGAAACCAGGAAATCAAGAAACATTTCTTTTTTTGGTGGAAAACATGAAAGAAAGCTGTATTTCATGGGGAAAAGATCAAAAATACGGAACAAATTTGTCCATGGGAAGATTTAAAATAAGTCGGTAACAAAATCGTCACCGCGTCTATCACGTTTTTTAAGGTTCATCAGCGAATGGTAGCAACAATTTCCGCATAGCTCAAATTTAACACGTTACGATTAGAAATTAATTAAAACATGATGAAAATCTTGAATTTCCGGGAAATTTTTGTTACGTTTCCGTAGCAAATCTTTAATATTGTGGTAATGACACGGGTGACGGGACAATTCTGTTATAACTTATTTTTGAGTGAAATTTTAAACTATCCGGAAAATATTTTACGTTTCCACAAAATTTTGAAAGCTTGGTTGGACGACGCAACGCAATTACCAGATTTTTATAACGTTTTTTTTTCTGGAAATTTTCCTAACGATTTTAACATTCAATTAAACAAGTATTTTAACATGATAATAATTAACTTTTTGCAAAGAATTATAACCCGCAATGGATAATCAAAAAATGGCCCACAGATAGACAACTCTTTGCCGTATGTGAAATAAATGACCTAAATTTTACTTTTATCGTGATATTAAAAACATAATCTTATTTCGGCGTAATTCAGTTACAAATGCATACCATAAAATTTTACAATATAAGATTCACTATCATTAAATACGTAAATGTTTTCAATATATAGTGATGTTCGTGTACAATTAAAATTTTCAAAATTTCGATGAAAAATTTTATGCAAATATATTTCTACATTTAAATATTTATACTTTTGTTGCATTGCCACCAGTATTAAATTTAGCAGATTCAATTACCTCCTTCACGGATTAAAAAAAAGTGTATTAACAAATTGAGAAATTGGAATTTTAAAGTATTTTTTCAGATTTAACAGAGTGTAAACAGTGTGGGTATTCACGTCAATTAAAAACGTCGCTTCACAACACATCTTCGCAACTTTGCGGTGTTTGCGAAATCGGTGTCGTGAACGACTTATTTTACATGAAAATGCGTAAATTGATTATTTGCAAAAAATTAATTTATTTGACGGAAAAGTGTAAGGTTGTGTGGCAACATTTCCAAAAATGAGGAGAAATTAAAATTTCACTTGACGACGAGTTTGTGAAAAATAGTTGACGACGATAATAGATGCCCTTTTGCTTCGCATGTGTCGTAAAAAAATAAAGCAATCTGATTGGTTGTCGCATCGCAACTCTTCGCAAATATCGCAAAGTTACGAAGATATGTTGCGAAGCGACGTTTACGGCTTTTACGAAGTTGACGTGAATACACACAGTGTAAAATTGGTCGAATTTCGGTCAAAATTGGAAATAATTCTCAATAGCAAACGAGTATATTGCAGCATAAATTGTAAAATTTCTCAACACTTTTAAGCACAATTAAGAATTTTGAAAAGCTTTTTTATTAATCTAAAATAGGAATGCTATTCAATCAAATTATTTGTAAATTCGTAAATAAAAGCTTTGCCCAATCTTGTACCTGTGATGATATTTGCTCTAATATATCGTAAAATTACATATTTCGGTGTCATTGAATTACAAATTACAAAATATAAATTTTTCACAACAAGTTGTAATAAAAATGTGTAAAATAATTTGAAAAAAATACTAAAATACTAAAAAAAATACAAAATTCATAGTCCATCGCGTCATTACTTGTACAATAAACTAGAAAAGTAGAAAATCATGTAGGTATCTCAAAATAAAATCAAGTAACAAATGTTCCATAGAATTTATTACAAAAATCTAACTCAAGTAAAATTTGCCCAAAGCATTATCTTTTTGTGATTTAACCTCGATTACGTTTAAGGTTACATCTTTCGGCGTTATTACAAAATTCCGAGTATTATATTTGTAGCAAAAATGTGTAAAATAATTTCAAAAAATACAACATCATTACACAATTCAGGGTAAATCACTTCATTAATATGTAAAATCCAATAGAAAAGTAAAACATTTCGTGGATTTCAAAATAAAATCAAGTCACAAATATGCCATAAAATTTATTCTGAAAAATGTAACTCATGTTCAACTTTGGGCCAAAGTCTTTGGCAAAGGATTGCTATTCATCTTTTTATGATGTTAAGTGGAGTACATCGCAAAGTTACACTTTTCGACGTTATTAAATTACAATTTATAAATTCTTGACAATAATTTGTAATAAAAAAGTGTGAAATAGTTTGTAAAAAAATACTAAATTTTTACAAAAATTTCGAGTAAATTGCTTCAGTAAATTAAAGCCTTACATAAAAATCTAATAAATATGTAGAAAAGTAGAAAATCGTGTATTTCGTCCGTTACATTACCATTGAAATTCAGTGAAAATGAGGCTGGACTCTCAAAATAAATAAATAGATTTCCTCGGAAACGCAGATTTTCATTTGGGTCCGTGTTTACTCGATCGTTTCTAATATCACGGGTCACACGCTCTCATCACGTCTCGCCGCACATCAAATTGAATTGTAATCCTGGTCAAAGAATGAAATCTCTCGTGCTTTCAGCACTTATGTGGATTTTGTTCTGTTTTCTAAAACTCTATTTAAATTTTGGGAACTTAGAGTAAAAAAAAACAGGCTGGGATATAAAATTTCGTAAACAATTTAGGATTTGGTAGAATTTTGTTACAAATTGCAATTTACAATGTAATTTGTGTACAAAAGTGTCGTTGTTTTTTACAATTTTTAAATTAGAAGCGCAAGTAAAGCTTTGTACAAATATGTACTTCTACAAAATCCATCGCAAAATTCTTACAATTTTTTCTGTAAT
Source organism: Folsomia candida (assembly GCF_002217175.1). Classification (NCBI taxonomy): domain Eukaryota; kingdom Metazoa; phylum Arthropoda; class Collembola; order Entomobryomorpha; family Isotomidae; genus Folsomia; species Folsomia candida. The sequence continues at coordinate 1,095,478 of NW_019091227.1, forward strand.
TGATCCATCCATCAAATCCGAGGTATATAAAAGAAATTATCAAATTTTTGCACAAAATATGCACATCTTGTTCATAACGTGCAGCACGCTGATTTTAGTTATGGTATTTTTTAAAAACTTGTTGACACGTGAGGCATAACTGTTTTAGAAAAATAACGAAAAAATATGAAAATTTCAAATTTTCCCAATAACATGTACAACTTTCTATCCAAAAATTAATTTTATGAGGATGACTATCACATGTAGTGAATAGATTAGAATTATTTCGAGTTATCAGGCTGAATATACCACAAGCAAGTCACACAATGTACATATTAATAAATAGGTTGAGTTTCATTAAAGTGAGAAAAAAACAGGGTGGGATAAAAGTTTGAGTATTTTTTTTTTGTTTGGAGAATTTTATGTAATTTGTGTATGTAAGTGTCGTTATTATTTGTCATTTGTAACTGAGGCTAAAATTTGTGAAGTAAAGCTTTCCATCTACAAAATCTGATCATAAAAGCCGTATAATGTTTGTGTAATTCATGCGTCAAAATCGGGGTACTGGAACCTTCGCAAGCCTGTTTCCTCAGAAACGTGAAATGTTTTTTGTCATTTTGTTTGTCATTTTTTTTGCTGAAAGGCTTTCTTAAAGAGTTGATTTTTGGATATGCAAGCTTTAGACGGGACGTCGCCCCATAATTTTTACCCAGCATTTTTTTAACATGAACGCATTTTTTGAAAATTAGTTTTTGCATTTTACTAATTACAAATATTATCAAGAAATTAAACGAAGTAACTAATTTAGCGAAAATTTGTGAGTTAAGACGCCGAAATAAAATATTCATAATTCTATATTTCTACAATAATTGTTTTAGATCGATCGTTGTTGCCTCAGGTTGTTTATAAATTAGGGTTTTGATTTTTACACCGGTAAAATATAAAATACAATTTTGCTCAAGGTTAGGCTATGGTTTATATTTCTGAGATAAGTTCTTATCTACAAAACTAACCCACTAGCTTCAATATACAGCCTTACATTCCACCCTGTTAAAAATATTTCAAAATCAAAGTGTAAAAAAACATGAATTTTCCTGTATTCTTTTGCATTATTTTAAATTCAATCACCAATTAGCAATAGAATGATACCAGTAATTTTCCCCCAAAAATATATGACCACCCCCTGACCTCAAAGTGGGGGGGTCTAATTTTCCCCAAAGTTGATTAGATCCTCCCCCCTGGGGTCATATGTATGATGCTGCAAACAGAACTCAATTATCTCGATGCATTCTCCCGTTCTTCTGGTGACAGACGACAGACAGACAGACAGACAAAATCTCCGGGTTTCACCTTGTAACAAACAACGACAAAGCCATTATCTTAAACTATGCAAGACAGTTCAAAAACTCTGCGATACTTTAAACGGCGTATCGTAGTTGCAAATAAAAATCCTACACTGTTAAGAATCTGGTAGAGAAACATATGAACTCCGTACTGGTAATAACTTTCTACGAGATTGGTAGTAGTTTGTTTCTTATTAGTGGTAAATTTTTCATTACGTATGAAATCTTCTATCGAGACGTTTCTTTTGATTTTTTGAAAATCTAGTAAATTACGAATCGCGAAAGTAATATTTACGAAAGTAGGTTGTGCTATAATGTTTGAAACTTTAAAAAGTCATAAGTCGCAGCACTTCTTTGCTGGAAAATCATTTCATTTGCTAGGAAATTTATTCTATAATTTCATAAATTTTGCACCTTTTTTAAATTCAATTCATACGAATTTTTGTAATCCCCGGAAATTTGTAAACTGATGCTACAAACTTGTATATACACGGTTAGTGTGAAGTTAACTGGGCTAAAAAACGGGTTAATCTGCTTTAATTTAATTCACGATTAGCAGGCATTGAAATTTTCTTTCTTGATTAAAAAATTATGGCAAGGTCAATTATCATCTTGAATCTTGTAAGACAGTTGAAAAACGCTGCTATACAATAAACGACGTTCTGCATTTGCAAATTTATTAAAAAATTTACGAGGATGATTTTTTTTTATGAGAAAAACCTTATAAATTACGAATCGCTAAAATAATATTTCCGAAAACAGTTCGTGTTTTAAAAATTGATATCTCGTATTTTTTATTGGGAAATTTATCGTAGAAAATAATCTACTGCAGTTAACACAAATTCTGCATCCTTATGTGAAATTCAAGTCACACAAATTTTTGTAATCCCGAAAACTATACATATTTTTGTAAATGCATGCCATGGTGCAAAGTCCATGAGACGGAACCTTGTTTTAACTAGATTCATGATTAGCAGGCATTGCAATCCTTCAATATGCTAAATCAATGTGCATCTAACGATTTATAATTTTTGGTAAGCCCTAATAATTAAGCCCTGAAAATTATTTGTGTTTGGGACCGTATGCCTCTTAGTGGGCAGTTTCATGGTACAAAGAATTAAAATAAATTTAAAAAATTTATTATGCATGAGCGCATTTGTTACACTGAAAATTATGCGGTGACGATGATAACCAGGAAGTAAATGTATATATAACTATACCGCCATGCATGGTTATAAATTTCTCACTGACTTATTAATTTCTAATCGACTGGTTATAAATTTCTCACAGACTGGTTATAAAGTTCTTACTGATTGGTTATTCATTTCTCACCGACTGGTTATTCATTTCTCACCGACTGGTTATTCATTTCTCAATTACTGGTTATAAATTTCTCAATTACTGGTTATAAATTTCTGATCGACTGGTTATTAATTTGTTAACTGTGGTGATAAATTTATTTGTAAACGAGTCGGTGACAAATTCATAGCCATATTGATAGAGTCATATATCTTTACTTTCTGGTTATAAGCGTAACCGCATTTTTTTCACTGTAATGTAAACGTACATAAGGTAAGTAATTAGAAATGTATATAGATTTATCTTCTTATTTCGTTATACCTAATCGTTTGATAATCAAATCTTTCGGCGTTATGAAATCACAAAATATGAATTCCTCACAACAATTTGTAAAATTGTGTAACATATGTTGAAAAAATACAAAATTCTGGTTGAATCGCCTCATTAAATTAAAGCCTGGTTAAAATCTAAAATAGAAAAGTAGAAAATCGTGTATTTTTGTGAACTTTGAAATTCATTCATGTTTAAACCAGAGTGTGCAAGGGCAAAAAGACATGACGTGCCTAAAATGCCTTTTTGCCTATTAGGCATGTGAATTTTGGCCATGCCCGATTATCCGAAATGCCCTTTTGGTAAAATTGGGGTAATGTAATAATACGATCGTATGCATGCTATTTAGTTAGTCGTTCACAGTTAACAGGATTTGTCGATATTTGAACAATTAAGTTATTTATACGACATCACAAATTATACACATCTTGAAGTGTGTAACTATTCATAAACGCCTATACCTATTATTATAGTGTGTAACTTAATAATCTTGTGGAGTAGTTGTGGCAAGGTTGACAACATTTTAATGTAAAGCCAATTTCATAAAATGCTCCATAAAAATGACCATGAAAATATAATCATATTCGCATTTAAATATTTTACTTTTTTGCACCAATGTTAAATTTGGCAGATTCAATTATCTCCTACACTGATTAAACAAGCTTATTCAGGAATTAAGAACTCGGAAATACTTTCTGTCAGATTTAACAGAGTGCAAATAGAAAATTTCTCAAAACCTTTAAGCAGAACACAAATAACAATTTTGAAATTCTTGTTTAAAAGTCTAGTTTGCAAATCAAATTGGAAAGTAAAGTTCAATATCAAAATCAAAATTTTGTAACCAAGTAAACGACTTGGTGCTATATGATCTTTTTGTGATATTAGCTCGAAGACATTGTAAAATTATATCTTCCGACGTTATGAAATTACAAATTATAAATTCTAACAATTCATAAAATAATTTTCAAAAAAATTCGAAATTATTACGAAATTCCGAGTAAATTGCCGCATTAAATCGTAAAATCTACTCTAGAAAAGTAAGAAAATCGTGTATTTCGTTGTTTCATTGCCACTAAAATTCAGTGAAAATGAGGTTGGACAAGGGTTCTCAAAACAAATAAATTTCCTCAGAAACGCACACTCAAAATAAGGTAGTAATGAATCATTACCATGCGGAATGACTATGTGGCTCTACCACGTCGGTTACGATTTGTCGCAGAAAAGGTAATAATAAGTTCAGGGAAATTCAAATTTAATACATAATGGTATTCACGTCCTTAATATTTGGTAATGAATTTGAATTTCCCTGAATTTATTATTACCCTTTCTACGACAAATCGTAACCGACGTGGTAGAGCCACATAGTCATTCCGCATGGTAATGATTCATTACTACCTTATTTTTGTTAAAATATGCATGTTAACAAAGTTTTCCATATTTATCAATTTTTAAGTTTGTCGACTTTTATGAGGGCTGAGCATTTTCCAACCTTTTTCCCAGGACAAGGGATTAAAAGGGTCCTTTTGTTTTTATGCCTCATTAGAAGGGACACTTCGTTTGAGCATAACTCTGCGTAGTTTGTATGGTCACTTCTGACCACATATTATTACATATGTATGAATGTCTCCTATGTACTGTCAAAACCTTAAAACCAAGTTGTTTAATAAAAATCACCATCAGTCTAAAAATATCTTCCAGCGAGATCATTTTTACTTTCAATTTTGAGTGCAGATTTGGATTTGGATCTGTGTTTACTCGATCGTTTCTAATATCACGGGCAACACGCTCTCATCACGTCTCGTCGCACATGAAATTGAATTGTAATCCTGGTCAAAGAATGAAATCTCTCATGCTCTCGACACATTTGTGGATTTTGTTCTGTTTTCTACAACTCTATTTAGATTTTGGGAACTTCGAGTGAGAAGAAACAGGGTGGGGTAAAAATTTGAGGAATAATTGGAGATTTTTTTTTTAGATTTTCGCAGAATTTTATGTAATTTGTATAAGTATCGTTATTATTAGCATGTGCAAATAATGCTAAAGTTTTGTAAGATTACGTATTCATAGAAAATCTCGCACATAAAATTCATACAATTTTTATGCAATCAATTTATTTATAAAACTTATGGATAAAATGCTATAAGAAATTTTTGCACAAAATTGCACACCTTGTTGCTACGCTAACAGATAACTTTACTTTTAATGGTGGTGTTTTTTTTTATAAATTTGTTGATATACTAAGGTCAACGGTAGCGTACATGGAAAAATATCAAGATTTTGGGATTTTGTGACACGAATGTACAAGTTTCTATTCAGAAATAAATTTTATGATAAATCACTTTATTCATGTAATTATCAGATGCAAGCAAGCCGACTATCGTGCTAATTTGTCATCAGATGATATTCATTATGATATCATTATGATAATTTGGTAACAACCGTGGGTGACTTTGCCTACTTCACAATAATTGAATCAGAAAATTTATACCGTTGGGTTTGCATAAAACCCTTCAAAATTAGTGAAATAGAGATACACATCCGTGCAAAAAATCTAGTTCATAAAATTTGTTTTAATTCATTCATATGTCAAACTCGGGTACTGTCAACCTCACAAGCCCGCTTATTCAGATGCATGAAATGTTTTTGGAATGTTATCAAAGCTGACAAGGGAGATTACGACATAATTGCAAAATTTTATTTATGTATTTATTTATTTTTTTTTGGGGGGGGGCTTTTTAAATGGTTGATTTTTAGTATATTCAAGCTTTGACGAGACGTCGTCCCACCATTTTTTAGAGTGATCTACCCATAATTTTGTAATAATTTCGTGAAAATTGTTTTACGCACTTTACAAATTTTTGTCAAGAATTTAATTAGATGAAGCCAGTAATTTAATTAAAATTAGTGAGATTAAGACGCCGAAATGAAATGTATATCTTCTCGTATGTTAATAATATTGTTTTAGATCGGTAACTTCTGCGACTGCGGTTTTTTGTTCTTAGATTGTGGTTTTGATTTGCACAAATTTAAGATTAAATTTAACTCAATCTGTTAAAGTTTATACTTCTGAGATAAATTTTAAAAATCTTATCTGTAAAAATCATCCACTAGGCAGTTTCAATATTCAGCTTCACAGTTCACTCATTTTATTAAAATATTTCAAAACCAAAATGTAAATCAATGAAATTTTTAGTATTTTTTTGGAATATTCTAAATTCAATCACCAATTTTTTCGTAGTGTAATTTGTTATTAAAGGAATTAACTTTGCAAAAAATGTACAAAATTCCTGAAATATTCTAGTTCTGGTCGAGATATCGACAAATGAGGAAATCTAAATATGTATATCATATAGGGTTTTCACTTCATAACTGTCGTAAATAGCGTAAATTTACGATATCATGCTTACGAAGTTTGGTAACTATACGCAAGATTGAGGCATCTTTTCGTTCATAAAAAAATTTCGTAACAATAAAAAATCATGACGTTTCGAACACCATCGTTACCGATGATATTAGGCAATGAAAAACTAAAAACAATTTTTACAAAATATTTTTAAGACGGGTCTTTCACATCAATCCTTCGTAAATGACGTAAATTTACTAAATATTTTTTTTACGAATCCACAGTTACGAAGGTCGTTAAAACCCTCGTAATAAATACTTAAAAAATGTTTATTTGAACGCTATATAAATCGAAAAAATTCAAAATGCATAAATTATAGATAAACATTCTTATGCATACATAAAAAGCATACGTAAAAATGCTCTTCTTTATGTACGACGAACCCTGGAAGGCTCTGGTCGAAGGACCTTCACGACGGGCAAGATTAAGCGGGTTTTCGCCCTGTTTAACGCCTCAGCGAAAAAGCTAGTGGATTACATCGACGTCCAAACTGGAGGGGAAGTCGACTTTGTCGCGGCATATACAAAATTCACGACAGGTACGATCGCGTCCGCGGTTTGTGGCATGGATTCGCGTACTTATCATTACAATTTACAATTTATGGCTTATCAATATTATTTTTTTTCGGTTTAAAGATTATAACATTCTGACGCCCACTTCAAAATATGTGAGGAACAAATCCCTCCACTTGCTTTGATTCATAAAAAGTTGTGGAATTTTTTTCTACATAATTTTTAAACTCATACTTTAAAGGAAAAGAATAATATTAACAAGCTATAAATAGTAAATAAATTGTAATTATGTTGTAAGTACAGTTAAATTAAATATGTGCCAGTGTCCTCGATGAGCAAATGGGTTGAGATTTCAGTGAGATGAATGAGGATCGGGTGGTGAAAGGATACCTACGCTACTAAAAGCATGGCGAAAATGACCGTTCCGCGCGTCACTAAAATCGTCACCGCTTGACCAAATGTCATTTTGACACGGAGATTTTGCCACATCATTGGACTAGTATTAAAAAATACGTCGAATGTATATGATGGTTATGCTGGGAGCTCCGGGCACTATAAAAGTTTCCCTCGTCAGCATGTCCCCGTGAAACGTGGTTTTAAATGCGAATTTTTAAAATGACATAATTGTTTGGGGTAAATGTACCTTTTTCTAATTCAGTGCAAAGTTAATTCTTGACAGAGCACAACTATCAATTTGAAAAAATAGCAAATTTATTTTTGAAACGAACTGTAAAAAATCTTTTGCAACTGCTGCACTCCGTTTAAGATATCGCAGAGTTTTTGAGCAATGTTAAATTCATTAGATCCAAAGTTAGGGTTTGACAATTTTATTTATTTTTGTGAAAAAAATTCAACGTCTTCAAATGCAAGTTTGGTAAATTGTCAATTTGTAAAAAAATAGTGAACTCGTTTTTGACGAAAGGTATTGCAAAAAATGACAAATGAAGTAGAGATTTTCTTCAAATCGATTGTTTTGTAGGACCAAAAATTGACTTAACATTAAAGTATTAAAAGTAGCATTTATCTTAAAAATCGTACTATTGAAGGCATTTTAGAAATCCGCATTTAATGTGATTGAATCAGGGCAGACTAAGATTAAAAATCTATGCCACATCTAATCCTTATCATTTTCCACCTTAAGGGCGAGGTCAAAGGTCAAGTCGCTGACCTGCTGGATGACGACGGGATAGTGTCGAACTGCGTGCTGTTCATCGTCGCGGGGTACGACACGACGCAGTCACTGTTGCTCTTTTGCGCGTATGCGTTGGCGATTCATCCCGAAATTCAGGACAAATTGAGGACCGTGGTGGACGAGGGGTTGGAGCAGAGTGGGAGCGATTTTACGTACGAGTAGGTCAATCAGATGACGTATTTGGATATGGTTATTAATACACTCAAAATAAAAATTTGTCAAATCAACACCGCCGGTGTCAATATATGACTTAACCGCCTTGGTTACAATGTTGAATCCGAGTTATGATGATTTTGATACCGGTAGTTATAATGTTATTACCGGACGGAAAAAATTCGTTACTACTCGGAATCACAATTGTAACCAAGGCGGTTAAGTTATATATTGACACCGTTTTGTTTTGAGTGTGGTAACAGAAACGCTCACATATTTAAAAAAGCTTAAAATTATTTGCTAAAGGGCATCCCAAAAGTAAGGTGCAGCTCGGTCAAGCATTGATTTTAAGGGTACGGGCGGGGAAAAAATTGATCAGAGATAAGTCATATTTTAGGTGATGTCATGTAGATTAAGACAACTGATTTCAGATTTCATCAAAAAATCTTGTCTATGCATTACACGAGCCGGAATCCAAAAACTCGGAAGTGTCGATTTTCACACGCACGAAAATTCATATCGGCGTGATTAGAAAAAGACGATTGATTACTTCGCCAGGCAAGAAAAACGTAGATTCGCTGTCGACCTAATAATTACAAGATGTGAGTTTGCCGGTGACATGAATTGCAAAAGAATATCAGGTCAGACGGTTATCCAGTCGACGAAAAGAAATGTCGAGAAAATTAGGATGTTCTCAAAGAAGCGTCCCGCAATTCCATGATTGCCGTATCCACAACACAAAAGATATCGAACTCAACGATATGTCGAATTAAACTTCACGTCTTAGGCATGAAAGGGTGTGTAAAGCAATCGGCAAAGAAAAATGTATGGACCCAGCACCATCAAGCTAAAACAGCATGCAGAAAAATTTCCAAAAAAGGGTTAAGCAAACTCGTGGTTATTTATGATGAAATCTAAGTGACCACTGACCCTGATCATGTCCCCGATCGTACATATTTTCAAGCAACTACTCCAGTAGATGCAAAATGCGAAGATAGACTAAAGCCAAAGACAATGTTTCAAAAGAAAACCTTGGTTATTCATGCCCCCGAACACATTGGATGAGATACACAAAAACCAAACAACGCTAAAAATGTATCTCAAACACCTGGTATCGAGAACTTCTGGGCCAATTGTCGAAGACAATATTCTACACGAAAGAAAAAGTTTGCAATCGTTCGTTGATTTCGAAAGTTTGGAGCAGAATCGCAAAGGACATTTAGGAAAAACCGTGAAAACGACCCTTCGGCGGAGCTCGGAAGAACCTAATATCTCTAAGTTACAATAGGATAGGAAATTGGTTTAACGATAAAACTAACACATACAGATCCTAAGCTTTTATGTAAATTTAGTTTCTTCGAACAAAATTGAATTACAACAGAATGAGGGCCGTTTTTCCATCTGCACTTTACATATGGGATGCCCTTTATTCACATAAAAAACGCCTTGTTTTTACGGATTTGGTGCATATATTTTCTGTAAATTCTGCAAATTTCAAAATTTTTCCAGTACAATCAATTTTTTTGAAATCCAATTTTATAAAGTCCACCCACATTTTTGGTAGTTCGGTTTGTGTTTAACCCCTTAATTTTGAATGTTGTAATCTACATATTAAACTTACTGTTGAATTAGATATGTAACAACTTTTAAAACCTGACGTGTCATATTTATTACTGGGAAATTTATTATATAATTTCATAAGTTTTTTACCTTTTGTAAATTCAATTCATTTTTAAAATTGTCCTCATAAGGATGATTTTCAATCTTACATCTTGTGAACCAGTTCAAAAACGATGCGAAACTTTAAACGACGTACCGGAATTGCAAAAAAAAACCTATTTTTTTGTATGTGACTTTCTACCCGTTTTTTTCGTATGCGGGAAAACCTTGTGAATTAAGAATCGCCCAAGTCGCATAATAAATATAATGTATCATATTTCTTACTAGGAAATTTATTATATAATTTCATAAATTTTGCACCTTTTGTAAATTCAATTCTGCACGGAAACATTTTATAATCCAGGAAACTGTATGTATATTTTATAAGCTCCTGATACAAACTTTTGCAAAATATGTGCACGTTTTGTGAGATGATACGTATTTATTGGGTTACGAAGGGATTCATCTGCTTTACATAATTAAATTCAAGATTAGCAGGCATCGGAAAAAAATGAGACGAAGATGCAATTTCCATCTTAAATATTATTAATTAGTTCAATGACGCTGCAATGCTTTAAACGGCGTACGGCTGCTACAAAAGATCATACTTCTCAATGTGTCTTTCTACACGTTTTTTTTTCATGCGGAAAACCTTGTAAATTATGAATCGCTCAAGTAACATTTACGAAAGTACTTTGTGTCACAGAGTTCAAAATTTTAAAAACTGATGTTTGTATTGGGAAATGTGTTGGAAAATTGCAAAAACTTTCTAACTTTTTGAAATTCAGTTCACACGATTTTTCATAATCTATAAAACTGTATGCATATTTTATAAATTCATTATTATACAAACTTGTGCAAAATATGTGGCGAGAAGTTTAGTGGGTTAATCGGCTTTAATTAAATTCAAGATTAGCCGGGATTGAAATTTTCTTATTTTGTTCATAAAATAATTATGACAGTCATGATCTTAAATTTTATTAAACTGTTCAAATACACTACGATGCTTTAATTGGCGTATCGCAGATGCAAAAAAAGTGATCTTTGCGAAAGTTGTGTTATAAATATAATGTTAATATTTTGAAAAACTGATGGGTCGTATTTTTTATTATGCAATTTATTATATAATATCATAAATTTTGTCCCTTTTGGAAATTCAATTCACCCGAATTTTTGTAATCCCGGAAACTGGTGGGAACATTTGATAAACCCATGACGCAACCTTGTACAAAATATGTGTATGTTTAGTTAGAAGCTTATTTTGTTACAAACGCTCTAATCTGACTTAAATTTAAGATTAGCATGCATTAATTTTTTCATAACATAATTATAATTAACATTCCTAGAAGCTCAACCTAAAACATTGTCAAATATTTAGTTCAAAAACGCTGATCTTCCTTAAACGGCGTACGGAAATTGCAAAAATTCTTATGTGACATTCTATTCTAGAATAATGTTTTTTTGGTATGCGGAAAACCTTATAAATTATGAATCACTAAAAGTTTACAAAGATTTGTATACTAATTTCCCTTAGAAATAGTTGTACAATTTCGTAAAAGCTTCTCCCGGTAATAATTCTTACCCAAAATACTCAGAAATGCCGAAAAAATGGTCGAAATTTTCTGGCAACTTTCATAATTTCCGAAGTATATTCGAAAATTTCTCAAAAATGCTCTAAAATTCCCGGAAACTTTGCCCCGCTTTCCCAGCAAACGCGCATCTATGCACCATAAATAGAATTTTGACAAAAATAACAGAATTTACAAAGTTATCAATGACTGCGTGAATCGTCTCATTGCTATTTAAGAAAATCATTTTTTTTTAATTCGCCCCAAAATTTCAGAAACGCGATTCTACCCACACCGACCATGGATCGTGGTTGTACTCAAGATTGCGCCGTCCCCGCGACGGATGTCGTGATCAAAAAAGGCGACGGGATCATTGTCCCGGTGTATATTTCACTTTCGAAAAACCAAACAACCTCTCAGAAAATTTTCCAATGAATTTAGACTACGTATTAATATTGGCTGAATAGCAACACATGTTGAATTTTGTCAAAGCATTATCTTTTTGTGATGTTATCTCAAATATATCGTCAACTTAAATCTTTCGATTACAAAATATAAATTCTTGACAAAAGGTGTAAAATAATTTGCGAAATTACATCCAACTTAGGAGCGAATCGCCTCAATAAATCGTGAAATCAACTACTGTTCGTCCTGTATTATTGGTCGCAACAAATTTTGAAAGGTTGCCTGGCAGATTATTTATTTTTTAATTAGCAACCAAATAACCTCTCAGAACATTTTCCAAGAAATTGTGACCAAATTTCCAAGAACATTAATATTTGATGAACAGTAGAAAAGTAGAAAATCGTGTATTTTTCGGATCTCAAACTAAAATGAATAAATCACAAATATAGCATAAATTTATATAATTTTGCCAACCAAGACAGAATCTAATCTTTTTATGATGTTGTCCGGAGTGCATCGCAAAGTTATGCATTTCGACGTTATTAAATTACAAGCTATAAATTCTTGGCACAAATATAATAAAAATACAGTGTAATAAAAATGAGTACAATAGTTTGCAAAAACATGAAATTGTTACTAAATTCCGAGTAAATTGCTTCATTAAATTAAAGTCTTTCATATAAACCCAATAAATACAAAAATAGAAAATCGTGTCTTTAGTTGGCCTCGTTGCCACTAAAATTCCGTGAAAACAAGGCTGGACAAGGGTTCTCAAAACAATAGATTTCTTCGGAAACGCAGATTTGGATTTGGATCCGTGTTTACTCGATCGTACGCTCTCATCACGTCTCATCGCACATCAAATTTACGAAGATTTCAAAGTAAAATCAGGCCACAAATATATAAAAAATAAAAAAAATAAAAAATAAAAAAAATAAAAAAAATAAAACTAATTTATATTCAAGGTTTCAAAGCACTCATCTACACATCAAATTTATTCTAGTACATTGTAAAATCACATCTTGCGACGTTATCAATTTACAAAGTATAAATTCTTAAAAACAATTTGTAGCAAAAATGTGTAAATAATTTCACAAAATACAAAATTATTACAAAACTCTGGATAAATCACTTCCTTAATACGTAAAATCCAATAGAAAAGTAGAAACTCGTGTGTTTTGTGGATTTCAAAATCAAATAAAATCTCAAACATGCCATAATTTTTTTAAAATATGTGTTCAATTTTGTAAAACCACCGTATAACCTATTAATTTTTGATACCATCCAGTACATCGTAAAGTTAAATCTTTAGAAGTTACCATTTGTAAAACTGTGTAAAATAATAAATTTCGTATTTTTGCAAGTTATCAGATAATTTGCAAAAATACGAAATTATTACAAAATTCGGAGTGAATTGCCTCATTAAATTAAACCCTTGTTTTAAAATCTTTAAGAGAAGTAGAAAATCGTGTATTTTGTCCGTTTCATTACCACTGAAATTCAGTGAAAACGAGGCTGGACAAGGGTTCTCAAAATAAATAAGTTTCCTCGGCAACGCAGATTTTCCATTTGGATCCGTGTTTACTCGATCGTTTCTAATACCACGGGTCACACGCTCTCATCACGTTCCGTCGCACATGAAATTGAATTGTAATCCTGGTCAAAGAATGAAATCTCTCGTGCTCTCGGTGTATGTGGATTTTGTTCTGTTTTCTACAACTCTATTTAGATTTTGGGAACTTCGGGAGGGAAAAAAGACAGGGTTGGGTAAAAATTTGAGCAATAATTGATCTATTTCGCAGAAGTTCTTGTAATTTATATACGTATCGTTATTATTAGCACGTGTAAATGATGCCTAAGTTTTGCAAGATTATATAAATATTCATGGAAAATCTCGCGCATAAAATCCTTATAATTTTTGTGTAATTCATGCATAACATTCTATAATAAATTTTTGCACAAAATTGCACACCTCGTTCTACCGCTAATAGAGAAGTTTAGTTTTAATTGTTGTGTTTTTTAGTAAAATTATTAATACCTGCGGTATTACTATTACGGAAGCATGCACGGAAGAATGTGAAAATTTGGGTATTTTTGTAACATAAAATATACAAGTTTCTATTCAGAAATAAATTTTATATCATATAGACTACTTATGTATTTACATATCAGTAGTTATCAGATGTAAGCCTGGATTCTGCTGTGCTAATTTGTTATCGAACGATATTCATTACAGTAAGTAATTTGGTAACAACCGTGGGTAACTTTGCCAACTTCGCAATAATTGAGTCAGAAAATTTATACAGTCGTGTTTACATAAAATCCTGCAAAATTATACATATTCGTTCAAAATCTGGTTCATAAAATTCGTTTTAATTCATTCATGCACTCTAAGAAATTTTACCACCAGCGCGGTGGTCATATGTGACTCTACCGGCAGGTGGCAGAAGACCACCGGATGGTGGATGCCCATCACCAGCTCAGTGATGATCAATCACCGTGCGGTGGTGCAGTTGTCACCTTGCGGTGGTTGCAGCTGTCACCATTCCGGAAGAGTCACATATGACCACCGCGTGGTGGTTATCACCAGGTTTCTTAGAGTGTGTGTCAAACTCGGGTTCTGTCAACCTCACAAGCTCGCATTCCTCAAAAGAATGAAAAGTTTTTAAAAGCGGAAGGTTATCAAAGCAGACAAGGAGATTACGACATATTTAATTGCAAACTTTTTTAAATTTTTTTCAAATTATTTTTTGGGAGGTGGGGTCTTTTCGAAGGCTTGGCTTTTAGTATATGCAAGCTTTTAACGAGACGTCGCCCCGCTATTTTTTACAGTGATATACCAAGAATTTTGTAATACGTTTTATAAATTAGTTTGCACATTTTACAAATTGTTGTTAAGAATTTAAATGAAGTCAGTAGTTTAATAAAAATTTGTGAGATTAAGACGCCGAAGTAAAATGTTTACGTTTTCATATATAAATAATATTATGTTAGATCGGAAGTTTCTTCGTTAACTTGTGATTAGATTATGGTTTTGATTTGAACAAATTTAAGATTAAATTTAGCTCAAGGTTATGCCATGGTTTATATTTCTGAGATAAATTTCAAAAATCTTGTCTGCATAATAAAAATCATCCACTAGACAGCTTCAATATTCAGCCTCACAGTTGACCAGTTTATTAAAACATTTAAAAATCAAATTGTAAAAAAATAAAATTTTCTGTATTTTTCGCAATATCTTAAATTCTATCACCAATTTATTTCTAGTACGATTTTCATTAAAGAATGACAGTACAATAAATTACAAAATTCCTAAAATATTTATATCATAATAAATATAGAAAAATATTGAAAAATATTTATTTTGAATGCTACATACACAAATCGAAAAAAATGCATAAATAAACATTCTCTGTAAACATTTACAAGTACATTTTGTACGAAATTTATAATTCTACTTTTCTAAGCAGCATCTAAAAAATAATTTTCGGTTTGAACTATTCGTTGAAATAAAAACTAACTATAACTAATGGCACATTTGATATTTTTTTCGACTCGTCGATTCATCACTCGTAAATTACTCCATTCGTCAATAAAGGTTAAACTTGAACCAATGCTGGTTCTGGTGGTAAAAAAGAGTTATTCTTGTCCCAATGAACTCTACGTTCTTCAAAGTGATTTGTGACACAAATTTTATGTTGGTTGGCATTAACTTGTTTTTTTTTTTGCTTGTCCAATCTCATGACCTAATCCTCAACTGATGCAACTGTGTTGTCGTGTTGATTGCAAATATTTCTAACACCTGCGAATTTATACAAATCGAAAATTTCCTTATATTTGTCACACCATGCAATCCACTTCATTCCGAACAAATCGAGCCCACAGTGCTCGCGAGTATTACCTACTTATTTTGCATAAATATATCCCAAAAAATTGCATATTGCAAATTTTTTGCATCTGCGTGCGCTTTCGTAACAAATCCAACATCCGCGTGTTCTTGTGGATTAAATATTTCACCATATTTGGTGTAAGGAGTCAAATTTTCAAATTTTCTGCACAGTTTCAACCTGCATATATAGATGTGTGATACATATATCTGTATTTACATTCACGTATCGACTCGGTAGCAAAACCAGTCTACTAATAAGTGCATATGTATCATACATATTTTCGTACTACATAAAAAAATTCTCAATTTTTCTGCACAGTTTCAATACTATAAAATTCGCAATATTTCTGCTCCAAGTTTCAATCTGCACCTATTGACTTTTACATATCCACTCCTCCATAACAGAATTCGTCTCCACGTGCTCTAGTAAATATTTCGTCCCTGAATACAAAATTCGCAAATTTTCAGCCCCACAATACCATGCAACTCGCCACGTACCTCCTACTTCTAAATATGTAAATGACTTTTTACCCATTTTTTCTTTCTGCGCGGAAAACCTTGTAAATTATAAATCGCACAGTATACATATTTACGAAAGAAGTTTGTGTCACAATATTCAAAATTTTAAAAATTCATGATGAGAAGTTTGTCATATAATTTCATAAATTTTGTACCTTTCGAAAATTCAATTCAATCGAATTTATTTACGGAAATTGTTTATTTTGAAATTGAAATTGTATATTTTATAAGCACATGGCTCAAACATATATTGCATATTCCAAAATAAGTACACGTTTAGTGAGAAGTTTACTGGGTTACAAACTAATTAATCAGCTTTAATTAAATTCTTTTTAAATAAAATAATTCTAACGAGATTAACCAGGATTTTAAATTTTGTCTGACAGTTCAAAAATGCTGCAATAACAAAACTGCGTTCTGCAATTGTAAAAAATTCTGAAAACTGTCATAAATCTGGTTCAGTTATATATATATACTCCGTGTTGGTATTGAGTTGGTAATAACTTCATACCGGATTGGTAGTGATTTGTTCCTGAGTGATACCGATAAATTTGTCATTACCGCAACATTACTCAACCGTAATTCCCATAAATTTGATTAAAATTTACTCAATTTTGAGTAAAATTGCCACCAAAGCAACTATTGAGTAAAATTTGCCCTGAGAAAGGTAAAAATTACTCAAGGCTGAAAGATTTTTGCTCAACATTGAGAAAATTTTACCTTTCTCAGGGTAAATTTTAGTCAATAGTTGCTTTGGTGGCAATTTTACTCAACTTTATTTACAGTGAACCTTTGTCGGTTATTAAATTACGAAATAAGAATTTTTTGAAACAATTCGTAACAAAAATGTGTAAAAATTATTAAGAAATACGGAATTTTTACATAATTGCGGGTCAATCGCCTCAATGAGTTAAAGATCATGGACAACAAAAAATGGTTCACGATGGGCCATTCGACAAATTGTTTAGACATGGTGACAACTTTGAATCGGGCAGAAATTTTTGCAACTTTTTCATAGCAGATTTTTACTATGGAGGTATCAACTATATATATACTTACAAATTTTTTACCAAGTTATTTAGAGAGAAAATTTAAAATATCCCGAAAATATTTTACGTTTCCAAAATTCTCACAAAAGTTTGGAAACGACGCAATTACCAGATTTGTTCAATGTTTTTTTTGTCTGGGTAATTTTTATGAGGGTTTTAACATTCAATTAAAATAAGTTAACAAACATTGTAGCTCGCAATGCGCCAAAAAAAATGGTTCCCCCACAAAAACTGGTCCACGACAGACTATTCTCGGTAATGAACCTAAATTTGATTATTAGTTATGCCATTAAAAAAATAATCTCATTTCGACGTAATTCAATTACAAATTTTTTGTACAAAATTTTAGAATATATGATACAGATATATCGTGAAATATATAAAAGTCTTCAATGTACCTATGTAAAGTTCGTGTAAAATAAAATAAAAATTTTGGAAATTTCGATGCAAAATCTTATCATGAAAATATATTCCTATTTGCATTTAAATATTTACACTTTTTTGCAGCAGTGCTAAATTTAGCAGATTCAATTATCTCGTACACTGATTAAAAGAGCTTACTTCTTCAGAAATTGACAAATCGGAATTTTGAAATAGTTTTTTTTAAGATTTAAAGACTGTTTGCTATACACTATTTGCAGAGTTCAAATAGTGTGAAATTGTTCGAATCATAATTTGAGGTAACTATAAATATGTAGGAAACGAGTTCATGCAAAACATAGTATAAAATTTCTTAAAACTTTTAACTATAATTAACAATTTTGAAATTCTTGTTCAAAAATCTAAAATCGAAATGCCAAGTGAAATTCAATAAAATTCTTGTAACAAGCTAAATTTCGTAAATTAAGCGACGATTCAATTATAATCTTTTATGCTATTATCTCACGTACATCGTAAAATCACATCTTTCGACGTTATTAAATTACAAATTATAAATTCTTGACAACAATTTGTAAAATACTTTTCAAACAAATACGAAATTATTATAAAATTCTAAGCGAGTTTCTTTGCCTCATTAAATCGTAAAATCCCCTGGAAAATTAGAAAATCGTGTATTTTGTCCGTTTCATTACCACTGAAATTCCGTGAAAACGAGGCTGGACAAGGGTTCTCAAAATAAATAGATTTCCTCGGAAACGCAGATTTGGATTTGGATCCGTGTTTACTCGATCGTTTCTAATATCACGGGCCACACGCTCTCAACACGTCTCGCCGCACATCAAATTGAATTGTAATCCTGGTCAAAGAATGAAATCTCTCGTGCTCTCGGCACGTATGTGGATTTTGTTCTGTTTTCTACAACTCTATTTAGATTTTGGGAACTTCGAGTGGGAAAAAACAGGGTGGGGTAAAAATTTGAGGAAATAATTGTTTAAAAAGTTTAGAATTTGGCAGAAGTTTATTACAATATGCAACTTGTATAAGTGTCGTTCTTATGCAAAAGAGATCTAGATTAGTGAATTGAAATTTTTGCACAAATAACAATAATATTCGTGATAAGTCTCGTTCATAAAATTCGAGGTATATTTGTAAAAATTTAATTTGCACATCCCGAGATGTGTAATTTTTTAAGTTAGGAAGCATCGTTCCTACCTGTAATTTTAAGGATGGCGTGTTTTGACAATATTGATGAAATCTGAGGAATCAGTGTTGTAAAACACAAGAAAAATTCTTGGATTAAAATTTTAATATTTTTCCCATTTTAGTGTAAGTTTCGTTTTGTACAAAGTTTTGTACAAGTTTGTATCCAGGAATAAATTTTATGAGGAATAACTATCGCATTTGTTTATTAAATAGATGCTGTAGTGGGGTAGTAAATATTTCACGAAATGTCTTTAGCTACGTAATGATTTTTCATTGAGGTAACCAATTTGATAACAATCGTGGACAAAATTTTTATCATTCGCAACGAGGAAATTCGCGCAGCCCTCGGGGTGCTTTATATAATCACTGCAAAGCAAATTACGCGTTATATAATATCAGTAATTATCACGCATTTATTGGTAAGTTTGTAAAATCAGTAAATTTCGTAAAATAAGTAATATAACAAACTTTTACAAAATAAAAAGACGCCCTTGATCTGTGCAAGTTTACTAAAATTTGGAAACTAATTTTTTTAGAACTATTTGTAAAATTTTATAAGTTTATAGAATTTATGTAATTTATGTAATTTTGTTAAAATCCATTGTTTTAAATCATTGTGGATGATTAAAAATATTATTGAAACTTTTCAAATTTAGATGACAGTGTAAATTGAGAAATTTATTTAGTAACTTCACCAAAATACGTACCTACGCTAATATTCCTCAGAAATATTTTGTAAAATTTTGTAAAGGTTTAAGTTTACAGAGTTTACAATGTTACCTCGTGAATTACCTCAATAATAATGCAATCATAAAATTCATACATTGGTTTTTGCATAAAACCCTGCAAAACCATGCTTCAATTTCATACCAAAAATTAATTAAAAGCTATTAGTGCCTAAAATTGACACTAATTTACCACAAATTCGAATAATTGCACTTTCTTGTGCAAACCCTGTCCCCTATTTTCTCCCAGTTGGAAAATTTGGCATAAATCGTGAGTATTTGCAATACATATTTATTTGCTCGCTTCCTTTCACTCGGCTACTTTCACTATTTTACAAAGTTACCAAGGCCTCCGTGAATTGCCTGTATAATTCCCCCATAAAATTTATACATACGTTTTTTCTAACAAAAACCTACCAAATCATGCTTCATTCAATCAAATGTCATATACCAAAAATTAATTAAAAGTTATTCGTGCGTAAAATTGCTACTATTGATTCGATTAATTTGCACTTTCTTGTGCAAGCAAACCCTGTCCTAGAGTTTCCCCCGGTTTGAAAATTTGGCATAAATCATGAATATTTGCAATACATATTTATTTACTGGCTTCTATCACCCGGTTACTTTCACTCTTTTACAAAGTTACCAAGGTCCGCGTGAATTTCCTGTATTCTATCATAAAATTTATGCATACCTACCTGCATTTTTTTGCATAAAACCCTGCAAAAATCATGCTTCAATTTCATATTAAAAACTAATTAAAAGTTATTCGTGCCTAAATTTTCTACAAATTTGCCATTGATTGATGAATAATTTGCACTTTCTTCTTGTCCAAACCCTGTCCTACAGTTTCGCCCTATTGGAAAATTTGGCATAAATCGTGAATATTTGCAATACATATTTATTTGCTCGCTTCCATTCACTCGGTTACTTTCACTTTGACGATCAGATTCCCATTCGCATCGGGAGGAGCGGAGTGGGTCCAGTCGAATCGAGTGTCTGGCCGGGATTTATTTATTATTTGCTTACTTTCTTCCTGCCCGAAGGACGGATTTCGTGGTCGGATTGAATTTCTCTTTGATCTTGTTTGCCTTTGCATGAGTGGACTGGACCGCGCGGACAGGAATAGAAGAGATGGCCCAGGGCAGAAAAGATGTCACCGATTTTTTCGGAAATTTTCGGAAATTTACACTCTTAGGAAACTGGTATTAAATCATTACTCACCGGAGGAAATGTATTACTTTACCTGCACTGGAAATAAAGCGTATTACCATTTAGAGATGGTGTGGTAATAAAAAATTTACCACTCAGAAACAAACTACTACCACTCCGATAGGAAAACATTATCAAATCATTACCAGTACAGGCTAAATATGTGGCTCTACCAGATTTTTAAAAATCTACGGTAATCAAGACTTCACGCAGAAGCTTGCAATTTAATAAAAACTTGGCAAATCTGGTTTAAAATAAGTAAATATATCTTAAAATCCCCTAGTGAAAGTTTATACGGTTTACGAATACTTGCGTGAACTTATTCCTATCCTAAGGTCAACATACCGAGTCCGTGGAATGGTAACCTATGGAAAGGAACAAACTTTGTATTAAGATATATTCAAAATTTTTAATATCGGCATTATTATTAAGCAATTTCATGAAAACAAAATAAGTTTCCCAGTTTTTTTTTATTTTACAGAATTACGATGGAAATTCTCTGCAATGTTTCTGATCTATCCGATGCAAATTACTACCATCATAAGACTTTTACATTGAGGCAATTCACACAGGCTTTGTAAGATCGTTAAATTCTGTAAACTTACAAACCTTAACAAAACTATACAAATATTTAGAACAAAAATTAGCTCCAAAATTTTTATAAACTTGCTCAGACCACAGATGATTTTGTCAAAATTTCTAAAATTATTTTACCAAACGCACATATTTTTAAAAGTTACAAATGACTGTATGACTAATTGCCTTATTAAACCCATTCTGTAACAGATTTATTTAAATTTTGGTATAAATATATTATACCACAAAATGGATGACCTTCTTTCTGCATGGCCCTCTAAACGTGCTTCATGATTTCGTCCGTGTGATCATGTCGCAGTTTATTTGTTTTCTGGGAAGATTGATATTTGATGTGTTTTATGGAATGTGATCGCCTACGCACGCTTGTTGCGAGGGAAAAGTGGGAATGACAGGTTAGGTGCGAATTAAGTGAAAGCCGTCACCTTGACCAAATCTCACCATGTAAAATGATTCTGTCACATCACACACTGTTAGAAATCTGGTATAGTCAGGCAGCTATTGATTTCTCTGTGTTAAAGTTGTTACCGCTTGGTATTGCAAATTATACTGGTGTATAGAAATTTACTACCGACATGGTAAAACTTTAACACTGAGATGCTACTACACGGTATTATAACTTATCAATACCACCGTTGCAGAATCATATGAATACCGCATATTAATACATGATTTCTGAGGAATATTGTATCTCCATAATTGATATTTGAATATAGAAACGTAAACCTTTTAATTTCGGCGTCTTAATTTCACAAATTCTTGTTAAATTACTTTAATCAAATTCTTCACATTTTGCAAAATGTGTAACCGCTTGGTATTAAAATTATACGGGACCATACAAATTTGCTACCGATATGGTAAAATTTTAATACCGAGGTATCCCTACACAGTACTTCTTATCAATACCACATTGATATATAGTCATATATGAATACTACTTTGGTATATACAATTTTAATACTGGATTTAAGATTTCCATGGAAATTTTGCATATGAAGGACGGTGATCTATTTAATTTGAGAATAGAAAATGTACCCGGAGAAAGTACTTATGCACGAAGCATGAGTTTAACATACAAAATTCATAATTTATTCCATTATTTTTATGATTGAAACAGTCAGGAAAAGGAGAATTTGAGTGAGGGGTTAAAGGTGTGATTATTTACACTGGATCAAATTCTTTGAGTTACCATTTTTCACAAATGTGATGGGGAAATAAGTATTTCGTGTAGGTGATACTACATTTTAGGATGAAATAAGTATGTTAGAGACACAAGAGGGAAGAGAAAGCACGTACCTGACCAGCAATGAAAAATAGGGATGATTCCCTCAAATCTGAAGTGGAAAGATTTGTTTCAGTTTCAACAAGTCTTCACACAAAAAGGAAGAAATGGAACAGGTGTAAAATCTTAGCTGGATGAACGTGATTTAAAGGATAATTTTTTAAATGAGTATGGAGAGCAAGGTAAATATCAGGTGGAATCACGGAATAAGTGGAGAGTGGATGACAAGAGAAAAAGAAAGATGTGGATCAAGTTGTTTGCGTTGTTTTCGATGAGATTTTATTTAATGAAAGTGGGAACAATATTCCGTTCTAGTTTACCAATCTATCTGGCAGTGAGGGATTTCACGCAGTCCTTGGTAACTTTATAAAATCCGCACAGTTACAAACTTTAACAAAGTTCTACAAAAATTTCTATGGAGAATTAGCTCCCAAATTTCTGTCAACTTGCTCAGATCAAGGATGTCTTTTTATTTTATAAAAGTTCGTTTTCAAGACAATATCAACGTCGAAATAAATTTTCTGGGAAAGTTATGTTCCATAAGTATTGAAGGTCATCCATTTCGAGCGAAATAGTACATGAATTTTATGAAATCCGTAAATTTTGTGAAGTTGCAAAATTTTACAAAGATTTATGAGGAAAATTAGCTCCCAAATTTCTATAAACTCGCTCAGATCAAGGGCGTCTTTTTATTTGTAAATGGTTGTATAATTATTTTACAAAACGTACCAATTTTGCCTGAATTTTTCGTGAATTGCCTCATTTTAAAACTCTTGGTGTGAGCCTAATTTACATATATTCGATTACATCGGAGTGAATTTTCATAGTGATTTTGGAAAATATAGACAATTAGGAAACTTTATATGAAATTTGTGCTTAACAGTGGTGTCGATATTTCAAATTTTGAATTTTTGTTAATGATCGGTATGATATGTAGGTAAACGGTTCTGGAATCGATTTTTTTGATTCGATTTAATAAACTGTGTAACATTTTTCATATTTTTGCATATTTTAGGCTGTATATTTATTCAAAACCAGAATTTCCTTACTGTACAGAAAAACATATACATTTTTATTAGATTATAAATGTCTGCGTGAATGTATAAAAAAAACAGGAAATAACAAATTGAAGTATGTATAAGAAATCGAAAATTTGAGAAAAGCTTGGCAAGATTTTTGTATTATTTACTTTCAGATCTTCAGATGGAGAAAGTGGTGAAAGTATGGGTAGAGAATTTCGAGTACTTTACTCATCAATCCGGATGAAGAGAAAGCACGTATACGTGACCGAGAATGAAAAATGGACACGATTTCAGTTTGTTTTATTACCGGAAATAATTTATTTTTCGATTATAACATAGAATGAACAAATTTGAATACTTTAAATTCGTAGATTGGATGAACGTGATTCCTGTAATATTTTGAAAAAGTAAGAATGCCGATAAGGCTGATCAGATAACTGAGGGATCAAAGTGAAAGTGAGTGGATGAAATTGAAACGGTGTGCGTGTGTGATTGGTTGGGATCAACTTATTTGTTTTATTTAGTACCGATTTTGAGGAGAAAGTGGTTGAAATAGGGGCGAAAAGTGGTTTCAAATTGCGCGTTAAATTTGCCCGTACAAAAATATAGCAAGTAATATTAACCAGTAGAGAAAAGTGAACAAATTTCGAAAAAAAGTTACAAAAATTAAACATTGCGTGGCCAAAATTGATGAAAATTTTATTTCTGGCTTAAAGTTTTCGAGGAAAAACATTTATTTCACTTTACTAACTTTTGTGACAGTGTAAACATCAAAGGGTGAAGGGCGGATATGTATGTATTTCTAACTTATTTATTCCCAATCAGATCTTACTAAAACTTGGTAGACTTACATCCAATCGAAGCATGATTTTAAAAATTCAAACATAGTTTTCTATATTTTACATATTTTCCTATATATTTTGAGGTTTATTCGTAAATACACATATTTTCTTACATATTTCGAGCCCTTTTCTAAATATTTGGTGTGGACGTTTATTTATTTGTTATTTGGAACGCATTGATCTAGTTTTTCTAACGTTTTATTGATTAACTATTGTAAAAATGTAATTCGGCGTGGGTCTAGACAAAAAATGTAATTCAGCGTGGGTCTAGACAAAAAATGTAATTCAGCGTGGGTCTAGACAAAAAATGTAATTCAGCGTGGGTCTAGACAAAAAATGTAATTCGGCGTGGGTCTAGACAAAAAATGTAATTCAGCGTGGGTCTAGACAAAAAATGTAATTCAGCGTGGGTCTAGACAAAAAATGTAATTCGGCGTGGGTCTAGACAAAAAATGTAATTCGGCGTGGGTCTAGACAAAAAATGTAATTCAGCGTGGGTCTAGACAAAAAATGTAATTCAGCGTGGGTCTAGACAAAAAATGAAACAGCAGTTGTTACTAATTTTGTAGAATCCGTAAATTCTGTGAAATTATACAAAATTTTGCAAAATTTTACACATATTTCTAAGAAAAATAAGTTTACAAATCTTTACATGTTTATTAAGGATCAGATCAAAGGCGTCTTTTTATTTTGTAAAATTTAGTAATATTATTTATAAAGATTATCGATTTGACAAAGTTACCAATGACTCATACCTGTTCAAAAAAAACTTTTTTCATTCAAAGTACAGCATGCAGATTAGGTAATGGTGTAAAAAAAACCTCGACCTCAACATCGAACGGCGATCAAACGGCGACCTTTAAATTATTTTGTGTTATATTTTCCAAAAAATATTTCAAAAGGTTTCAAAGTATGACTGACGTTGCAACTCTGTTACCTAAATTTCGTATAGTCGAATTTAATCATACCTGTTGAGAAAAATTTTATTCATTCAAAAGTCAGTCATCCCGATTTCTCAACTTAAGTAGCTAACTCAAACTCAACTTAAGTAGCTAACTTAAGTACCTATTTCCCAACAACATTACTTGTAAATTAAAAAAATAGCTACTTTCAAAATTCTCATTTATATTTTGAAATAATACTTGGCAGATTGCAGTACATTTTTATTTTAGTGAAATTCTTTTAAATTCGGAACATGCATTTATCAAAAACAAGATATGACGTAGTTACGTTTTTTAATAATACATGTGTTTCAATACATCGTGTAACTGCTGAAATATTTTTTTAAAAAATGGATTTCGAAAAAACTTTTGAAAATATTGCAAAAAATATGGTGAAATTTTAATAAGTTATAACACACGAAAACAAATTTACATCGTATTACAGTAGGTGAACATCTTACATTTTTATATTCTTATAAAGGAAACCCTACACTCTAAATAAAAATAAGTAAAATTTACTCAAGGTTGAGTAAAAAAGATGATTGTAGAACCAAAAAGTAAAATTTATCCAAGGCTGTGCAAAATTTATCCTCCCGTTGGATTACGCAACTTTTTGCAAATTTTGCACAAAATTTTATCTTTTACTTGTGCAATTCTCCTTTTTAATCAACCTTGAGTAAATTTTACTTATTTTTATTTTGAGTGTATTTATCTATTTAATTGAGATTACCAAATTACGCAAAAAACCCTGCTTATCCGACCTGCCCAACCCGAATGATTTCACGAGGCACCACAAATTTCAATTTTTTCCTCAACTCGGCAAAAGTTTTGTTAACCACGCGCCAATTACTGATCCAGACTTGATTTGCCCCCTGTAATTTGGCAATTAGCTCATTTGCCGCGGTTATTTTTGAATTTGCTTCATCCAATGCTAACGACAGGGCTGAAATGGCGGCCGTGTGCTGGTCCAGAGTTCCGTAGACGGTCGTCAAGTTCATCGTTATCGCGTAAATTCTCTGATTAACATCTTCATATTCAGCATAATATTGATTTTGAAAGGTGTTGAAACGAGTTGTAAGTGATGCTATGGCGTTCTTGTTTGCCACTGGGAAATTAAGGAGGGAAACTTTAATTAGTTACAGATTCAAGTAATGAATTTTAGAGATTTTCAAAATTTTAAGGCTAATTTTAATTTAAATGGATTTGCTTTTTTATATAACTTTGCAACGTTTTTTATTAAATAATTCAGATTTCGCAAAGCGTTTTACTGAAATTTCGCGAGAATCTTTCACTCAGCAATTTGGCATGTTTTTTATGTTGTAAAATATTTGTGAAAGAAACATGTACGAAATATATGCAAATTATTTAAAAATTTCTCAACGTGCTTGGTAGCCTTGTAAGGTTCGCTAGTTTTGTAAAATAATTTTTGTAAGGTTTTACAAAGTAAAAATACGTCCTGGATTGGAATAAGTTTACAAAAATTTGTACGCTAATTTTCTATCTAGAAATTTTTGCAAACTTTTGTAAATTTAAGGATTTTACAAAGTTGCCGAAGTCTGCGTGAATTGCCTTATTATTCGATAATTCACTTACTTGCCGTATTATTAACCGTTGTAACTCTCGTAGTTAACTGTGCAATTGCTGGATCCTGGCAATAAATTTTCTCCACGAGGTAAAACCCTCCCAGCAAAATTATTAGTTGTAATTTGCTGACGGAACACATTTTTAAAATTCGTAGAGCTGGACTTCGATCAAATTTTTAGATACAATTTTTCCGCCAAAACAAATTTGGGAAATTTCAGAAATCACGGATTCAAATTTTTTGATCCTTTGCAAATAAATTATTGCATAAAGTTTTACAAAATATGGAAAATTGTAAATTTCAGTGTATAAATTTTCGTAAAATTTCTAATCTATGTAAGTCAAACCCTGATTTGTGGAAATTTATGGATTGATAAGACACGAGTTAATTCGTTGTAAAAAAATCTGTTTTTATCGGATTTTTGCGAAACAAAATAATTGATAAATTTCTTAACCAATAAATAAAATTGAGATAGAATTGGTATTTTTAAGGTGCAGTAGGGGTCATAAAGTGGAATGTTACTGAGCAATTCTAAATTTATGATATGAATTTTAATAGCTTTTTACAATTAACAAAACATCCGAGCGAATTGATAATCCAAAAGTTATGCAATTTAAAAAAAAATGCAATTTCTACGTGTATCACGCACCACAAAATTTTATTTCACCATATCTGCAAACCTTCCAATTATGAAATGAAATGCATATAATAATTGTTGACGCAAATATCTAAATATGCGGATCTAAAATCTCTAATCTATTGTAAAATCAGTATTTCAATTGTCATTATAAGTATGTACTTTTCAATGAAAATGGACATTTAGGAACTTCATGTCAACCTTCTTAATTCCGTAAACTTACGAATATCAGCTTATAATCGGAAAACATGGCTTTTATATTCGTAAGGTTTTGCAACTTCGTAAATAAAATTTGCACATAGTTTGTAAATTTCGCAAGTTTACGTGGTTACGGATTTTCGAAGGTTGACGTGAATTGCCTCAGAGTTTTAATTTTAAACATCTAACTTTTGATGACACAAAAAGCCTTATATTTTCAACTTTAAAATTCTAATTCTACACGGCAATATCTGTTTATTTATTAATTTGTGATAATCGAATATCAAAATATTTCCCATCTGGCGTTAAACCACAATTTACGTATTATTTTTTTTAATGAAAATAATTTTTGTGAAGTTTACGAAAGTAAACTAGCCCTGAAATAGCAAAATTTTAAATTTTTCGAAAACATCTAATTTTTTGATAATACAAAAAACTTCGCCGTAAAAACGGTTTACCGGATTTACAAACAACTGCGTGAATTTTTTTTATCTCCGTCAGATTTTGTAAGTTCGTAAGCAAAAATTTCTTTGGAAATGTTCCCAAATTGTCTCAAAAATTTTGTAAATTTACGTGATTACGGACTTAGAAAGATTGACGTGAATTGCCCAATATATCATGTCATCAGGATTAGCATGACATAAAATATCAACATGCAAATATTTAATTGTATCACAAAAATTAATGGTTATTCATTTTTTTCCGCGGCAATGACATCATTTACATTGTCCGGATTTCATTATTAATAAAATGGAACTAAATTTTATCTTGATCAATTTGTAACTTTGACGTTTTATGAAAGGGGAAATAGGAAAAAGATGGAAATCGTTGCATTTTTGATTAACGCAATTCCGTTTAAGTTTCGTTTTCATGTGACTATTTTTAAATTTTTCACAAAGATTAATGTCAATTTGACACGAATATGTGATGTTTGTTACACAATTTGGTAATAGATACGAGTATGCAGTTAGTTAATAGTTTGTTTTGATGATAATAAATTACTACCAATTTGGTAATGAACTTATTACCAGTTTATTACCCGTTTTCTTAACAGCGTGTCCCAAAAGGTGTGTGTTTTACAATCAGGCAATTCACACAGGCCTTGGCAAATTGTAAAATGCATAAGTTTTATAAGACAAAATTAAAATCTGTTCACGCCCTTGGTCTGAGTAAGTTTCCAAAAATTTGTAAGCTAATTTTCCTCAGGAATAGATAAAAGTTTTTTAAGTTTACAGAGTTTACGAATCATACAGTGTTACCAAGGACTGCGTGAATTCCCTAAATAACCCTTGTGGTGAGGGTAGTTAATTTACATACTCGATTAGAAACATCGAAGTGAACTTTTATAATAGATCATTCTGTAAAATAAAAACACCTAGGAAACTTATTTCATTTTTAGAAAATTGCTTAATAATAGTGTCGATATTTAAAAATTTATGTTTTATTAATAATTACTTTCGTCAAAAGGTGAGTCTTTGTTTCGCCCCATATTCCCAAGTTGCAAATACTTCAAGCGTCCGATATTCATAAACTGTGTAAACTTTCACAAGAAGATTTTAGCATATATTTATTTGAAACCTGATTTTCCTTAATGTACAGATTATTATTAATACCAATATTAATACCATATACCATAATAATATTAATATTAAAATTATTAATACTAATTTGTTTTTGCGTGCCAAATTTGTCATTAATAAAAAGTTAATTTTCCTTCAAAATATTTGTAAAATTTTGTAGAAGTTTTTAAGTTAGCGAAATTTATGGATTTTACAATGTTACCAAGGCCTGCGTGAATTGCCACATTGTAAAATAGGTAACTTTTCGATTTTATGTATGTATAAGCCGGGAGAGAGATTTTCTTTAGAGAAAGCTCTTGAGGATAGTTTTGTGTTTGCAGTTCTTGACAATAATTTATGGCTCGATGCGTGCAGGACGGAACATAAAGGATGGGATCTTTTTCAGACAATTTTGGTAGACCTGCTGTGATTAAGGTTTCATAGAATGATGAAGATTTTTAATCTCACCTACCCCTGTTCAATAGCCTTAAATGGAAATTTCCAAAATGGCATCACTTAGATAAGTGCAACATTTCATACAATAAGGGAAAGTTACTTTTTTTACTACAAAACTCGATTTGAAAAAAAAATTGCTAATAAATTTGCCTTTTTTCACAATAAACTTCCTAACAAATGAGCTCAATAGTGTTTTTTAATTGATAGTTTTCCAGTACCAAAAATTAACTCGTTAATTTTAATGCATTAAAGTATGCATACAAAGTTACATTTATTTCAAAACTCATGACATTGATACCATTTTAGAGATTTGAGTTTAAAAACATTGAATTGGGGTCGAGTGAGATTAAAAGTCTATTGCGACAGATGTCATTTTTTTTAATCGATATTTTTGCAGTACCAAAAATTAACTTTTCATTAAAGTATAAAAAGTCGCATTTATCTCATGAAATTCATGCCATTTTAGAAATTTGAACTTTAAAACATTAAATTGGGGTAGAGTGAGATTAAAATTCTACGCCAGAATTAGGTCACCTTAAGATTAGACGTCTTGAGCTCAAATCGATGCCATTCTTTGTACAGAGCCCCTCTCCTGAAGGAACAAGAGAGATGCGTTTTTGCTTACGTCGTGTTTTTTTGTATCTTTAGGGAAAAAGGACAGTAATTTACATTTTTTTTGTTTTATTTTGAAGAAAAATACTGGAAATTGGCCAAGAATGAAGGAAAAAGTGGATTTATCTTTGGTGAAGTTGGTTTTATGCCGTGAATTTGAAATGGCTTAATTTGCATGTGTTTATTTAAATCGGGACGTAAAATTTGCTAAAATTGGGATGTTGAGATTCTTGAAATGTTTGTTATTTTGGCAGGAATGTGTACAGTTTTAGATTTGTATTTAGCATATTTAAGAGAATTTTCTCTGGATAAAACGTGATTACAAAAATCAAAATACGAAGTTCCTCAGTTGTTGATTAAATAAAATAAAATTGGCTATTTGTAATACGCAGCGCCGTTCTATAAAATTTGTGAAATTTCATATTTCACTAAAAATCATAGTTGAGGCTTAATTCTACCGGAAGAATTTTCGACATGTCAATAAAATTAAATAATTTTAAACATCCAATTAATACAATTGCATTATTAATTGGATGCATTATATAATTTCAATAATTAGCGTACTCTTGAATGATAACGGTTTGTTTCGAATCGCAACTCATTTAGCAAACTTGCAAAGCGCAAGAACTTTGTGTCGTGAAGGGATAAGCAAAAAAGATGACTTCGAAAATCTACTGAAAAACGCCTATTTTGACATTGTTTCCATACATTTGTGTACTTTCTCTCGCTGGTGAAGGTGAGGATGAGTTTGCGAAATAATTTTGCGAAGTAGGAACGTGCCCAATTTTTTGCTACAAAAACGGTAGAATTTTCTACCTGTAAAGTACTATGGAACATACTCACGACAACCTCTTATTTAGCATCGCAACTCATTTAGCAAACTTGCAAAGCTCAAAAATTTGTGCCGTGAAGGGATTAGCAAAATCTGAGCTTTCAAATTTCGCAAATCTGTATAAATAATTATGTTACCCTATTTTAATCTTTACTTGAAATTTCTAAAAAATACTTGCCAAAATTTTGAGACAAACTCCTAAGCTCTTTAAATGCGCAAATCCCCGTTTAGAAAAAGTTTATAAACGAACTTTGCAAAAATTATGGATTTTACGATGTTACCAAAAACCGCGTGAGATTCTGCGTACCAGAATAATTCAAGTTTTATTTTACATATTTGCAAACTTTGACGCCGCGAATTTGTTAAGTCTAAGAGATAAAGTTAAGGATAAGCTGACAGGTATGATTTTCAATTCTTCTGTAGTTAATCAGCAAGTTTCAAATTTTGGTTAATGATTTTTAGAGATTAATTAATTAATTAATTGGTATTAATTAAATACGTATTTTGAATATCAATTTTTCTAAGATTTTTCCGACTTCCTCCTAACACTGGTTTCTTCAAGGGAAATAAATGAATTGGTAAAAATCACCTCAAATTGGTGCATGTCTAAATTTTCACTTTAAATTTCTGGCAAAAAATTAGACGATTCTACGTACAGGAAATTTTATATGTTCAATCACTTTCTATTGGCCCTACCCAGGACAATTTCTTATTTAACGTGCATCACACCACATTTAGCAAATATATAGCTTATGAAATACCTACATATCCCTATGCAATATATTGCGAAATAAATACTACGAATAAATTTTCAAGACTAGATTTTGCGAATTGCCGCAAATTATGTTATTGCATAATTTACGAAGTTTGACCAGGACAAAATACATGAAAGTGGTTGTCGACATCAATTATAAAAACGAGTACGTGGTTAAATCCAAGAGAGTTACATCCAGCAAACTCAATAAAACTGAGACTATGAAAAACTCTAATTTTTTAAATCGACACCATCATTTGACAAACTACAAAAAATTCAAAAATTAAAATTTTTGAAAATAATAGAAAAAAACCTTTATTACAACCACTGGACCCCACGAATGGGCCATTACCCAGGGAGGGAGAAGAGTACCTGAGCTTGGCAGTGGGGAAAAACGAGAAAAACCCACTGCAGGCACTAGGACTTGAACCCAGCACCTCCATTCAGCCCACTCAGGTGGACGGTAAGCAGGACGGCATTTCTGCCACTCCGCCTCGTCACCCTTCTCGTCACCCTTCTCGTCACCCTAGAAGTGTGTTCAACGAAAATAGTATACTGTTAAAAATCTGGTAGAGTCACATATATACTCCGTATTTGTATTGATTTGATAATAACGTCTTACCGGATTGGTAGTAGTTTGTTTCTGAGTGGTAAATTTTTCATTACCACAACATTACTGAACAGCAATTCCCATTATTCCAAGTTCCAGTAGAGTCATGTATGTACATACTCCGATCAGTAATGATTCAATAACAGTTTTCTTAGAGTGTATTTCTCTCAAAATATGATGAAACACCTTGTATGAATAAATTTCCGCAAAATTTAATGTGGGCTAAATATATTGGCTGGCATAGGCAAATTAGCAAAAATGTAGTGCAGCCGTCCGGGCTCGAAACCGGAATCTCATCTGTAACGCGCAGAGCGACCTACCTTTGGTCCACGACCGCACTGGGTGATTGCTATTGCCTTTTAGCCTGCCGATATATCCCACCGTATGAAACAATCTCTCTCACATTAACAAACTACACGTACATTTTTTTGCTAGAATCCAACGTTCCAAAAATTTTCAACCTTGCGAATTTTATGTTTTGGCATAAAACTCGCAGAGAGAGAAAGTCATTTTCTTTTGTTGGGTAGGTTTTCATTCTTTTCTTGGAAGTGATCCCTGCTTGAGAGAAGCCAAACGAGAGAGCAGAACAGACCAGAGGCTGTCAATTCGTGTTCAATGTTTAGTTTGATATATGACTTTCACTCCGACTTTCACCCTGACTTTTACCGTGGAACAGGGTTGGCACTATTCAAGGTGATGAGTTTTTGCGATATATTTTTTGCACTTTTTTTTACCTTTTCGTTCGAATTTCGAGTGGAATTTGCAATATTTTATGAAGCAATGATTTAATGAAACTATGTACATATATAACTTCACTTCGAACTTTGTAACCCAATTATTGTTCAAATTTGTAAAAAAATTCTTCCCAAGAATTTGTATTTTGTATTTTGATTACGCCAAAAGAAACATTTTTTTGACGTAAAATGCTTTGTAATTTTAAACGATATACTGGTCTCCAGGAGAAATTATGATATATACATTTTGGAAAATTACACACTTTACATATTTGAAACAACTGTTTTAAGTATTCGATAATTTTGTAACTTTCGTAATTCCTCGAAAATTGAGGACACGTTGTACGTAAAGTTCATGTTAGAAATGAAAGAATGCCATTTAAATGAACTTGCATTAAGGATGTGATTGATTTTAACGGGAATACACTAATAATAAGTTGGTAACAAAATCGTTGCCACCTGTGGTAATAGCATTTGAGGGTGGAAAGTTTTACCACCGAAAGGTAAAAATAATTCCCGCCAAATTCAAATTTAACACATTTCCGTTAGTAATTGAATAAAACGTGGCAACAATTTTGAATCTCCCGTAAATTATTGTTACCTTACGGCGGCAAATCTTTACTCACCCAGCCAAATATCTAGTTACTACATGATTTTATTTCCACCCTATTTTGACTGTAGGAATAAAGGGCTGAAATTTGTCAAATGATGTATTTTTCGCAAGCAATTCAATCTCTTTAGTACGATTATGAAAAAGAGGTCGACTGGCGTCCTTTTTTGACATCGGCGGCGCCTATTTAATCGATTTTTCGGTAGCACGGCATAGCATCCCATGTGTTAGGAAATAGGAAATTTATGTAACTTTGAGTATTCCTTTTGACCGTGCTTAATTGTAATCTGTTCAGTATATTTAAAAATATTACAGTGTGCAGCAATATTTTTAACGGCGTTATATATATTTTCCTTAAAATATCGTAAAAATTTTGCAAACATTTGTTTAAAGAAACAAAAAAATGTAAAAACGTCATAACTCACGTAGCATTACACATCTGTAAATCGTACATATTTCAATTCGTCAAAGGATAACACTGACGGTGTGACGGTAATTTTATTTTAGATGCTGAAATCTGCAACGATATTTTAAGGGGGGGTGGGAGAAAAGGGGGATTGGAGAGCATGTCATCGAGTGGCAGATGGGTTGACTATGTTGCCTCAACTCGCCGGTCACCAGATGGCGATTGTGAGGCAAATTTCAATTTCAAATTAACTGATTAAAGTGCTCCAGCCCTCGACTGGATCTGCCTTACATTATCCGAATGACCGAATTATTTTATTATTTTACACCAGTTATTTTCATTTTGGCGTTCAAATTATACAATTTCGTAAGATTTCTACACCAAAATAAAAATAACTGGTGTAAAATAATAAAATAATTCGGTCATTCGGCTAATGTAATCGTGGATCCAGTGGAACTCGAGACAATTGCTTAAAAAAGTACATTTTATTTATTTTCAAACTCTAATTTCTTGGCGAATAATCTTTCTACCTCATGTGTTTTGGCATTTTTGGAATCAGTGATACTTGTACCACAATAGTACGACCAGTTTCCTATGTCAAATTATAAGGTGGCCTCCCCACGTGACAAATTCCGCAAAAATTACAAAGAGCCAGTTGGACATGGATTGAAATATATAATCTATCAACTGTGGTCGTACTATTGTTGAGTATGAATTTATGAAGAGAATGACACCAAGATATCCAAATTTGATAGTCTGTAACCCATAAATTTACAATGTTTGTCAAAAAAAGATTTACACGAAGGCTTATGCACTGTGAGGGTGGACGTAGTTCAAACGCAGCTGATAGAGATCGGTGAAGCTGGGTCAGATTTCCCCTTAAATGGCGTCGCGTTAATCATAATTTGCAGTATTGTTTGCACTTAATTTAGAACAGAAAATTAGGATCATACAAAACTTTACAACTTACAATGGAGGTCTCCCAACGTATGCTAACAGATTTGTACGAAATTCGCGTCAATCGATCACAAATATAATTAGCTTGAAATTTGCACATGGAACTATCTGCCAATGCAAAGGTTTGGCGGAGATATTTGCATCCAAAGCTGGAAAAATGCCCAGAAAATTTGGAAAATGAAAAATTTGCCAGCCTTTGGGGATGCGGTTTCTCCTCTTTTTATGCAAATACGTCCGCCAAACCTGCGCATTGGCAAATAGTTCCATTCGCAAATTTCAAACTAATTATATTTGTGATCGATTGACGCTAATTTGGTACAAATCTGCGAGCATACGTTGGGAGACCTCCATTGTTAGTGAAATCACATATTAAAGCACACACTCAAAATAAATGACATCTTGAAATAAATATACAAAATGTACAAAAACATAGCACGCAAAATTTGTTGCTAATTCTTAGTTTCGCAAACTTTGGAAATATATATAAAAAAACTGAAAAAATAATACGACTTTATTCGCAACCCTGGTTCTTGGCTTGTATTTCCGTGATGACACCGAAATCGGGAGCTTAAATAGTAAGATTGCATCGGTCTTGGGTATCACATCCGCGTACGAGCCAATTTCCTGGATTGGCTTTGACTTTCTCGTTTCCCTCGCGAAAACCCACTTTCTCCTTCTTCCACACAAAACGGGGGCCGAGCAAGAAGGATGCGGTTTAAATAATGCGGCAATTCACGCAGGCCTTGGTAACTTTGTAAAATCCGTAAATTCCGTAAATTTACAAGGTTTACAAATATTTCTGAGGAAAAGTATTTAGCTCCCAAATTTTGTCCATTATTTTTCAACGTGGTGATTTCAAGCAGGCCAAATTGCCCATAGATTTCGTATTTTTCGTAAACTACGAAACAATTCAAGCAGTCCTTGGCAACTTTGTAAAATCCGTAAATTCTGCAAACTTATAAATTTTTAAAACAAATTATGAACACATATTTTCAAGGAAAATTAAATTATTTCGCAAAGTGGTGATTTTATACAGGCAATATTTTATTTAAGTTTTGAAGTAAAAATCTTTTACCCAGTTTATAAATATCGGAACCTGACTTCTCAGAGGGGGTGTCACCTGTAGTGGTCTCAACGGTGCGGTTCGGTTCGGTTCTTGGAAGAACCGGTTTAGAACCGAGAACCAGAATTGAAGAACCGAAAAAGAACCGAACTTTTTTAGTTGGAACCGAACCGGAACCGGACCAAACCGTGACCGAACCGGCGGTTCGGGTCAAACCGGTAGTGTTATTAATATGCAATAAACAACAAACAATGCTAATTGACGTGTTTCTGATGAAATTTCACATATAAGCCAATAACTTATCTGTATTTAAGGGCCCGGGGGAAGATTTACTTGATTTTATGTTAGCAACAATAATTGCCAGGGCCCCAAGATTATTATCGCTCTGTTAGGTTACGACCACAATTAATTGACACCGTTTCTATATTTCACGTTCAAAAGCTTTGGTTTTGTCACTGCTTTTGAAAAAGTTTCCCTCAAGTCCCTCAAGTTTTTGAAAAAAAGTTGTTTCTTTTGTTCCATGGATACTCAAAATGCAATTCCTGCCATTAATTTGGCAATTCTAAGCCAATTTGTCCTCACTTTACGACCAAATATCTCCACTGCACAAGAGGGCAGATCGTCAAAAAAAACTCAAGTAAAATCTAAAGATATGATTAACGCATTAAACATAATTTAAAAAATCTGCCCTCTTGTGCATTGCTGAATTTTATCGTCAAAGTTGACGTGATTTCTAAGCAACTTCCCCCAGGCCCTTAAACAAGTAAATTCTAATACATGTCAGCAGCAAGACCACTTATGTATGTATTATTGAAGTTAGAAAACAATTCCAAGTTTGGGGTGCAACCAAGTCAAAATTTCATTTTGGAAACATTGGGGGTGTAACCAAGTCAAAATTTCATTTTGGAAACATTTGGGGTGTAACCAAGTCAAAATTTCATTTTATAAACATTGGGGGTGTAACCAAGTCAAAATTTCATTTTGGAAACTTTGGGGTGTGACCAAGTAAAGATTTCATTTTAGAAACTTTTGGGGGTAAAAATTTCGTTTAGGAAACTTTGGGGGTGAAAATTTCATTTTGGAAACTTTGGAGGTGTCATCAAGTCAAAATTTGGTTTTGGAAACATTGGGGATGTAACCAGGTCAAAATTTCGTTTTGGAAACATTGGGGGTGTGACCAAGTCAAAGTTTCATTTCGGGTACTTTGGGGGTGTGGCCATGTTAAAGTTTCATTTTGGAAACTTTGGAGGTGCGGCCACGTCAAAATTTCATTTTGGAAACTATGTGTATTTCGGGAAATTCGTAAAACTTTTTCGAAAATATGATTAACTTCGCTAATGTATTTATGTATGAAGTTCGGTTCAACCCGAACCGGCCGGTTCGGTTCGGTTCTCAAAGACTTGGAACCGGAACCGAACCGGTAATAAAAGTTTCGGTTCGGTTCGGTTCTCCGTATAAACCGGAACCGAACCGAGCCATCGGTTCCGGTTCGGTTCTATGAGAACCGAGAACCGAGAACCGTTGAGACCACTAGTCACCTGCAGGACAAAATAATAATCAAGCTTTTCAATATTTTTATTATGGACCCCATTGTTACACAATTTCGAAAAAATAAAATAAGTTTCATACTAACTGTTTTTATTTTATAGAATCATGATAAAAATTCATTCGTATGATTCGGAATATGTAAAATTACGATCCCAAAAGAGTCTCACATCATCGAGGCAATTCACGCAGGCCTTGGTAAAATTGTAAAATCCGTAAATTCTGTAAACTTACAACCTTTTACAAATATTTCTGAGGAAAATTAGCTCACAAATTTTTGTAAACTTGCTCAGATCAAGGGCTTCTCTTTATCTTCTGTATCGTCTGTAAAATTATTTTACCAAATTTACACAGATTACAAAGTTACAAAGAACTACATGAATGCAAATACGTCTTAAAATGTGAAGATTACTTTTTAAAATTTGTATTTTTTTGCAAAGTTACACGCCATAAGTAAGTATTCGTATTTCTTGCGTAATGACTTAAGTTTAAAATAGATATGATTGCAATGTACTGAAATTTTCCTTTTTAATAAAACAAAACGATTTTACAAAGTTACCAATGACTGCGTAAATTGCCTAATTAAACGCATAGCTGTTCACCTTCATTCATTTGAATGATTATGATGATGAGAGATACTGAATGAAAATGAATTTCCTGTGATTTGAGTGAAAATGATTGAATGATTCCTTCATTTCAGATGAATGACTGTGAATGAAAGACTTCTCATTCATTTCATTTTTCACTCTATGGGGCGAAGTAAGAAATGAAGTCCGATGAAGTGAAATGAAATGAGTTTGAAAGAAAATGACTGAATGTGAATGAAAATCTGCAGTCAGAAATAGATGACGGACTTTTTGAATGAAAACTAAATTTTTGAACAGGTATGATTAAACGTGACTAATTTTTTGTAATAAAAACTCATCTCATAATTAAATTAGTCGTGTATAATTTGAGCAAAATTGATCCCATGGTTTATGCACGGCCCCAATTTTGCGAAGAACAGAAGCTGCCTAAATCTTCCCCGTTTTCTTGACGACAATGGGTGAAGGATGACGAGGAGACAAAGAGAAAGCATAATGGGCAAAGTTTGATGGGGGTCGTATAAAATGCTTTTGTATGTAAAGTGCGTAATGCAACTTTGTCAATGCAATGCCATAGTTTCACCAAAAGTGGGAAGATCATATCCTGAGAGACTTGATTTTGTGTGCCGGACCAGGGGAAAATTTGATGAAATCCGGAATTTCGAAATTGAAATTTCGAAAAATAGTACTTTTAAGCTGAAATGTAAAACCCGAAATTTTAAATTATACCAGGAATTTTAAAGCTTGAACATCTGGAATTGAAAGATAATGGCACAGTTTTGCCAAAAATGGGAAGATTTTATCGTAAGTGACTCGATTGTGTTTGCCGGACCTGGGAAAGGTTTCGAAATAACCGAAATTTACAAATTAAAATTTCGAATCAGTACTTTTAACATGAAAC
Organism: Folsomia candida; assembly: GCF_002217175.1. Classification (NCBI taxonomy): domain Eukaryota; kingdom Metazoa; phylum Arthropoda; class Collembola; order Entomobryomorpha; family Isotomidae; genus Folsomia; species Folsomia candida. The sequence continues at coordinate 1,135,020 of NW_019091227.1, forward strand.
TCAAAACCCGAAATTTTAAACTGTACTAGGAATTTTAAAGTTTGGACATCTGGAATGGAATTATCTAGGGCATGAAACAAATCAATTTCTACGAAATCTTTCAATCGTCCCGTCGTCGTGAAAGTCGTACATTTTGGAAAAACTTGAAGAGATATTTTTTGCTCAAGTAGAAAAATGTGTACCAAATCATATTTCCTATCTTTGGAAATTTTTTACAAAATATAAAAACCCAGCATTTTAAAGCTTTGCCGCAACAATGACGAGGTTCCAATTTAAGAAAATTGTTACAAAGAAATCTTTAAATCATAAAATTGGCGTGGAAGTCATATATTTATGAAAAAATAAACAATTTTGCACGGATAGGATAAAAGTTAGAGAACATAATTCCACTTTTTTACAATTTGTTACAGAATATAGAAACTAAATTATTAAAGTATACCAGAAATTTTGTGGTTTGATTAAGGGTCAAGGAGAATCTAACAATGCGATGGTGTGAAGTGTAACCCTCCGATTTGGTTGAAATTTTGAAATTATGTTGTCCATGTTAATACAACCCACGTTTCTTCAGGCAGTTTGTGCGATGGTCAGAATTTGACAAAATATTTGAGGTTAAAGTTGAAAAATGAGCAATTTTTAGCACGGTAAGAGAGTAGAAGTTGATTTTGCTCCTTCCACCTGGTAAAAATCGTCCGTTTTTCAACTTTAACCTCAAATATTTTATCAAATTCTGACCATCGCACAAACTGCCTGAAGAAACGTTGGTTGTATTGACATGGACCACATAATTTCAAAGTTTCAACCAAATCGAAGGGTTACACTTCACACCATCGCATTGTAAGTTGAAAATAGCTAAATAAGAAATCTTTAAACCATACACTTGTCGTTTAGCTTAGACATTTTGGAGAAATCTGAGGAGACTATTTTTAGTTTATAAAAAGTTTTACATATCATATTTCCTATTTTTGAAACATATTGCAAAATATCAAAACTGAATTTTTAAAAGTGCACCAGCAATTTTATAACTTGATTGTAAATACAGCATAATCTGGGTAAAAAAAATCGCCATCGAAGAAATATTTAAATCGTAAACTTGTCGTGAAACTCGTACATTTTAGAAACACGTTAAACAATTTTTGCACGTGAAGAAACATGTTTGCTCGAAATCATTTCCTATTTATGGCAATTTTCTATAGAAGAACATAAACAGAAATTTTTAAGTACGCCACGAATTTTATAGCTTGATTAAGGATAAATTAAGCATCTGCGCAAATAATCTCCTAGTGAGAAATATTTAAATGCAAACTTATTTTGGAGCTCGTCCACCTTACAATATTTTTAAACAGTTCTTGCACCCTTAGGAACATGTTTAGGAAATCATATTTCATATGTTTTAAAATATGTTACGAAATATACAAACTGAATTTTCAAAGTATACCAGGAATTTTATAACTTTACTTGTACTAAATCTGAATTTTTAAAAATCCAGATTAAAGAATATTTAAATAGTAAACTTGTCGTGGAACTTGCATATTTTAGAAAAACTTAAAACAGTTTTTGCACGAGTAGGAAAATGTGTGATCGAAATCATATTTCCCATTTTTGAAGGTTGGTATATAACATAAAAACGGAAAATTTAAAGTTTACCAGGAATCATATAATTTGACTGGTACACTGAGCAGGATCTTTCATATCTCAACTATTCATAGGCGTAACTATTTTTCCCAAAAACTGAATTCGACTCTGAAATTATACATGCTTCATTCAATACAAATTTCTATTATAATAAATAAATAAAATCATAATAATCTTCAATAATAATCTTCTAATAAATAAAATTTTTCGTAATAATCTGCAGTTCCTTTATGTACAGACTAAAAACTGCTCAAAATTAAATTTTTAAAATAACACCGTACGAAAGACGGCTGGTGGAAATTTAAAAAAATTATTAATACAACGTCAAGCTCTTTACAAAATTTTAACTTTCAAAATTAAATTAAAAAAAACTGCGTAAAATTGAATTTAAAAAATTCGATGAAGAAAACCTTCTCAAATTAAAATGAAAATTTAAACACTGATTAAACTTAAATTTAACAAATCCTGCTTTGAGGAGGAATCTTCGTACCATTTAATTAATCCAACTTTCCCAATATTTCTAACACAACGTCAAGCTCTTACTACTTCTTACAAAATTTCAACCTTCAAATTTCAAAAGTAGATTTTAAAAAATGCTTAAAAATTAACTTTGGAAAACTGCATAAAATTAAATTAAAAAAAACTGCTTAAATTAATTTTCAAAAACTTGCATTTACAATTTAATATCTGTCACAATTTGCAATGTCTCGAAAGAAAACTGGTCGTATCATTGGCAGGTTTGTTACCTCGTTGGATTTTGTATCAATTATTAGTCAATTTTTCAAATTAATATATGCGCATTATAAAAAACATTATATTTTAGGTGATCAAATAAAATATAAACAGGGAGCATTCAAAAACGAAGTGGCATCATCGAGTGGGAGGAGATCTTTATATTTCTTTTAATTTACCCAATTTCACAATCAAAATTTAATAATAAAAAACTGCTCAAAGCTCAAATAATTTGAGAAACGGTTCAAAATTCAAATTTTAAAAAATATAAAAAGTCCTTAAAATATTTACAAATAATTTTAAAAAGTTTACATTTCCAGTTATTTATCTGTCAAAGATTACAAAGTTTCTAAAAAGCACTGGTCACATCACTGGTTTCGTAATCTTACCACATTAGTTACTTTGCTGGATTTTGTATCAGTTTGATTTTCGTGAGAACCCGGAAAGAAATGTTATGCATCAATATAATAATCCGTCGGGTCGACTTTTATTTTTGGTTTCTCATTATTAGAAGCAAATAAGAATAAAAATTGGTCATTTAGAACAAGCTAACAATTGGAAAAGTGATCTGTCGACTTACTTTACTCAAGAAGAAATTGTTGCAAATGTTTATTTTTTGCCTTAATGCCTTATGAAATTGTTTTTCTTAGTGAGGCAAATACCTAACAACGAAAAAAATTACTAAGTATGCATTTGACCCACCCTAAAAAAGTGACCATCTGCGATATCTCAGTAATTTCTCAACCGATTTTGATGAAATTTTGCACCGATTATTGTTACATAATATAGAAACGGGATCTGATCCGACTAAGCGATTAGGTGATTTTGACCTGAATTATGGGCAAAAATGTAGCCTTAGAAACACATTTGTAATTATTGCTAGTTACTAGCAAACTTTATCAACAGTTTGATACCCACGAATTGTAGAGCAGCTTATCCCGAAAATTTTAAGTATAAATATATCAAAATCCGTTAAGAATTGGCTTAGTTAATCCAATTTGAAGTTCAGAAATTCCGTGCGTGCTACAAATCATTGTCATTGACAACGACGCAAGACTAATAAATTGAAAACAAATTAAATATTCAAAACTGTAAACAGCACAACTATTTAATCGTTGTTTCTGTAACACTTTTGGTAAACTGCGTGAAATTGTTGTTGGTGTTGCACCTTCAGATCAGGTCTCTTGGTATTTAGTAATCTAGCCGGACATGTTGACCAAAATGATGTAAATCGGTTAAGAAATAACGGATTTATTCAGTTTTAAATACCCAGCATTTAATAAAATTATTCCGGATCAAACTAATGAAAAGGAGTAGTGCAGTGCAGTAATCCCATGGACAATTAAAAGTTATAAATAAACAAGGTCCCTAAAAAGGGGAAATCTTAGTGAGGTAGTGCAATCATAATTAATAAATAAAATTAGATTGCAGAATTTTTGCATCACCGCTCTCGGTTCCATTTTTTTAGGATACACTGAGGGTATTCATTATTTCTTCGTATCCGTAGTATCGTAAAATAGTTTACGAAGAAAAAACAAGGGGTCAGGTTTAGTAAAAATCGTAAGCGTAGTAACGTGATTTTCGATGAGAAAATCTTACGACGCTTACAAAATCTCGTAAGCGTCGTAAGTATTTTACGATACGAAGAATACTAAGGATACGAAGAAATAATGAATACCCTCACTATAAATTTTGCTTCGCATACGAATGAATTCTTAATTTTATTGAAAAAATTGAGGTAGGAATGCATTTTTACTATATAGTGAACGAGAAGTGGGTTAAATTACTTGCGATATACAAAATATAATGGCTGAACAATTGTGAACTATGTACGTACTTATTTGTTTAAAAAAGATGCAAATCTATAATTTCAATTCAATATATTAATTTGGATATTCTATTCAGACAAAATCATCGGACGTTTTGAGGGGGCAAGTGTTATACTTAAACGATTAATGCTCCAAGTTAAAAATGGAACCAAGAGCGGTGAAGCAAAAATTCTGCAATCTAATTTTATTTATTAATTATGATTGCACTACCTCACTAAGATTTCCCCTTTTTAGGGACCTTGTTTATTTTATTCTTAAAATTTTGAACTACTTTCTGCCTTCTTACTTGATAATCGATTTTTTAATGGATACATATCAAATCAAGACTAATCTGATCGACGACCATTGTCAAATTAACTTTATTAAATTCAAATTTAATAAAGTTATTTTGACATTTTGGGCATATTTTTGACATATTTTTCCAAATCTTTTAGAAATAAAAAAATCTATGACAATTTGACAATATAGTTAAAGCTTAGATTATTAAATAAATGAAAAACTTTCTTTAATAAAATTTTATATGAAAGAAAATGAACTAATACATGTTGCGAATCAAACATGGCGGAATTTATTGGCAAAATTTACTCTGGAAAATTAATTGTGACGAAATTGACGTGAATACATGCATGTACGTATCTTTCAGAGCTTAAAGATATCGCACAATAAAAAATTTCAAAAAATGAGATTTGCTTTACAATTTTCTGTAACGAAAGCAAGAAAAAGTTAAATTTTTCCTAAAAATGCACGCACTATAATTGTAATTGTAACAAATTTCAAAAAGTTAAAAATATGAGTTCGTATACATTTTTATACCTATTAAGCAAACAAGTAATTATAATTTCTTCAAAACGCACGTGGTCCACGCCAATTGTGCGATTTGAAGATTTCATAGAAGTTGATTACTTGTCACCTAGATCAATCCATTCCCAAACTCTAAAATTCTTGGTAATCAATAACATTTCGGTTCTATAACAAATTTCAATAAAATAAGAAATTTTGTTTCGTACAGGTTTTTTGTAAACATTAGCAAAAAGCTGATCATAATTTCCCCACAATAATGTACGAGTTCCAAGCCGAGTTTATGATTTAAATATTTCTTAGAGACCTTTTTATTTTGAACCAGATCAAAGTTATCTGTTATATAAAGAAGAAATAATATAATAATAAAATCATTTAAAAAACGCATTGAGAAATACTTACGTGTTGACTGTAACGGCAAATTTCATAATTTCAGATTTAAAAAAATTACATTACACTCAATCCCACCTTTTTTATGCGTACTCTAAATACATTTGATTAAAATTTACTCAATTTTGAGTAAAATTTCCACCAACGCAACTATTGAGTAAAATTTACCCTGAGAAAGGTAAAATTTACTCAAGGTTGAAAGATTTTTGCTCAACCTTGAGTAAATTTTACCTTCGTCGGGGTAAATTTTACTCAATAGTTGCTTTGGTGGCAATTTTACTCAAACTTTATTTACAGTGCGTTGAAAGAAATACGAATGCTTACGTTATTAAAAATACGAAATACGAACTGCAAAAAAATCTCAAAGATGAATCTGAACATGTTGAGGCAATTTACGCAGTAGTCCGTAATATCTTTTATAAAATAATTTTACAAACTTGTACATAATACAAAGACGCCATTGATCTGTGTGAACTTACAAAAATTTGTAAGCCAATTAAGTAAGCCAATTTTCTTGCGTGAACTGCTTCATTGAGAATATAGTTGGCCCAATAACGTAAATAATACTTCCTATTTATTTAACCCTGGACAAGAGAGAGATCTAGTTTAAAAAATTCGCATTTTAAGAAATATGTAGATCGTAAACTTGGCGTAGAACTTGTACACTATAGAAAAATTTTAAACAATTTTTGCACCTGTAGGATAATCAGTAAGAAACCATGTTTCATATTTTTTTAAATCTTACAGAATATAAAAACCGAAATTTTAAAGTATACCAGGAATTTTAGAGCGTGAGTTATCGAGAATCTGAATTTAAAAAAGTTGTGTTCTAACAATAATTTAAATCGTAAACTTGGCGTGGAACTCATACATTTTAGAAAAACTGAACTCATACATTTAAGAAAAACTTTAAACAGTTTTTGCGCGTGTAGAATAATGGGTACGAATTTATATTTCCTGTTTTATATACGTTACAGAATACAAAAATTGAATTTTTAAAGTATACTAGGAATACTTCCGCTTAGACGGTATGACCTAAATTACAAATAATTAATAGTGATTAATCTCTAAATCGTAAACTTGGCGTGGAACTCGGTCATTTTAGAAAAATTGTCCAGTTTTTTCTTCATTTGAAAACCGTGTAGGAAATCTTATTTTCTCAATTTTTTTTTACAATGAGAAAGTCAAAGACATATCTTTAAGCTCTGAAAGTCATGTACTCACGTCTTTTTTACTGATGATTTTATTTTGCCACTAAATTCCGGAATGTTTGATTCGCAAATATATTTTCGAGGTTTGTAAGTACCCAGTTTAATTTCACGTTATGAAACATCTTAAAAATATTTTTTATTTGCAATATTTCCGCGAACTAAGGTGCAATCACGTTAATATCCCAAGTTGGGAATTATTCCCAACTACTCATAAGCGTAACTACTTCTCACAAAAACTGAACTCGACTTTTAAGCTATACATACATATTTCGATATTAAATTCTACTAAAAAATAAAATTTTTCGTAATAATCTGTAGTTTGTTCAGTTACGAGATTAAAAATTTAAGGTTCAAGCGTCAAGCTCTTTATAAAATTCTAACTTTCAAAATTAAATTTTTGAAAGCTGCTTAAATGAATTGGAAAAATTGCTGACAATTCAATTAAGAAACCCTGGTCAAATTAAAATTTGAATGTAAATTTAAACAAGACCATACAGAGGAAGCATCTTCATATTTAATTTAATAAATCCAATTTTCCAAATATTTCTAATACAATGTCAAGCTCGTACTATTTTTTTATAAAATTCCAGTCTTCAAAAGTGAATTGAAAAAAATGCTTAAAATCATCTTTGAAAAACTTCATAAAATCTAATTTTTAAAAGCTGCTTAAACTAATTTTCAAAAAACTTGCATTTACAATTCAATACCTGTCACAATTTGCAATGTCTCAAAGAAAATTTGTCATCACAATCTCCTCAGATTTGTTACCTCGTTGGATTTTGTATTAATTATTAATCGATTTTTCAAATTAATAAATGCGCATTATAAAAAAATATTATGTTTTAGGTGATCAAATTTACGATTTAAAAATTTTTGACACACCAATTATTTTGAACCAGATTAAGTTAGCCCTTAAAACTAATAATAATACAATAATTTAAAAAACGCACTGAGAAATTCGTGGTGACTGCAACGGCAAATTGCATAACTCAAGATTTAAAAAATTACTTACAGCCCAATCATACCTGTTTTATGCTTAATCCGTTAAAAGAAATACGAATGCTTACATTACGACGTGAAACTGCAAAAAATTAATGTCACCTATGAATCTGAACATGCTGAGTCAATTCACGAAATCTTTACCCGTTTAAAAATTTGGTATAGTCACATATATTTTCCGTAGTCCGTACTGGTATTGATTTGGTAGTAACTTCCTACCCGATTGGTAATAGTTTGTTTCTGCGTGGTAAACTTATCATTACGGCAACATTACTAAACGGTAATGCCCGTTATTGCAAGTGCTGGTAGAGTTACATATATATATGTACTCCGGTTAGTAATAATTTAATACCAGTTTTCTAAGAGTGTAGTAACTTTTGTAAAATAATAAGTTTACAGAATTTAAGGATTTGAAAATGGTACCAAGAACTGCTAAATTGAGAATAGTTGGCCCAATTATGTAAACAATACTTCCTATTTAATTAACGCTCGACAGTCGCATCATCTGGTTTTAAAATAATAATTACCTGGGAAATATGTAAATCGTACACTTGGCGTTGAACTCGTCCATTTTTAAAAACGTAAGTTTACCTTCATTTGGAAAAACGTGTACGAAATCTTATTTTCTGAAATTTGTTACATTACGAAAGTTAAGTACATATCTGACAGTGACGTGTATCTATTCACGTGAATTTCTACCCACGAATTTTGCACTAATGTTTTATTTTGCCACTAAAATCCAACATGTTTAATTCGAGAATATATTTGCGCTAGGTTTAAGCGCTCAGTATAATTTCACTATTCGTAACAACTTGCAAATATTTTTATTTATTTTCCTGTCATATTTCTACGAACTATTTGATAGTATTAGTACTTTTACAGATGACTTATTTGCAAGGGTGACCAATTTTTGGCAAATAGTTGAAATAACACTTCAGTATAAAAATCTACTGAACAAATACAATTTTCCGTAATAACCTGTAGTTCGTTCAGTTATGAGATTAAAAATTCGAAAATTCAAACCATACTTACAATGGGGAGGTGTAAGGTGGTTCTTTCCAATTTTGACCGGACTAAAAACTGCTTAAAATAAAAAAAATGCTCAAAATTAAATTCTAAATCTCCTTGAAATTCAATTCCAAAACTGCTCAAAATTAAATTTAAACAAATGATGCAGTACGGAAGAGAGTGTGAGAATCTTAGTATTTACTTTAATTTATCCAATTTCCCAAGCATTATTAATACAATGGTAAGCTCTCAAAATTTTAACTTTCAAAATTAAATTTTAAAAATACGCTACTTTTTTATACGCTATTTATAGACCTTAAAGACCTTAGTTAAATTTCGTCCTTTAACAAACATTTTCGGAAAATGAGAATTTCTACACATTTTTCTTCACTAGCAAAAAGAAAAAAAGCTTTAATTTTTTCTAAAACCAGTTGCACGATTTAAATATTTCTTAGAATGTGGTTGTTAAGACCCAGATGAATGATCTTCAATTTCAATACAATTTTCACTCGATAAATAGAACATTGAGAAATTCGTGCATGATAGAATTAGGTGACTGCAAACTGCAACAGCAAAATTTAACAATTCAAGATTTTAAAAAAATTAACTTTACTTGAATTGTACCTATTTAGTGCGTTACAAGAAATAAGAATACTTTATGACGTGCAACCTTAGCAACAAATAATAATCTCAAAAAGTAATCTTTACATTTAAGACGTATTTTCATTCACCCAGTCCTTTGTGACTTCGTAATTAGTATAAATTTTGTAAAATAATTTTACAGACTTTTACAAAATAAAGAGACGCCCGTGATCTGAGTAAGCTTAGAAAAATTTGTAAGCTAATTTTCCTCTTAAATATTTGTAAAATTTTGTAAAACCTAGTAAGTTTACAGAATTTACGGATTTTACAATTTTACCAAGGCCTACGTGAATTGCCTCGATGATGTGGGGATCGTAGTTTTGGATATTCCGACGCATCGGAGTAAATTTTCATCATAATTCTACCAAATGGAAACAGTTAGTATGAAACTTATTTTATTTTTCTAAGGCGAGACCCAAACGTAACCATGCACCCAAAAAAAATACGTGCATGGTTACGGCGAAGCCATAGTATGCAGTTAAGTGGACACCTCAAAACAGTCAAACAAGATTGTGAGAGAACCATAAGTCGTAGAGACATGCGGTTTCGACCAATGGGTAGTAAATTCTGTGTAGTATTGCGCATAGATCTCTGGGCTTAATCGGTTTACACCTTCATGGTGTATTTCTCGTTTTAGTGACTTTTTTTTCTGTATCTCAAAATATTCCGCTGAAAGTGAAAAATCGGCAAAGGAAAATCGAAAGAGCTTAAAAAATCATTAAGATCATTCTTTAGGGTCATGAAAATCGGATGCAAAATGACGAAGTTATGGAGGTTTGAAATTTTTTATATTCAGTTACATCCATAACAACTTTAGTAAAGAAATTCTTTATATGTATGTGTAAATGATGGCCCGAGCCAGGGCTTATATAATCGTCACGTCCGTCTGTCTGTAAATTTGTAATGGCTCGTAATGGAATAATATGAATTAAGTAAAATCGGTCATCTGGAGGGACCCGAAAGGATTTATTTTAATCGTCGTATCAAACCGCAATTTGTTACATATGCTGTCAATTGCTACTAATGTAAAAATGTGAATTTAAATTAGAACCATAAATGCATTTATGAAAAAATTTCGTGCAAAACTTCGGATTGGGTGATAATTGCAACCTTTTTTGACTCGGGCTATATCAAGTCTGCACTGTGGGTTTTTAATGACGGAGTTAAAAAATTGTTCACTTAAAAACGACGAAATAAATGAATGTAAAAAAATAAAACTAAGGCGAGAGGCGCCATTAGAAACAAGAAACAAGCCCTCCCACCAACACCCCCGTCTCGCCGTGGCCCCATTAATATTTTTATATCTGGGGGGTGGTACCACAATTTATGATTCAAACCTTTAACTACTTATGTAAACTGCATTTAAAATTGATATATAGTACAATCTTATATTGCACTGCACTTTTAAAACCTATTACCTGTAGTTCTTACATTAATTTCAATTTAAACATGCAGTCTAGCATTAATCAACAGAGTCCGGATAAATATATTCTTAGAAACCCCTAAACATTTATCGAAAATGTTTAATAAAAGCGACAAATATGTATAAAAGCATTTTTTTAATTAAAGATTTTTGATTAAAGAAAACGTATATAACAGAACTAAGATACTAAAGTTTCAAGTCAATCGGTCTTGTTGTTGGAAAAGTTTGGAAAAAATGAAATATTTACTTCTTAAACCCGACTCTTAACGTAGGCAATCATGTGATTAAATACATTCCAAATTTCCATTCAGAAATTTCAGAATTGAGCTAGCTGCTGTGGTAAACGAGTTAAATAAATAAGCTTTTGTAGTCTGATTTTAGACATTTGTGTGACAATTTTTTGACACTTTTATGAAAATGACATGCACCCATGTTGGCATATATATCACATTATTGGTTTTTTAAATTGTGTATAATGCAGGAAAGAATGTCAAAAAATAAAATTGTGGTACCACCCCCCAGATATAAAAATATTAATGGGGCCACGGCGAGACGGGGGTGTTGGTGGGAGGGCTTGTTTCTTGTTTCTAATGGCGCCTCTCGCCTTAGTTTTATTTTTTTTACATTCATTTATTTAAAAATTGTTTAAGAACGACGTCCATAATAAAAATTATGAAAAGCTTGATAACTATTTTGTACTCCAAGTGGATCCTGCTCTGATATTCGTAAACTGAGTAAAAGATTTTTACTTAAAAACTTAAAATTTTGCCTGTATAAAATCACCACTTTACAAAATATGTAATTAGAAAAATTTATATTTAATACAAATTCTGATTTTTTGCTAATAGCATAAAATCAATCTAGAGAAGAATATATTGAGGGTATTCACGCACCCTTGGTAACTACGTAAACAGCGTAAAATCCGTAAACTTACAAACGTTTACAAACAGCTTCCCGTGAATTCACTTCCGCAATTATTTTCGTAAAATAATTGAAACAAAATGCCGATCATTTCCAGAAAACGGAAATTAATAGAAGAAATTTGTGGAGCTGCATTTATTGATATAATAAATACCACGAACAGTGGAGGATGTTCCTATAAAAATTTCGAAATTCAAACTTCCTAAATTCTAATCCTAACTTATTTTTGACTCCACACTAAATTTTAGCTGAATATATAAATTCTTAGAAATCAGTATTTGTACCCCTTCCTTATTGCCCATCTGGTTATTTTTTGTTCATCTTTGACTTCATATTCTTTCATGAGAAGTTATTAAGTATCACCGTTCCGAATTTCAGCTTTTTGAGACAAGTTATGAAAATCGGTATGGGTCACCCCAACGGGTCCCGGATATGAGAATTTTACCAATTTCACTTCATATTCTTCCATTAGGGGCCTTTAGCAGCCTCTATACGAAATTTCAGCTCGATTGGATGATTTTGAAAAATCGGTATGGGTCACCCCCTCGGGTACCTCGGCTTGAAAAATTTGTCAATTTCAGTTCATATTCTTTCATTAGGAATCACTAGCAACCTCTTTGCCAAATTTCTGTATCAAACAATTTTTTTTCTTTCCCAAATTGAGTTTACAAAATACTTTACATTTTTTTCTCTTTGTGTCGATCCTCGATAAAAATGGAGTCAAGTTGTGGGGGGATGTGCGTAAAGTACGTGATCAATGCAAATATTTACTAAACTCTGAGTATATTTCGCAAATTTAATAGGATTTTAGAATAAATTTGGTATGAAAATAAATCGGTAATAAAATCGACACCGCGTGAAGCTCTACAAATACAACTCTGGTAAAGATCAAATTGTATCATTGGTGACAAATCGCATTTTTTTGGTGGCCCGACCAATGTGCAAAGACAAATGTGCAAACGACAAATGTGCAAAGACGTTTGTGCAAATGATAAATGTGCAACCTGACAAATGTGCAGCCCGATAAATGTGCAAACGATAAATGTGCAACCGATAAATATGCAGGAATTTTTCCAACAAATGGTGCAATATATCTTGATATAATTTAAACATGAAATCAAATTACATCTCCTCAAAAACTTAAATTTGAAACATTAATTTTGTGGTGGCATCCCGTATGATGTCTGTTGAAGCTGTAGATCTTATATTGAGCAGTATTAATTTATTGTTAACTTCATATTTTACTAAATTATATTTTTATGGTGCATAAATTTCCTGGTACATACATCTTCGTGAATTCGTGAATTTTAGCCTATCGTATAGGCTGGAATTATGTACATATAAAAATTCTAAATTTCAATGAAATAATTCGGGATTTACTTATTTGCTGTCATTTTAAATTCTGTCCCCGAGGGGTGTCCCTAACTAAAGTTTAATTGTCACTAGCTAAATTTAGCATTACATAAATGTAAGGTTAGCATTACAGTGATTCGGCACGGGAATTTTATTATAAAATTGACAGGGGTCAACCCCGTTATAATGATGATTAGTAATATTTAATAAGTATAGAATCTCCATTATATGATCTCCAGCTTCATAAGCTTCACCACAAAATTAATGTTTCAGAATTCTTAGTTTTTTGATAAGATGTAATTTGATTTGAAGTGTAAATTATATCAAGATATATTGCACTATTTGTTGGAAAAATTCCTGCACATTTATCGGTTGCACATTTATCGTTTGCACATTTATCGGGCTGCACATTTGTCAGGTTGCACATTTATCGTTTGCACAAATGTCTTTGCACATTTGTCGTTTGCAGATTTGTCTTTGCACATTTGTCACCCCATCCATTTTTTTTGGGAGGATACCGTTCGGTGACAAATGGCTACTATGTTTTTTAGTTAATGGAGAATAGCTTGGTATTTATTTTTTTTATTTTTTTTATTTAGTTCTGAAATTTAGGTGTGAAACTTTCAAAATTTATTTTTGAAATTTAGTAGGAGTTTCACGCTTTATTGTTATTATTTTGACTAGTTTATAACTAAATTGTGAAGAGATTCCATACTTCCATAGGGTACTAAAAATTAGTAATTAGTAATTTAGTAATTTGTAAGCGAAATCTATATTTTGGATAATTTTTTACGTATTGACGAAAATTTCAGAAAAATGTAAATCGCCAAGTTTTCCCAAAATGTCATTTTTTGTTCTTGTCATAATTATTTGGCAAGATTATTGATATTTCGGTATCTAAATATGTGTAGGCAGTTAGTAAAAAAATTATTAAGGTACTTTACGCAGTCATTTGTTACTTGTAAAATCCGTACGTTTTCTAAAATATTTTGACAAACTTTTACAAAATAAACAGACGCCCTTAATCTGAGTAAGTTTACAAAAAATTTGAGAGCTAATTTTCCTCAGAAATGTTTCCAAAATTTTATAAAAGTGTGTAATTTTACGGACTTTAAATGTTACCAATGCCATTGTGAATATCTTCATTTTTTGATATAGTGTAAAAAATGCAATTAAAAAGCAATCTACAATTACAAAACTACTTAAATAAACCTAAAATTGTATAACGGCGCCGAATATTGTAAAGTTCGTAATTATTTTCAAAAAAGTTTAGTTTTACTAATTATGAAATGAAAATAAAAATAAAAATGAAAAAATGAAAAAATGAAAATCATGCCTCACTACTCGAAATATTCGTACATTTCAATATTTATTGTAATCGAGAACATTTTCCCCGCACATCCCCATTCGCCTCGTGACACGGCGATTTCTCAATTTCCATCCAGAAACAAAATCATATTTCATTTTGTTCCGAAATAAATCGGATTGCGAGATCGATTCCTTGAGAGAAAGACTTTTATTTTCTGTGATTCACTTTTACGCATAAATGTGGAAACATTCGACTGGTTGGATGGCGGAAGAGGACGGACCGGATGACGAGATTTATTTTATTGTTGCGTCGTGAATGAATTATGCAGAGGTGGACATGGACAAGGAGAAAATGGGAGAGAAAGGAAAAGTGAGACAGTGACGGGCAGGGGTGGGCAAGATACGAGGTACAAAATGGTCTTTTTATCTTGTATCTTGGTTACCTGATAAGTGAAGTATCTTGTATCTTTAAGGCAAACGAATAGGTATTTTTTGCCTACATGTATCTTATCTGCACAAAAGGATCGTAAGATACATATCTTGTATCATGACTACTTATTTTTAGGAAAGTATCTTGTATCTTCATTTCTCATTTGTGTAGGAAAGTATCTTGTATCTTGTATCCTAACTGCTTAATTTTGTGAGAAAGTATCGTGTATCTTGAGTACTTATTTTGGTAGGAAAGTATCTTGTATCCTGTAACTTTACTGCTTAATTTTATAGGAAGTATCTTAGCTAATTATTTTTTAGGAAAGTATCCAGTATCTTGAATCTTATGCATTTCAAAGATGTATTTTATCCACTGGATCTTATACCTTATCAGCGATAGTATCTTCCCCTTGTATCTTACGACCAAAGTATCTTGCCCAACCCTGGAATTCACTATACTTTGTTAAGCACTTAAGGTAAATGGTGCAGAATGAAATTAATGAGTTCCACGTGATCCCAAAGTGTAAATCTACCAAAAAACAGAAAATATTTCATAATATTCACCAAGTTTATTGAAAAATTCACATGTTTTCCAAATTTAGTGTACAAACAAACTTTCACAAAATAAGGACACTGTTGCATTCTATGTAAACTTATGTTGAAAGACGTGATTATTTTAGATTTTTTTTACAAAATTTTGTAAACATGTTTACGCAACGGATTTCACCATGTTTATCACGTTACGAAATCCTGCCTCGTGACATGAAAACGTGGCAGAGTGTTTTTTATGCCTGTGTTATTTTTCTCTCAGCTGGAAAACTGCGTTTCATCCGGGATGACAAATGATATGGATATGACAACCATTACGACGACGTTGACTGACCTGCTACACACTTTATGACGCACTTTCGCCAAATGGAGCTGCTGCCCAAGTGCTTTTAATCCCGGGTTTTGATTACGGAAGCCAAATCCAAATGTCACGTAATGTAATCAGCTGGATTTTTCGTAAAGCTCACATTTTTATTGAGTAAAAAAAGTAGACAAATTTCGCGTAAATTTCAAAAACGAAGCGAATCATGTTAGAGAAACAATAAAGCTGATGGAACTCGTGATCATGAAAATTTACCATAATTTGGAATTTACAAACATTAGAGGTGAGCCGGGCCTGGACTTATCAAAGCCCGGCCCGCCCAAGCCCGGTTCAAAAGCCCATCTCAAAAGCCCGGGCCCGCCCAGGCCCGGAAAAATTAAGCCCAAGCCCGCCCAAGCCCATTGGGCTTTTTATTAAAAAAGCCCGCCCAGGCCCACCGGGCTAAGCCCACTGGGCTTTTTGTAAGGCTAGGTTTAAATGAATGATTATCAAAAATACCCATCATTCAAGACAGTTATTGAAGGACACCCTCAAATTGATAAAATATGATTGTTTAATAAGGCGTACATAAATAAAAATTCTACCTCCTGAATTAAAACTGCAATTTTTAATTGATTGCAGTACAATTGTCAAGCTGTGTAGTATCTGGGACTAATTTCAAGTTCCCTAAGTGTAAGATATGTTGAATATGTGCCAAGAAGTGATTGCTCTGATTTTAGCATGAACAAATAAGGATGACATATACTTATGTATGTGTAGATAAATATACATAATGTAATGATAACAGAAAGGTACAAGTAAATCTGTTGTGTAAGAAGATAACTGGTGGGGTGAAAAACATCAAGAACTTCATGCAGTTGTACCGGTGTGCTGCAATTTTGAATATAATCTCATTCACCCCAAAAAAATATGAGACTGGGTTGTTTTGATTCGGGCTTGGGCTTTTCCTAAAAAGCCCAAGCCCGGCTGGACAAAAGCCCACCCAGGCCCGGCCCAAGTAAATTTGGTTCCTCAAAAGCCCAGGCCCGCCCAAGCCCGGTTGCTGACAGGCCCACCCGCCCAAAGCTCAATGGGCCTGGGCGGGCCCGGGCTAGCCCATTTAAAGCCCAGGCCCGGCTCACTTCTAACAAACATATCTGTAAAAAATTAAAAGTAAAGTGTCAATATTCACGTCAACGTATTTATTAAATATTTCGAATTGTACAAAGTTTGCGAAATAAATTTTAGAAGTGAAAACATGTAGATTTGTTTGGTGTAATTTAGATGCAAAAAGCTTTATCAAAGTTTGATAAATTATACGGCTAAATTTACAGGGCAAAAATTGTGGGGAATTATTCTTGCTTGGATAAAATAAATATGTACCTCGATACCTTAAACTGAAGTAAATTTATACTTTCAATTTTAATATGTAAAATTTGCATAAGCACATTTCACAATATTTTAAACTGGGAAATAGCTAAGCTAATATTTTCGTAATATGAGACAATAGAGACAATCCCCTGAGACAATTCACGTCAACCTTTGAACGTCCCAATAGTTGCCAAATTTCACAAATATTATTAATACAATTTCAAGCCCTTACAAATCTTAAAATCTTCATTTGAGGTTAATTCCTGCCTTGAACATAGCAAACTTTAAGGAAATTTCTATTTGGGGGCAAATTATTACCACCGAAATTAAATTTTATTAAGATTTATTTTTCTTGTATAAAATTCCAACTTTCAAAATTAAATTTAAAAAACTTCTGACAAAGACAAAGTTGAAAATATTTATATCGAATTATGTAATAACGGATACTAATAAGACTGGTGGGTTAGCGAAATCGGGATAAATGCCAAATGCTTAAAAATATTATCAGGATTATGCTTTCCGGATTAACTATTAAATTAAGTTCAACATTGGGATTACCATTTAATTAAATTTGTTGAATAATCCCCCAGATTAATTTAGCCCCAGATGCATCTTCCTTGAAATTAAAAAATACCAATATTGAAAATTAATGATTAATTTTGAAGTCGAAACACAATTTTTGAAAATATTACGAAATATGTATTACCACAGATCGGATAAAGTTGGCCTTCACTATCGTACAAAATTTTGGGAACAATTGTAAATTTACGGGGTTGATAAATTTCCCCATTAATGTTCCATATTCATAAAAGACTTGTTTTTTTTGCAAATTATTATCTTCAATTGGAGCAATGGCTGGTGCCTAATATTTGTTTTTACCTCGAATTATTCCCTTCTTCTTGCTAAAATCTGAAATCTAAATGATTATTTGAGTACAGAGCAGATGTAAATATTTTCTCGTTAGTAGAACTTGAATACGAGTAAAATATCTCATTTTTTCATCCGTGGCTTGCTGGTCGAGTGGTCTGTGTCGCGGAATGTGGGCTTTTGCAAAAATGCCGGGATTTGAACTCGTAACTAATCCATGTTGTTTATTCCTTTACAGAGTAAATACTTTCAAACTAAGACCAAGGCGGCAAGGTCGCCTGACGCCTAGCGGCAAGCTAAGTTCTGTAACAAAATAGCAGAGTATACCACAAAGATGAATTGATACAGGACGAATTTACGCAAATTTAAAAAATCTATATAAACACAAATTAAAGGTGAGTTAATAATAATAAATATCCCCGAACAGACACCCACAAGCCAATTTTTTGCAATTTTAAGCTACATAATTCCAAAAAATTCTTAGCATCTTATTATTCGTTTTACAAAAAATTAGTTATTATTAATAAGTTGCGAGGTAAACCGGATAAAAAATCTGCCACTCTTACTCTCGTCATGTTGACCACGTGACTGATATGAATGACAGTTACTGACTTAGTAATTGAATTATGTATACTGTACTATGGGACAGGTAATAAAGCAGTCTTTTAAATTTCTCAAAGTATGGCCGTTATTTAAGCTCGAAGCGGGTCAATTTTAAATCGTTTTTTATCCGAAGAATTTTATTGTAAAATTTTTTTTTTTAAGAATTTTATCCGAAGAATTCACAATAGAAAACTACACACTGCAATAGGGTTTTGTACGGTTTAAAACGTTTTTTTCGTGTTTTTGACCAATTTGAGTAGGTGGGGCGACAAAGTTAGACCACATGGATTTTCCTTTCGAGAACAATTTTCGAGAACAATTTTCAAGTTTGACGTAAAAAAAATTGTAAAATTTCAACCATCGCAGTAACTGCCACAAGGAACGTTGGTTGTATTGGACTGCATAATTCTAAAATTTTAACCACATCTGAGTGTTACACTTCACACCATCACATTATCAGATCAAGGGCGTTTTTTATTTGTAAAAGTTTGTAAAATTATTTTACAAAGCTTACCAATTTACAAGAACTGCATTAATTGCGTCATTTCATTTGAAACCTGATTTTACTTAACGTATGAAAAAATGATACCTTATTTTGAGTGAACACGTGTGTTTAACGTGTAAACATGTGTTTACATAATTAAGCGCGTCCAACAACGAATATCTACAGCATACCAACATTCCCTTATTTTTCCCCTTCAGGAAATCCAGGTATACCCGAGAAATCTTACTTCTAACCCCCAAATTAGCTTTCATTCCACTCAGTTTTTCTTTCACCCCAGAGTAAAAGAAAACGCACATCGAGACAAGTTGCGTTGCCATTGGTTACTTAAGCAAGTTTGCTCTTGTGGTTTGTCGGATCGAATATCTAATCACGTCCTTTTGCCTGCCTGGTTGACAACGGCCGAGCAACGGAGAGCAGACCGTGAAGGGTTTCGTTCTCATTTTCATTTGGATTTATTATATCCGAAAAAGTTTCGCAGTTAAATTACATTACTTAAGTCAACTTCTTACTTATGTAGGAGCGGGGGGTTCATGAAGGATGTGTTGTTTTTTTAGCATTATAAATTGTTCGGTGAGTGGGTAAAGTGATTTCGCATTTTTTGCAAAATTTTTGCCAAAATAATATGCAAATAGTAGAGCACCTTGCCCTAACATTACCAATTTTTCTAACAATCCAAGTATTAATCTGGCTGGGCAATTTAAAGTATCGATTTTGCAAAAAATTAATATGAAACGTCTAAATATGCAAAAATCGCAAAAAATATACCAATCTGTAATTAGCACTTCTCCAATTTCACTGGTTACAAGTAATTAATCACAAGTTTTTACCGAGTTGGCAACTAACTTTAATTTGACCGTGAAGTCTTCTACCGCTAAAATATTGTTGTCATACTGAACATACTCATGACAACGTCTTATTTAGTATCGCAACTTATTTATCAAACTTGCAAAGCTCAAAAAAATTACAGAGATTCGAGACTTGCAAAAATTTAACTAAAAAATTTTGCAAGTCTGTAAAAATAATTATGTTTTCCTATTTCAATTTAGTTTCCACGGATTAGATGTACTTTCTAAAGCATTAAGTTGGTAGAATCAGTTTACGAAATAATCTTGAAAAAAAACATTCCCAATTGCTAAGAAATTTCATATGGATAAAAAATCATATGGCTTGCTATCAAAATTTTTCAGAATTTCCTAAACTTCGCAAGCGATGTTGCTACACTCAATTAGCGAGATTTGCGTAGGTTCACGTGAGTTAGCTCATTGTAATTAAGTATTTAAATGTTACATTTGACATCATATAGAGTCGGGTGGACATAAATTTCGACCCATCCTGCCTGCACAGCCCTCTGCTCAACCGGGTGAAAGTGGATGAGAGAAAGTTTTCCGAAAAAGTGAAAACATTATGATCTTGTTATTACGGTATTCATTTCATTGTCAGAGTGGAAAAGGGAAAAGTCATGAATATGCGTGAAATATTGCCAGAGAGAAAGTCCTGATTTGCTTTACTTAATAAACTGGTAATAATATTGTTACCGGTCGGTATTGTCGGTAATGATTATTTTCGATGGGACACAAGGCAACGAGAATCATAATTAATTTCTTTCAATGGGACAAATCATACATTTTAGTTTTGCACACAATTTGTGGTAAATTTTTATCTAAAAAATCATTACCAAACTGAATAAAATTTTTGTCTCGTTCTGCTATTTTCTGCGCA
Source organism: Folsomia candida (assembly GCF_002217175.1). Lineage (NCBI taxonomy): Eukaryota > Metazoa > Arthropoda > Collembola > Entomobryomorpha > Isotomidae > Folsomia > Folsomia candida. The sequence goes on from NW_019091227.1 coordinate 1,155,610, forward strand.
CAGTGGTTTCGCGAAATTGCTGACATTTTAAGCGAATTTGAGAAATCTAATTTAATAATTTTTTTCTGCCTCAACAGAAAAATCATTTTGCTTCGATTTTTAGGAAATTAACTTTTTATCGTTGTCAAAATACAGTGAGCGTACTCAGAACAATTTCTTATTTCGCATCGCTTAGAAAATTTGTGAATTTCACGAAATATATGTTGCTAATGAATTCGCAATGAAAATTGGACTTTGCAAATCTCGCAAACCTCTCTACTTCTAAAAACAAATAAGTATTTTAATGTTGTTTCCCTAGATATTTATAATTTCTCTCGCTAATCATCACCAGCGAGAAATTTGCGATATGGTGAATTTGCTTAATAATTTTACGAATAAAAGCGCGCTTTCTTCTTAATTAAAGTAAGACGAGAATGTGTCTTTATTACTTCAAAGTGCTAATTTTTTAATTCTTATTTCTAGCCACAGTTTGCATTGAGGAATTTGGAATTCGACACTGAATGCAATAAGGATTATTATTACGAAAAATTTTATTTAGTGCAGTTTTCCATTTAAGAAAATTGAATACTTTTAACGTCAAAGTCAGGTTTCTATTTTAGTAAAGTACTTACTTTTTAAATAATAAGATGAAAATCTTTGGATTAGTTCATAGAAATAGGACGGAATTAAATAATTGCGACCAATAATTTAGAAGACGTTTTAGAATAGTGAAATTAAGCTGGGCAAATTTCACAAACCTAACGAGAATATTTGAGAATCAAACATGGTTTTCCAGTTAAGTTTTGCGAAATATAATTTCGCAAAATTTCGCATATTGTGGTGATATGCTCAATTTACGAGACGTGTGAAATACGCTCAATATTTCCATGATGTTTTTTTAAAACAATGTATTTTTCCAGAGATAAATACCTAATTTTTTCACACAATATAATTGTTTAGTTATATTTCGAACTAAAGAATAATTGATAGTAGTCCTTGATAGTAGTCCCATAAACATTGTGAAATTACAAAAGTTTCCTCAAGTTTATAAATATTACGAAAGAAAATCAGTTTACAAATCTATTCTAAATTTATGGAGACGTACATATCTTGTAAAAATTTGTAAACTGATTTATGTACCAACGTCCGGGCTAATTGTGTCATAAATATTCTTGCTAAACGAAGGTATGACTGAAACCTGATTATTTTAATTTGCCAGATAACACTCGTCAATGTCGCATCATTAGAGAACTAACAATTAAAATAAACCAGTTAAAGCATGCATACTTTTCTGTGTAACCTTTAAGAATTTGTGGAACTAATTATTTAAAGTTACGAACTAACAGAATTTTGGTAATCTTTGATGCCACAAATAACTTATGAGGATACTTTAAATGGCACATTTTTAATTTCAGATTTACTTGATAAATTTTCCAAAATTCGCATTTTATTTTGCGCATAATGAGAGATGCTTCTGAATCTGATGTAAATGTTTGTAACAAAATGAGGTTACAAATTATCTGAAAAGTTTGAATCATACTAACAATGGAGGCGCAAACCATGTTCAGCCCAGATAATTTTTTGACCTTATTAGTTTGAAAGAGCAAGTCTTTACAAACAACATTTGGTTCGGTACTTGGGCAGATGTGCAAATTTCAGCACGTTATGGGCGCCGCAAGTTCGCAAAAACGCACGAAGTTGAGCTCGCGCTGGGCATTGCCCGAAAAATCATGCGTTTTTGCGAACTTGCGGCGCCCATAACGTGCTGAAATTTGCGCATCTGCTGAAATGCCGAACCAAATGTTGTTTGTAAAGACTTGCTCTTTCAAACCAATAAGGTCAAAAAATTATCTGGGCTGAACATGGTTTGCGCCTCCATTGTAAGATTATTTTCGAAATTTTATTATGGGATTACAAATATCGCAGTAAATGTTGTTTTAACAAAGTTTATTAAAAATTTGCGACTGTGTCAGTTTTTATTAAATTAAATTAACTTCTGCATAACTTCCTTGCTGTAATTTTGTAATGCTGTAATCTGTAACTAAAGGTAAGTTAAGTTTTAAAGTATACATATAATTACATTCACATTTCAGTTTACAAAAAAAGCAGCGATATACAATTTTACATGATTATTATCATGATTTACTATTTTCAGTTTTTTTGTTAAATTTTGTAACCTTTGCAAACATGGTGGAAATCTTTGCAAACTTTGGTTTGCAACAAAGGTGTTTAGGTGTTTGCAAAGGTATTTGCAACAAAGGTTTGCATTACAGAGAGAATTATTTGACATTTTATTATCACACATTAATATTTTACGGTTTCAAAGATGCGTTTCATTCGTTCAAGTTCGTATTGTTACAAATAAGTTGCGTGATATTTTTGGAAAACTTCAAAGTCAGGAGTTAATTTACAGAAAAATTAGAAACACGAAATTTAAATGATAGGTGTGAATGACATATCGCAAAAAAATAGTTGTTGGGTTTTTTAATTGCATTTATGTTACAGAAAGAATTAAAAGAAAACCTCTCGGATATTTGTAATGCAATCATAAGAAAAGAAACTCCTCTTCCATCTGAAACCATATAACTTTCTTTCAAAATTGATCAGAGAACAAGTAAAAAGTAATTTTATAAAGTTTACAAACATTTTATAAACTCGTTTTGTTTCGCCATATTATTTTTTTATAGTAAATCTTGTCAATTGTGGTAAATCTAATTTTGCATTGTTGTTACAAATATTTTTGTCAAAGTATTCCAATCTTTTTTTATTTAATGATCTTTGAAAAAATGGGGAGAAATCTTTGCAAACTTGCGAGGTTTGCATTACAGAATAAATTACTTGACATATTATTACACTCAAAACAAAACGGTGTCAATATGTGACTTAACCGCCTTGGTTACAATTGTGATTCCGAGTAGTAATGAATTTTTTCCGTCCGGTAATAACATTATAACTACCGGTATCAAAATCATCATAACTCGGATTCAACATTGTAACCAAGGCGGTTAAGTCATATACTGACACCGGCGGTGTTGATTCGACAAATTTTTATTTTGAGTGTACAACATATTCGGTAAAAAGATTCGTTGCATTTGTGTTAAGGCTGCCTGGGACACAGGCACAAAAATAATTTCTTAAAAATGATGTTTAGGGCTCATTTTTGGACAGAATGGAAAACGGATCGGTAATTCTGTGGAGAAACCCAATCCCCACAGAATTACGGATCCGTTTTCAATTCTGTCCAAAAATGACCCCTAAACATCATTTTTAAGAAATTCCGTCTCCCAGGCACGGTTAAGTCCAATTTTACACTGTTCCAAACAAGTTGCGTGATTATTTTTGGGGCAAACTTTAAAGTCAGGAACTAATTTTCAGGAGTATTTGCAACACAAAACTAAATGTTTAGGTACATTTAGCTTGTCGCGAAATAATTTTTGGGTCTTTTATCAAATATATATATTGCAAAAACACAAAGAGACAAAGTACATCTCTCGGAAGTTGGTAACGCAACGATAAGAAAACAAACTCTTCCTCCATCTGAACCTAATTTTCTTTCAAAATTGAACAAAAAACAAGTAAATAAGTAATTCTACAGGGTGTTAATAAAGTCCGATCCCATTTTTCCTGTAAAAAAGTGAAGGCTAGTATAAAAAAAACTACCCGTGATACTTACAAAAAATGTTCGACATATTTACCTTAGTATTTGGTCTTGTTACCATTTACTTTAACCATGCCCTCAACTCTTTGTTTAAGGCTCTGTGCTAATTTTTCCAATGTGCCTCTGGAAATCGAATTCCATACATCTTGAACTTTTTTTTACTAGCTCTTCCCTCGTCCGGGGTTGTGGCTCTTTGTATACATTTTCCTTAAGTATGGACCACTGGTTCTTCAGGGGATTCAAATCTGGGCCGTTAGCGGCCCACACCCCCTTGCTCCAGACCGTTGAAACTTGCGTCTTGATGAGACTCAAACTCGCTTTTGCTGTATGGGCTATAGCACCATCCTGCATGAAAACTATTTTTCTTTCATTCGGAAATATTTCCTTGTTCCCCATGCTATCGAAATAGATAGGTAATATTTTTTCCATATAATGCTTTGCATTGACTGATTGGCCTTTTGGTATGATATGTAGAGGGGTCACGCAACGTGCACAAAATCCACCCGCTACCATAACTTTAAGCCCGAATTTTGGGATCGCTCTTGATGGTACATCCGATTTGTTTTCTGTCCTGTAACGAACATTTTGTTGGTTCAATTTTGGATATAGTTCAATAATAGATTCGTCAGTCCAAAGGATGTGACTGCGCAATTCTTCACCAAGTCTTTTTTCACTCAAATGGGCACTTTTCTGAAGGAGTTCTTCAAATTTCAGACGGTCATCGATATATTTTTGTGACATGAGAGGTTTTTTTGGTTAGTTTGTAAGCTGTGTGACCCCACTTCGTAGTCTTCACAAATTTTTGCACGGTCACACAGTTAATTTGCTTCTTCTTCTCTTTATAGCGTTTTGAGTCATTTAACTCCCTTGCTCAATTACGTAATGAACTACCGGTTTTCTTGCAAAGTCTGTTTTTAATCATTCTTTTTGTGGTAGGTGACACCTTTCTGGGTCGCCCTGGTCGCTTTTTGTCGTGGACAAAATTTTTATTCTTCCATTTCCAAACAGTTCTGCGGCTGCAGCCCAATTTTTGCACAATTTCTGTAGGTTTAAGCCCCTGCTGATGCAATGTTTGTATCTCAACTCTAAGATGCTCATGACTTACACGTTTAGTTGTTCCTCCCATGGTAAAAATTTGAAATAAATAACTTCACTGGTTCAAAAGTTCCAGCTGAATTTGTAACAACCACGCTCCAAAAAATGCATGGGATCGGACTTTATTAACACCCTTTACAAAGTTTACAAACATTTTACTCTCGCTTTGTTTCGACACATTAATTTTCGTTTAAGATTGGTTTCATTCCCAGTGAGAAATCTAATTTTGCATTGTTACAAATAAACTGCGTGATTTTTGGCAAACTTGAAAGCCAATAATTTAATTTTAAGGAATAATTACAATGCTAATTTTAAATGTTAGGTACGAGTTAATAATTGATGGGTTTCCAAATGGAATACATATTGCGAAAAGAATTAAAAGAGTCACTCGGACATTTGTAACGCAGTAATAAGAAAAGCAACTCCTCTTCCATTTCAACCTGATTTTTTTCAAAATTTTCAATTTTAAACGCACTTTTGAACACAGATTACGATCTTCTCTCGTAATCTTGTAAAGTTTACCAAATTCTCTGAGATACTAATATTTTAAGGTTTAGAAAAATAATTTTTGCCAAATTTCGAGATCAAGGATTAATTATGCTAAATCTAGAAATCGTGGAAAGCCAGGCAGGCATTTCTCGGCATTAAAGTTGCTACCGTTTGGTATTAAGATCACACCAGACCGTAAAAATTTGTCAGTAATATGGTAAAACTTTAATAGTGAGGTAATACGACAAGGTATTAATTACCAATACCATTTTGATAGTCATATATGAATACCGCTTGGTATTGTTTTTTAATGCTGGATTTCTAAGAGTGTGCATAAAACAAGCAAGAATATTCTAAGAATATTACCGTAAAACCTCTATTTATAGCCCTCTTCTAATTCTAGCCGGTCTCCAAATATAGCCGGGTCTAGAGACCAAGATTTCAAAATTTTAGCCGGGTCGCTAATACTAATTATAGCCGGGTCCCTAGTTATGGCCGGGTCTCTAATTATGACCTGTCTTGTCCTCTGTATCCCTGTTCATAGTCCATTCAAGAAAAATGTTACACATTATGCCAATCAACGAATAAGTTGAACTACTAATTTTTTCCTATTAATTTCAGGTTAATAATGGATATAATCATGACAGAAAATTTAAAAAATCTGCTAAACTTCGTTTCAAGATGTAGATTAAAATGAATGGGTTACTTATGGCTTATCTTGCTAAATTAGAAAACTCAAATTGAGTCAAAATCTTCGATATTATAAGCTGGAACTGTTTGTCTGCAACGTAAGTGAAAGTAATTTTCCGTGACGGAAGTAAAAATGGAGAAAGTTTCACTTCCTCGCTAGCAGGAATTTCTAGCTAATTATATAGTAAAAAATGATTCGCTGGAATTAAGAACAATCCGACTTAATTTTCACGAAAATCAAATATGTAAGCTCTCGCCCGGCGGGAGACGGGCAGATACACTAGTGAATTATATTTGATTTTGTAACATCTAAAATTTTTGGAGCAACAAAATTTAGCCGGGTCTCTACATATAGCCGGTCTCTAATTTTAGCCGGGTCCGTGACCCTCAGTTTTGGATTTTAGCCCCGGCTATAAATAGAGGTTTTACGGTACTTTCTTTTCTAAATTTTGTACACACTCCGGAGAAAATCAGGATACAAATCCACACGATATTCAAATCCTATCAAAATCTTTTATTACTTATTTTGTAGATATTAAAAAAAATTGTTACGAACATTCGGGTGAATCTACTCTAATAAAGTGTTAGTATGATCCCTGGGTCCGTCTTCGCAATGCAAATTGCCCCATACTGTGGATGAAGTTCTAACCCTGCAGACTTATTACACCGCTTTGTAGCATTAATTTCACGACGTCACCGGTCAAAAAAATTTTTTCCTCCAAACTGGTCCAAAATAAAAGTCTAGCATGGGAATAGTATAGAAAAATTATTTTTAGCGTTCTATGACCCCTGGGTCATGAATTAAGGGCCCCTGAAGGGTCAAATAGCGTTCCCTGATAACCCCATGCAAATGGGGTATCAAATTAATCCCCTGGACCAGGGGAACCAGAAAAATATTTTTATAAATTTTTATGACCCTTGAGTCGTGAACTAGGAGCCCTTGAAGGGTTAAATATCATTCCCTCACAACTAAAGGCAAGTGGGGTATCAAATTAATCCCCTGGACAAGGGGAACCCAAAAAATATTTTTCTGGATTTTTTTGACCCTCAGGTCAAGAGTTAAGGGCCCCCGAAGGGTCAAAATAGTAACCATGGTAACCCCATGCAAGTGGGGTATCAAATTAATCCCCTGGCAAAGGGCAAGCATAAAAATATTTTCCTGAATTTTTTTGACCTATCGGGCAACAGTTAAGGGTCCCTGAAGGGTCAACATAGTAACCATGGTAACTAAGGTGAATGGGGTATCAAATTAATCCCCTGGACCAGGGGAATCAGAAAAATATTTTTTGGTTTTTGTGACGTATAGGTCAAGAGTTAAGGGCCCCTGAAGGGTCAAATAATAACTTATTGTATTTTACTAAACGGGACATTATTTTAAAGTTTTCAGTTTTGCAAGAATGTTAAGTAGAGAGGGGTAGGCATATTTTTGAAAATTTCGTACAAATTTAATGAATAATAATTCTTAACACTATGTACAAATCGGATTCACTATTTATAATATTTATTATGTATTGAATCCATTGAAGTTAAAATCTAGGTTGATTCTGGTGGGAAGGTTAATCTCCTCCTAGAAGTTGCACATTCTTCTTCAGGCAAGTCTTCTTCTTCCCCAGCCTGTGAGTATTCAATATCATTGTGTATTTGCATTCGGAATCTATCAACTACTTCGTCAACATCGTCAGGGTCCTCATCTTCGTCGTCAGACACATCATCTGCTGCTGTAATCTGTATATTATGTATAAGTTATGTATTTTTTTACTAATAGTTTACTGTCACCAAGAACTCACTCGAATGGGGTTGGCTGAAGCTACACGTGTTTGGAAGTCATCAAGGAAGTCATCAAAATGTCCATCATTTTTCCAATACTCGTCCTCCAATCTATTTACAATAATAATGTAGAAATTGCGAATTATTCCCATAATAGCGAATCTTGGTTTTACGAACCGGTGCACATGTTTGATGTGTTTCTGCCATTGTTCCTTTGTGTATGTTGTCATAATTCTCTCAGCCTCAGCTTGTGCAAACTCAGCGGTCCCCTGTGTGTTTGCAGCCCTAACTGCGTGCTTGATGTCTTTCCACACGTACTCAATTGGGTTCAAGTCGCTAAAAATAGTTATTACATGAATATTCTTATTACCGTTACCTATGATTACCAGTTCTTACCAGTTATATGGGGGTAATCTGGAAAATACGTAAATACAGTGTTTAAATAAATATTACAAATTATTAGTAAATTACCCATGAATAGAAAATAACTTTACCGGACAACAGTGTTTCCATATTTCAATGCCTCCTTATCCACAATGTAATATTCATTTCCGTTTTTAAGGTCTTGAACCATTTTCCATAATTCAGGTCGTCTCATTTGCTTTACAGGTTTTAGTTTCAGCTTTTCAGGGCCCTCTAAATTATCATTCAGCCAGTCGTATAGCTCTTGTTTTCGGGATGTAGATTTTGGGGCTTCCTTGGTGCTGTGATACGGAGCTGACAAATTTAAATAAATGAAATTCAAATTAAAATGGAATTTACAAATACAAATTATTGGATGATATTACCGTTATCAATAACAATTATGCATGGACCATAATTATCTTTTATCTTTTGATTAAGATCCTTCCACCAAGCCATGTAAGCGACACCGTTAACGTTTGCGTGGTAATCCATCTGGACTTTCTTCTTTGATACTGGATATACCTTCATAGCGCCAGGTACGAATCCATCCTCTCCACCTGTGAAGATAATTATTATTTTGAAATAATTTCCTATTTAATGTGGATAGTTGAACTGCACCTGCATGCATCACAATGATACGTGGTCCTCTAGAAATTTTCGGGTTTTGGAAGGAGTATAAAGCCGCTTCATGAAATGACTTTGGTGAATTAATAACCCAGCCTTTTCCAGTTCTAGCATAACTATCGACCCACGTTTCATCTGAATAAATATAATGCATTAATAATTATATTAAATTAAATTAAAACATTTTTGATATTTAATCAGCCAAACCTGTGTAGACAACACATTTTGGGTTCTCGGACTGACGATTTTTAATCATTACGGACAGATATTCATATCGCTTCTGCACGATGTCTGATCTCATGAGGATAACTGAATTTTTTTGACCTATAGGTCAAGAGTTAAGGGTCCCTGAAGGGTCAACATAGTAACCATGGTAACCAGGCTTCATATCCTGTCTCAGGCAGCATACTTATGTTTGTATAAACTGGTCCCTTTCTCATATACATATCTTTATGCACCATCTTGTTTGGGGAAGGATTGGGTTAATGGTTGGGGTGATGAATATCCCCTAAAAACTGATGCATTATAAATATATGAGGTGATGGGAGACCCCTTATCCTTGCTGGCTTCTCCAGTCGACATTTTGAAATTTAAGTTTTGGAGTTTGTACTTACTGGTATCCGCTCAATTATTAATTTTTAAAATTGAAGATGACGTTGCATAACTTAATTTATGGAACACTGTATGTGTTATATATAGTTCATTGTGTTTGTGGTAAAAGTTGCGCGAATGTCGATAAAATAGAAATAGATAAACAGGTTAAAGTTGTGTGTGATGAGACGGATAACCTGGGTGGATTGGTTATCTGGTTCAAGGAGACATTACCATCCAATTGCAGTGGATTTCTGATATGTAATCAAACGATGTGTATGGAAATTAATGAAACTGTTATGTTCTTCAGTGACACTATCAAAATTGAAGAAGTAGAGTATGAAAATAAAAAGATACGGGTATGGGGAAGTGAAAGCTATGTAACTTTTTATTTTAAAAGTTTCGTGGATGCCAGCCGTTATCTACTAAATAACATCACAATTTCAAACGCCAACCACACATTTCCATCCAATAAACTATCCGACTTAACTCAGGAAAAAATTAGTGACACTTATTGTAATATAGCGGCTGAAACGAAGAACTGTACCACCAAGCAAGCAGTAACTAAAGCTATTCAAGGCACTACTCCTCTTCCTTCTGCATGCACAGTTCTAATTCTGTGCAACCAAATATCATGCATCAGGTTCAACTACACAAGTCTCCTGCATTCAGCCTTCTTTGCCAGAAAGCACACGTTTATTCCTACCAACGAAGGTAAATTGCCATCTTGCTTTCATCTTCGTCAAGATGCATTTTTCCATCCTGGATCTCTCCGACGCCCACGTGGTATTATACTTTCCTTGGAGAAAGCTAAAGTTAAAAAGGCGCCAAGCGGATTACCTTTCAATCTCCCTGGATATAGGTAATTGGTTATTTTGGATGAGTTTTTTTATTTTTGAAGTTGCGATTGGAATCTTTATGAAATGATTCTTTATTAACATAATTTTATTATTGGTATTAATTAAGATATTGCGGGCCTGCCACCGATATTGAGAAGCAGGATGATCTCGGTGGCCCAATAAATGCTGTTGGTAATTGTTGCCCAATTTATGCTCATACACTAACCAAGTCAAATTTGTGAAAATTAATTTTATAATTTTTGTGTTGATATTATTCACAGATGCAGCATGCCGCAAACATGACGTCGATTATTTGCTAGGGGTTCTACCATCAGAGGCAGACGAGGCACTTCTAACTACTGTGCAATTACATCGAAAAGATCTGTTCCCACTTTTTGCGGCCGCAATGAGTGCCAAAAAATATTTCGAAAGTCAAATTGGAGGGTCCTATACATCCTTCTTATATTTCTACCCAGCAGGATTTTATCCCAGTTTAACTTTGCATTTTGCACATGAAACGGTGTACGATAAAACTTCAGCAGGAACACTAACAACTGCTCGTGCCATCTGGGAAGGCCAAGCTCAGGAGTCAAAGTGGATAAGTATTCTGCAAAATATTTGGCTAGGGAGCTGCTACACGGTGGATCCAGAAACTAATGTAAATCCACCGCATATCGATGTAAGATTATATTTTTGCACTATTAATGCTAGCTCAGATTCATCGATTTATTGTCTGAGAGCACAGACGCATTTCATACAAGTTTATCACTTTTAGCAAAAACAGTCTGACATGAATTCCCTCGTCATGCCATGCTCAAATGTGGATGAAATGGACACCAATGCAGACGCACTTGTGAGAAATATTGCAACATATTTATAAATAGCAGCGACCGCGGATGTTGTGGGGGACATCGTGAAATTGTTATTGTAGTAACAAGCTCATGTACGTTTTTGTTCTGATCAATACAGGAGGATGGTGAAGGAGATGATGAACGTGGGCACTGTGGACAACGTGAAGAGTTAGGGGAAGGGTCAGCTCCTGGCGGTGAATCACCAATGGACACTTCAAATACAGAGTATGCATCCAAGAGTACAGAAGGTGAAGATACATGTGTGGGAACAGACATTTACCCAACGGCCCCTTACAAAGGGGGATGTAGGATGATTTTGAACGAATTTGAAACCAAGAATGATGATAACCAGATTTCGTTTATTGAACATGTTCGTATTTGCCCAGGCGCTCGTCCTCCAAAAACTAATTCACTTAACGGATTCGTTGAAATAATCCTTGTGGGCGGGATGACTATCCACCAAGTAATGTACGCATCTTTCCAGAACAAGATCTTCTCAATCATACAAGAGAAACAAACTACGCAACGCAAAATAAAAAATTTCTACTTTGTCCTCGGATCGAAACAAGTTGCACCAGATATGTTGTTTTCTGACAGCCAGATTACTAGTGACCATCTCGAAGGAATCTTACCTGCCGAGTCATTGACGTACTGCATAATTTTACTTCACTTCGGACACAATCAAGGGCAATTTCATCAAGCAGTTCAATCTTTTTCATTAATCCAAAATGTTCCACCCGGCAGTGACACGGTAGGCTATCTCCCAACCCCCATAAACGACGAAAAGATGAACCTTATAAACGAGTTCATTCAAGATGTCCTAATTGTTGGTCCTCCTTGTCCGGATTCTGAGTGTGGATATTTCTATTCCCTTCTCAGAGCTAAAGAACAGGTATTGGGGGAAGGTGAAATGCGAATTCCTTTATCTGATGTTCCTAGACGGAATGATGGAACCAAACCTTACCTTAGTCTTTCGAGGTGCAGTCCTACGAGTTTTCCTATGCAACAATTAGCCTTTGAAATTGAGAAAGCAACACCGAAAGCGAAAAACGACTGTAAACAACCAAATACTAAACTCCCATTCCAACTACTTGGTGTTTCACTACAGGCGACAGCTCAAAAGTTAATTGTCAACGCCAAAGTATTCTTTGACAGTAACCAGGTACAGTGTGAAATACTAACAGGAAACTCTGTCACCAAAACTAGCCAGATTCTAGGAATTGGAGAGAGAACAGTTTATCAGACAATGGAGAATTACAAAACGAATAGTATAAAAACACCTGGTAAGAAACGTATTAGACCAACGCCAGTGATGGATCAGTTTGACGACTTCCGAACTGAGCACGTTAAACGAATCATTCATCAATTCTATGCTAATAATCAAGCACCAACAATGCATAACGTATACACAAAACTGATGGAGGAAGTCAAGGAAGAAGAAGATGGTCGGATAGCCCGAGGAGAAACTCTTACAGCGTTCAAATGTTCCAAGTGGACGTTAAGAAAACTCATTAAGCAATTAGGATTTAGATTCAAAACTGTTGATAAGCGAGCAGTTATCCTCATGAGATCAGACATCGTGCAGAAGCGATATGAATATCTGTCCGTAATGATTAAAAATCGTCAGTCCGAGAACCCAAAATGTGTTGTCTACACAGGTTTGGCTGATTAAATATCAAAAATGTTTTAATTTAATTTAATATAATTATTAATGCATTATATTTATTCAGATGAAACGTGGGTCGATAGTTATGCTAGAACTGGAAAAGGCTGGGTTATTAATTCACCAAAGTCATTTCATGAAGCGGCTTTATACTCCTTCCAAAACCCGAAAATTTCTAGAGGACCACGTATCATTGTGATGCATGCAGGTGCAGTTCAACTATCCACATTAAATAGGAAATTATTTCAAAATAATAATTATCTTCACAGGTGGAGAGGATGGATTCGTACCTGGCGCTATGAAGGTATATCCAGTATCAAAGAAGAAAGTCCAGATGGATTACCACGCAAACGTTAACGGTGTCGCTTACATGGCTTGGTGGAAGGATCTTAATCAAAAGATAAAAGATAATTATGGTCCATGCATAATTGTTATTGATAACGGTAATATCATCCAATAATTTGTATTTGTAAATTCCATTTTAATTTGAATTTCATTTATTTAAATTTGTCAGCTCCGTATCACAGCACCAAGGAAGCCCCAAAATCTACATCCCGAAAACAAGAGCTATACGACTGGCTGAATGATAATTTAGAGGGCCCTGAAAAGCTGAAACTAAAACCTGTAAAGCAAATGAGACGACCTGAATTATGGAAAATGGTTCAAGACCTTAAAAACGGAAATGAATATTACATTGTGGATAAGGAGGCATTGAAATATGGAAACACTGTTGTCCGGTAAAGTTATTTTCTATTCATGGGTAATTTACTAATAATTTGTAATATTTATTTAAACACTGTATTTACGTATTTTCCAGATTACCCCCATATAACTGGTAAGAACTGGTAATCATAGGTAACGGTAATAAGAATATTCATGTAATAACTATTTTTAGCGACTTGAACCCAATTGAGTACGTGTGGAAAGACATCAAGCACGCAGTTAGGGCTGCAAACACACAGGGGACCGCTGAGTTTGCACAAGCTGAGGCTGAGAGAATTATGACAACATACACAAAGGAACAATGGCAGAAACACATCAAACATGTGCACCGGTTCGTAAAACCAAGATTCGCTATTATGGGAATAATTCGCAATTTCTACATTATTATTGTAAATAGATTGGAGGACGAGTATTGGAAAAATGATGGACATTTTGATGACTTCCTTGATGACTTCCAAACACGTGTAGCTTCAGCCAACCCCATTCGAGTGAGTTCTTGGTGACAGTAAACTATTAGTAAAAAAATACATAACTTATACATAATATACAGATTACAGCAGCAGATGATGTGTCTGACGACGAAGATGAGGACCCTGACGATGTTGACGAAGTAGTTGATAGATTCCGAATGCAAATACACAATGATATTGAATACTCACAGGCTGGGGAAGAAGAAGACTTGCCTGAAGAAGAATGTGCAACTTCTAGGAGGAGATTAACCTTCCCACCAGAATCAACCTAGATTTTAACTTCAATGGATTCAATACATAATAAATATTATAAATAGTGAATCCGATTTGTACATAGTGTTAAGAATTATTATTCATTAAATTTGTACGAAATTTTCAAAAATATGCCTACCCCTCTCTACTTAACATTCTTGCAAAACTGAAAACTTTAAAATAATGTCCCGTTTAGTAAAATACAATAAGTTATTATTTGACCCTTCAGGGGCCCTTAACTCTTGACCTATACGTCACAAAAACCAAAAAATATTTTTCTGATTCCCCTGGTCCAGGGGATTAATTTGATACCCCATTCACCTTAGTTACCATGGTTACTATGTTGACCCTTCAGGGACCCTTAACTGTTGCCCGATAGGTCAAAAAAATTCAGGAAAATATTTTTATGCTTGCCCTTTGCCAGGGGATTAATTTGATACCCCACTTGCATGGGGTTACCATGGTTACTATTTTGACCCTTCGGGGGCCCTTAACTCTTGACCTGAGGGTCAAAAAAATCCAGAAAAATATTTTTTGGGTTCCCCTTGTCCAGGGGATTAATTTGATACCCCACTTGCCTTTAGTTGTGAGGGAATGATATTTAACCCTTCAAGGGCTCCTAGTTCACGACTCAAGGGTCATAAAAATTTATAAAAATATTTTTCTGGTTCCCCTGGTCCAGGGGATTAATTTGATACCCCATTTGCATGGGGTTATCAGGGAACGCTATTTGACCCTTCAGGGGCCCTTAATTCATGACCCAGGGGTCATAGAACGCTAAAAATAATTTTTCTATACTATTCCCATGCTAGACTTTTATTTTGGACCAGTTTGGAGGAAAAAATTTTTTTGACCGGTGACGTCGTGAAATTAATGCTACAAAGCGGTGTAATAAGTCTGCAGGGTTAGAACTTCATCCACAGTACAGTAGACAAAGAAGGAAGCGGAGCAACCACTGCATGCATGCACTGCACTGCATGAATAAATGAATACATGAACATGTACACCCCACATACATACATCACTCATCAATAGTGGTTATCATGATAAGTGATCGTGATAAACACTATTAATTAATTATTTTAGTTTGAGAAACTCTACCCACAGCGAGTGGCATGTCAATTCGAATGTATTTTTGACGCTGAATCCAACGCCGTCAATGGTTTTGACCTGCGAGGCCCCCGTGACCTCGCCGTGACCGTGGTGTCCAAATCTGGCTTATTCGTGATGTCGCATATCAATTCGAATGTATTTTTGACGCTGAATCCGAATCCGTCAATAGCTTGGCGTTAATTGTAGAAGTTAACGGGGTTTATGGAACTTAACGGGAGCGTGAAGCGTGGGAATTTAAATAGTTAGCTATGGAGTTACTCCCACGCGACGAGAATTTAAGTAATTAGCTATTCAACTACTCCCACAGGGGGGAATCAAATTTTACTGTGACCAGGTTAATTAAAATGCAGTATGACTTGGGCAAACCCTCAGTCTGATGTATGTATGTAGTATGACAAAGTCTCCACTAGGAATTATTTAAAATATAGTATGACGGATTTTTCGCTTTGGGCACACCCCCCACTGGAACTCTAGAACCCGGCCTTGGCCGGGCTATACGCTAGTATTCAATAAATATAAATAAATTCGAATACGTCGACTATATCTTAAAACTTATTTGAATCTTAAAACATTATTCGTAATTGATTTGGCTTCAAAGTTTAACAAAAATTCTTTGCATTGCAACCTTAAAAAATTATCAGCTCAAAAATTCAATTTAGCTTGGAAGATTTCAAAATGGAAATATCTTAGAAACTTATGTGACATGCAGATTTTGAGCTTTTTATTATCGAATTAAAGACATCACAGGAATTATTATTTTTAACAAACTCCTAATTAATTTTATACACATCAATTTATGCGTCGGTTTTAGGTAAATTAATTCAGTTTTATTGATGTTTCCTTGCCGTAATTTTTATGAATTTGTGGAAATGAGGATTGTTTACATATTAACTTTTAAAGGGTACGAATATTAGCGGAATTTGGGTAGAGTTTAACGTCACAAATTAGATGTGAGAAATGGTTGTGGGGCACTACATACCCCACACATCATTCCCCCACATTACATTTCCCACGTATCATTCCCCCACAGTTAATATCTTCACATGTCATACCAGACACACCTCATTCCCCTACGTATCATTCCCTCACTTATCATACCCAGCACATTTCATTCTCCTCAGTTCATGCCTCCAGTTCATGTACATAGGTGAATGGGAGATTAAATGGATAAATAGGTGTTCTATTTTATTTCTCAACATTAATAAAAGCTTTATTTAATAACATTTAAAAATTGTAAAGCCAATTGTACAATTTTTAGCCCGAACCAGGGCTTATGTCATTGTCATGTCCATTTGTCTGTATGTCTGTCTGTCTTTCTTATCTTTATTATTTCGTGAAAAAGCAGTATGGATCTCTGGTACAAATTTCAGCTTTCTATGTTAATTTGTGAAAATCGGTGGGGGTCTCCCAATACGGTCCTTCCTGATGAAATTTTTACTAATTACTATGCATATTCTTCAATTAAGAACCAAAAGCAACCTCTCTACCAAATTTCTGCTCGATTGGATGATTTTGAAAAATCGGTATGGGTCACCCCCTCGGGTACCTCCGGTTGACAAATTTTCCAATTTCACTTCACATTCTTTCATTAAGGGCCATTAGCAACCTCTGTGCTGAATTTCAGCTTTCTTCGACAATTTTGAAATTTTGGTGCATAATACCCCACCCACTCCGATGACCCCCACCGGTCAACCACTGAACCGATGTCGCCCATCTTCGAACCCGTTTCCTAACTTCGTCCAATATGCATATGGTAAAAACTCCAAGTCAATCGGTCAACTCGTTCGACAGTAATCGAAAGACAGACAGACATACAGACAAATGGACATGACAATTACATAAGCCCTGGTTCGGGCTAAAAATTGTACAATTGGCTTTACAATTTTTAAATGTTATTAAATAAAGCTTTTATTAATGTTGAGAAGTAAAATAGAACACCTATTTATCCATTTCATTTCCCATTTACGTATGTAAATGAACTGGAGGGATGAACTGAGGAGAATGAAATGTGCTGGGTATGATAAGTGAAGGAATTATGCGTGGGGGAATGAGGTGTGCCTGGTATGACATGTGAAGATATTAACTGTGGGGGAATGATACGTGGGAAATGTAATGTGGGGGAATGATGTGTGGGGTATGTAGTGCCCGGACACCGTGAGAAATAATTTAAGCTATACACTTTAAACTTTAGGTTTAATCAGGGAATTGAATAATATTTGGGACGCAAATGTTTGTAACCAAATAAAGTTAAAATTTATCTAGAAAGGTTAAACTACACCTAGATTTCGGCATTTTATTACCAGGTTACAAATATCACAGTAAATGTTTTCTTTTTAAATAGTTTCTTAACAAAGTCATAAATAAATTTTCTACAGAACTTTGCGACTGTTTTAGGTTTTGTTAAATTGCAGGTTTTCAAATACTCTCGTTGCCGTAATTTTTATGAATTCCTGGGAACGAGGACTGTTCGTGAAATAATCGTAATTTGTTATTGTAATTTTCACGATTCATGTTTCCTGAAAAATGAATGCAAACTAATTCACACAAATGTACATAACTTCGTAAATTATGATTTTTTAGGTTTTATTGTAAACGCTCGAGTGAATTTCTTAAAATTCCTTCCCAAAACACAACTTATCTACATGGTGAGTGACTAAAAACTAATTAAGTGTTAAATTATACATATAATTTCACATTACAGTTTTCAAAAAAAGCAGCGATATTCAATTTTGCATGATTAAGTATTCCGGGTATAATTCTTTAGTAATTCAGTTTTGTTTTTAAATTTTGTAATCTTTGCAAAAATGGTGGAAATCTTTGCAAACTTACAAGGTTTTCGTTACAGAGCGAATTATTTGACACTTTTCTTATCACTCATTTACATTTTACAGTTTCAAAGATGCGTTTCATTCATGGAAAATCTAAGTTTGTATTGTTACAAATAAGTTGCATATTTTTTTATGACAAACTTCAAAGTCAGGAGTTAATTTACAGAAAAATTAGTAATCTGAATTTTAATAGTTAGGTTTTTCCGACTTGTCGCAAAATAATTGTTGGGTTTTGGGTTTTTTTTTACTCGCATATATGTTACAAAACCAATTAAAAGTCAACCGCTCTGATATTTCTAATGCAATCATAAGAAAAGTAACTCCTCGTCCATCGGTCCATCTGGACTTATATCATTTTCTTTCAAAATTGTACAGACAGCAAGTAAATAAGTAATTTTACAAAGTTTACACATATTATGTTTTGATAGTAAATCGTGTCATTAGTGGTAAATCTAGTTTTGCATTGTTACAAATATTTTTGTAAAAGTATTTCAATTTTTTTAAAAATTTGATCATCTTTGTAAAAATGGGGAGAAATCTTTGCAAACTTGCGAGGTTTACATTGCAGAGTACATTATTTGACATATTATAATTACACATAAATATTTCACGGTTTAAAAGAAGCGTTTCATTCATGGCAAATCTAAGTTTGTATTATACGATTTTTCTGCAATTTATTACGAATTTTCTACGATTTTTTAGTTAATTTTACGGACCCTCTTTGTACGACTCCTGCGTAGTCAGTATTTTACGATACCTTTCGTAATACCTTTTTCTGCATAATTTCTTTCTGAATAACTCACACAAACCCTGCGAATAATGATTAATAAGTAATGAATAAGTTTGTATTGTTCGAAATAAGGTGCGTGATTTTTTTTTGGGGGGGGGGGCAAACTTCAAAGCCAGGAACTAATTTTGAAGAATATTTGCAACACGAAATTTAATTTTAGATACCTTTATCTTGTCGCAAAATAATTGTTGGGTATTTTATCAAATATATATCTCAAAAAGACAAAGAGATAAAGTACATCACTCGGAAGTTGGTAACGCAACGATAAGAAAACAAACTCCTTATCCATCTGAACCTAATTTTCTTTAAAAATTGAACAAAGAACAAGTAAATAACTAATTTTACCAAGTTCACAAACATTTTACTCTTGTTTTGTTTCGACACATTAATTTTCGTGTAAGATTAGTTTGACTCGTGGAAATTTTCCAGTGGGAAATTTAATTTTGCATTGTTACAAATAAATTGAGTGATTTTTTGGCAAAGTTGAAAGCCAATAATTTAATTTTAAGGAATATTTACAATACGAATTTTAATTGTTAGGTGTGAGTGCATTGTGTTGGAAAGATTGTTGGGTTTCTTAATGAAATACACATTGGGAAAAGAATTAAAAGTAAGTCATTCAGAAATTTGTAACGTAGTAATAAGAAAAGAAACTCCACTACCATTTCAACCTCATTTTTTTTTAATTTCAAATTTGAACCCAATTTTGAACAAAAATTACGATCGGCTTTTGTCATCTTGTAAGGTTTACCAAATTCTCAGAGATAATAATATTTCAAGGTTTAGAAGAATCGTTTCATTTTTGGCAACTTTGAGATCAAGAATTAATTATGCTAAGCTAGAAATCGTGGATACACAGACAGGTATTGATTTCTCGGAATTAAAGTTGCTACCGTTTGGTATTAACATCATACCAGTGCGTAACAATTTGCCACTAATATGGTAAAACTTTAATTGTGAGTTAATACTACAAGGTATTAATTGCCTATACCACTTTGATAGTCATATATGAATACCGCTTGGTATTCATATATATGGATTTCTAATAGTGTGCATAAAACAAATAAGACTATTCTAAGAATATTACTTTGTTTTCTCAATTTTGTACAGACTCCGAGGAAAATCAGGATACAAATCTACACAATATTCAAATCTTATCAAAATATCGTATTATTAATTTTGTATAAATTAAAAAAAAAGTTTTGGATAATCTTTTGGATAATCTTTTGGATAATGTAATCCTTTAAAAAAGGATTACGGACATTACAGGAAATATTTTTTAGCAGAGTCCTAAATAAATATTATGCGCAGAAATTTAAATTTGTTTCTGCAACGGTTTTTAGTAAATTAATTATGTTTTATTTCTGTTTTCCTTGCCGTAATTTTTATGAATTTGTGGAAATGTGGATTGTTGACATACTAACTTTTTAAGGGTACGAATATTAGCGGAATTTTGGCAGAGTTTAACATCATAAATTACGTGTGAGAAATAATTTCAACGATACACTTTAAATTTTAGGTTTTTTCAGCTGGGAGTTTGAGGTTCAAATAGTGAACGATATTTGTGACACAGATATTTGTAACCAAATAAACTTCACAAAAACATCTAAAAGGTTGCATTACACCTAGATTTTCAGCATTATTACCAGGTTACAAATATCGCAGTAAATGTTTTTTTTATATATTTTCTTAACAAAATCCATAAACAAATTTTCTGCAGAAATGTGCAACTGTTATAGTTTTTGTTAAATTGCAATTCAAGTTTTTGTATACTTTCCTTACCATAATTTTTATGAATTCCTGGGAACGAGGGCTGTTGACACATCTTGATTTTTTAAAGGTACTAATACTACAAGAATTTTGGCAGAGTTTAACGTCACGAATTAATAATGAGGAATAGTTTAAGCGATGTTATTCAGACTTTAGGTCATGTTATTATTTGCCGAAGGATGTTTCGGTTTTTGTAATTTATGCGACTCATGTTTTGTGAAGAATTTATACAAACTATAATTCACGCAGATGTTTGTAACCTAGTAAACTTAAAATTATTATTGTATAAAGAAATTATTATTATTAGCTCACCCTGCGTAGCATGAGAGCTATTGAATTCCTCTTGTCCGTCCGTCCGTCTGTCTGTTGACGAGTTTTTTGCATCAATTGATGCGAATTAATAAGTCCCTGCTCCATTATTACCGGTCTGAGGAGCACCATTGGTATCTAACAGTTGAGAACCCAAAATGATGCGAAATAATAGGGGCTACTGGATGCAAAACGCACCAATAGTGCAGAATATCCGGGAGAAATAATCATACAATTTTGACATAAAATTTTCAAAATTATGTAGCCGGAGTGACGCTAATGTTGCACAAGTGGTCCAACTTATTTGAGCATTTGCTACATTTCTCCGTTTATATTGCACCATACTTGCAAGAATATATAATAATTATGATCTATTTTGTCGGCTTATTGTGCACCTTCGCGAAGGTGCACTAGTATAGCCTAATTTTGACAGGGTGAGCTACTTCTAACGTTACTACGGTTTATTTAGAGTATTTTTGGGAGGTTTAAATCCGAGTGAATTTTTACACATGGTTTCTTCCCAAGAACACAACTTGTCAATTTTTAGCCCGAACCAGGGCTTATGTAATTGTCATGTCCGTCTGTCTGTCTGTCTGTCTGTCTGTCTGTCCGTCTGTCTTTCGATAACTCTCGAACGAGTTGACCGATTGACATGAAATTTTTACCATATGCATATTGGACAATCTTAGGAAACGAGTTCGAAGATGGGTGACATTAGTCCAGTGGTTGACCGGTGGGGGTCATCGGAGTGGGTGGGGTATTATTCACCAAAATTTCAAAATCGTCATAGAAAGCTCAAATTTGGTACAAAGGTTGCTAATGGCTCCTAATGAAAGAATATGAAGTGAAATTGGAAAATTTGTCAACCGGAGATACCCGAGGGGGTGACCCATACCGATTTTTCAAAATGATCCAATCGAGCTGAAATTTGGTATAGAGGCCGCTAATGGCCCGTAATGGAAGAATATGAAGTGAAATTGGTAAAATTTTCATCCAGAGGGACCCTATGGGGTGACCCCCACCGATTTTCAGAAATTAACATAGAAAGCTGAAATTTGGACCAAGGGATAGTAAATATTTTTAGAATTTGGAGCCTAGTAATACGAAGGATTGATGGAAGAATTAGTGGAAAATAGTAGCACATAATTTCATAGAAAACTACTGACAAACATGGGTTTACTAATCATTCCTGGTCCGGGCTAAGCTAAGCTGTACTGATAGGTTTTCTATATACGTGGGGACCTTATCTAACAACTTAATACAATGGTAAAATATATTTCATAATTAATTTGGCGTTACAGTTTTCAAAAAAAAGAAGCGATACCCAATTTTGCATGATTTTTTTTGGTGTAATTCTTTGATAAATTATTTAAGTTTTTTCTATTTTGTAATATTTGCAAAAACGGGTACAATCTTTGAAAACTTACAGGGTTATCATTACTGAGTGAATTATTTGACACTTTATTATCGCATTAATTTTTGACGGTCAGAGATTAGTTTCTTTAGAGGTAAATTTAATTTTGCAACGTCACAAATAAATTGCGTGAATTTTTGGCAACTTCAAAGTCCGGAATTAATTTTCAGGAATATTTGCAGAACAATACTTGATTGTTAGGTATGAAAATCGACTTGTTTGTTGTACCAAAAATTAGCTTATTCAAATATTAAAAGTTGCGTCAATCTGAAAATTCATGTAGTTCATTCGATTTTAAAAATTGCATTTGACTACATGGGATAAAGTGAGATTACGCGCCAACGTGTCATCCATGGGAACCTTAATAGGAGATAACACTGTCACTTTATTGACATCCCGTGATGACATCTAACAATAAAAATAATTTGGTTAAAGCTATGAATAATTGATTTTCGACGTTAAGGTTGTCATTTTAACCATTTTTTGCAAAGGTTTCGAAACAAACTCGGGCTACAGTTCGATTTTAAAAGTACTCATACTTCAATTCGTTTTCATTACTTTGGTAAAAATTGATAAAATCATTTACTGGGTTACAAACATCGGAGTTCACAAACTTCTTCCCTTATTTTTGGTGTCTCACTTGGAAATCTATTAATTATTTAAAGAAGTAAAATATTTGTGATAATTAATTTGACGTTAAAACTGCCCAAAATCCAACCATTCCTCAAAACCTTAAAAAATTAATATCTAAACAAAAATTGTTAACTTCATAAACTTCATGAGCTCTAAAACATTCCAAATAATTTATAAAGATTAATAAAAATATAAAAATAAATAAAAAATAAAAAATATTATCCTATACAGTACATATTGTTTGGTAATACCATTTTGGTAAACTCATACAGGGTGTTAATAAAGTCCGATCCCATTTTTCCTGTAAAAAAGTGAAGGCTAGTATAAAAAAAACTACCCGTGATACTTACAAAAAATGTTCGACATATTTACCTTAGTATTTGGTCTTGTTACCATTTACTTTAACCATGCCCTCAACTCTTTGTTTAAGGCTCTGTGCTAATTTTTCCAATGTGCCTCTGGAAATCGAATTCCATACATCTTGAACTTTTTTTTACTAGCTCTTCCCTCGTCCGGGGTTGTGGCTCTTTGTATACATTTTCCTTAAGTATGGACCACTGGTTCTTCAGGGGATTCAAATCTGGGCCGTTAGCGGCCCACACCCCCTTGCTCCAGACCGTTGAAACTTGCGTCTTGATGAGACTCAAACTCGCTTTTGCTGTATGGGCTATAGCACCATCCTGCATGAAAACTATTTTTCTTTCATTCGGAAATATTTCCTTGTTCCCCATGCTATCGAAATAGATAGGTAATATTTTTTCCATATAATGCTTTGCATTGACTGATTGGCCTTTTGGTATGATATGTAGAGGGGTCACGCAACGTGCACAAAATCCACCCGCTACCATAACTTTAAGCCCGAATTTTGGGATCGCTCTTGATGGTACATCCGATTTGTTTTCTGTCCTGTAACGAACATTTTGTTGGTTCAATTTTGGATATAGTTCAATAATAGATTCGTCAGTCCAAAGGATGTGACTGCGCAATTCTTCACCAAGTCTTTTTTCACTCAAATGGGCACTTTTCTGAAGGAGTTCTTCAAATTTCAGACGGTCATCGATATATTTTTGTGACATGAGAGGTTTTTTTGGTTAGTTTGTAAGCTGTGTGACCCCACTTCGTAGTTTTCACAAATTTTTGCACGGTCACACAGTTAATTTGCTTCTTCTTCTCTTTATAGCGTTTTGAGTCATTTAACTCCCTTGCTCAATTACGTAATGAACTACCGGTTTTCTTGCAAAGTCTGTTTTTAATCATTCTTTTTGTGGTAGGTGACACCTTTCTGGGTCGCCCTGGTCGCTTTTTGTCGTGGACAAAATTTTTATTCTTCCATTTCCAAACAGTTCTGCGGCTGCAGCCCAATTTTTGCACAATTTCTGTAGGTTTAAGCCCCTGCTGATGCAATGTTTGTATCTCAACTCTAAGATGCTCATGACTTACACGTTTAGTTGTTCCTCCCATGGTAAAAATTTGAAATAAATAACTTCACTGGTTCAAAAGTTCCAGCTGAATTTGTAACAACCACGCTCCAAAAAATGCATGGGATCGGACTTTATTAACACCCTTTATATGAATACCAGTTGGTATTATTTTAATACTGGACTTCTAAGAGTTTACAAATAAGAATTTTATAAGAATATTACTTTATTTCCTCAATTTGTTCAGACTTCGAAGGAAATCATGATACATCATTTCTGTCCTATGAAGATATCGCTTTACTTATTTTGTGGAAATTTTAAAAATGGCTTTATTACGTAACAAACTTTCGAGTGAACTTTGTGTTCGAAGACTGAATCTAAAAATTCAAAATCGTGGCTTAAAATATTATCCGTGATTAATTTGGCTTCAAAGTTTATCAAACACTCAACCTTAAAAAATAATACTCAAATTCAATTTAATCGGAAAGATTGCATATCTTAAAAGTTTGTATTACATGCGGATTTTGATCTTTTTATTAGCAGGTTAAAAACCTTGGAGTGAATATTTTTTTAACGAAATCCAAAAAAAATTTGCCGAGAAATTTGCGACTCTATGAGTTTTGCTGAATTAATTCAGTTTTTTAAAAATATTTTTCTCTGTGATCTTTATGAATTGGTGGAACTGAGGATTGTGACATTAATTTTTTAAAGGTACGAACTAGCAGAATTTTGGTAAACCTTAACGTCACAAATAACTGATGAGGAATACACATTAATGGCACATTTAATTTTAGGTTAATTTGGGAGATTTTTGAAGATTCATATGTATTCTGCGCAAAGTAAGTCGTTTGTGACGCACATGTTTGCAACTCAGAAATATTGTTAAAATATCTTAAAAGTTTCCATGCCATGAAGATTTTCAGCATTGTATTACCAGGTTAAAAATATCGCGGTAAATAAATATTTTTTTCGTCCTGTAAAAAAGTCCTAAATAAATAAATTTTATACAGAAATTCTCGACTGTTTATGTGTTTGTTAAGTTACAATTCAATTTTTATATAGCTTCCTTGCCCTAATTTTTATGACTTCGTTGGAACGTGACATATTCATTTTGAAAAAATACAACTATCAGAGTTTTGACAGACTTTAACGTCACAAATTTATTATGAGGAATACTTTACACCTGGTGTAATACACCTGGTGTAATACAGATTCATGCTTTAAACCCATAAGTCAAACTTTAATGGCGATAAATTTCATATTTTAGCGGAAGGTCGTCTCGGTTTTTATAATTTTTGTAATTAATGCTTTGTTAAAATGCAAACTAATTCGCACGGATTTTCGTAACCTAGTAAACTTTGTAAATTATTATTATTTAGAATTATTTTTATTTTATTTTAAAAGTTCGAATTTCTTCACATTCTATCAAAACACAACTTATCAATATGTTTACGTGGTGGGTAGCCTTATCTAACAACTAAATTAATTAACATACTTCATAACCAATTTGATCTTACAGTTTACAAAAAATGAAGCCACACAAAATTTTACATGATTTTACCGGGTGGGATTTTTTGTTAAAGTATTTCATTTTTTTAAATTTTGTAATCTTTGAAAATTCAGGAAATCTTTACAAACTTGCAAGGTTTCCATTACAGAGTAAATTATTTGACGTATTATTATCACACATAAATTTTTTACGGTTACAACGATTCGTTTCATTCAAGGTATATCCTTTTTTGTATTGTTGCAAATATATTTTGGCTAACTTCAAAGTCACAAATTGATTTTCAGTAATATTTGCAGATAAATTAAAATTTGTAGGTCCGTGTTCACGCATTTGGCACAGTAATTTTTGTGTTTTTTAATAGAATATATATTGGGAAGTATTCAAAATAAATCACTCAGAAGTTTACAACGCAGTAATAAGAAAAAAAGCTCCTCTTCCGTCTTAACCCACAAAATTTTCCTTAAAATTTAAATAGAAAGTACATAAATAAGTTCTTTTACAAAGTTTACAAACATTTTGCTTTCGTTTTGTTTCGACTTATTAATTTTTGACGGTTACAAAGATTTGTGTAATTCGTGGTGAATTCAATTTGTATTATTACAAACACTTTTTGGCAAATTTGTTAAGTAAAAACTTTAAACTTTTAAGCATATTTGTAAAAGAAAATTTACGTTTAGGTGCATCTCATTTGTATTCATTTGCTATTCATATTCGCTCATATGTATTTTGAAAAGCAAATTAATCGGATGTTTGTAAGGCAGTAATACACTCTTAGAAAACTGGTAGTAAATCATTACTGACCGAAGTAATGCGTCTACCGGTACCCTACTAACGACATTACCTTTTAGTAATGTCGTGACAATGAAAAATATACCACTCGGGAACAAACTGCTACTAATCAGGTAGGAAGTTATTACCAAATAAATACCAGTACGGAGTATATATGTTACTCTACCAGGTTGTTAAGAAATGTAACACATGGAAATCCTCTACCATCTGAACCTAACTTTCTTTCTAGTTTGAATAGAAAGCCCATGAATACGTAATTTTACAAAGTTTACAAACATTTTAGTTTCGTTTTGTTTCCATATATTAATTTTTGATAGGAAGAAAAGAAGGATTCGTTTTTTTTCGCGATAAATCAAATTTTGCATTGTTACAAGTTGTAACAATTTTAATTTGCAACTTACAAATATAAATATATATAGTTTGCGTCAATTTTCGGAAAACTTTAAGTCAAGGATTAATTATGTGGAATATTTTGCATGCGAAATGTATTTGTTAGGTGAGTGAGTGGTTACCAAGGACGCTTTTTTTAAGTCCAAGTTTTCGGGAGGGCATTCCATAATTTGTAGGTTCGATAAGTGAGGGCCCGCTTACGAGACTCAGTCCTGTGCACAATAGGATCTAGCTTCGGCATGGATAAATTAGAGGAAATTCTGCTGTTAGAAAAAGAAAGCTTGCCGAGAGACCATCTCTTGTAAGCGTTTTTGAGAGTTACGTATTATAATCTTTCGCTTAATGTCAAAAAGTTACACTCGTCACGAATCCGTATCATTTCAGCCGAGTTGCGAATGCTCGAGAAGGAAATGCTTGTAATCTTTTTTGTTTTCTTCGCAACTCTCGAGTAAAAATATATACATAAAAATTTATCAATTTTTGCTTGTAAGGTGTCCAGTTTAGTGTCGTTATGTATGGCCCAAATGTCAAGGCAGTAATCGATCAAAGAGTGTAGGTGTGCATTTACCATGGCTTTTAAGGCCTGTACATTTAAGTATCTCTTGACACCAATTTGCGAATCAAACATGGGTTTTGCGAAATTAAACTTCGCAAAACTTATATATGCGTAAGTATACCCAATATTTCCATGATTAAAAATGTATTTTTTCTAACGATCCAAACTTAATTTTGTTCACACAATATAATTGGTGAGAAATAATTCGAGTTAAATTTATAATTTATTAGGCTCCTTCTAAATAGTCCAATAAACATTGAGGGTATTCATTATTTCTTCGTATCCTTAGTATTCTTCGTATCGTAAAATAACTTACGAAGCTTACGAGATTTTGTAAGCGTCGTAAGATTTTGTCATCGAAAATCACGTTACTACGCTTACGATTTTTACTAAACTTGACCCCTTGTTTTTTCTTCGTAAACTATTCTACGATACGATGGATACGAAGAAATAATGAATACCCTCATTGTAACATTACAAACATTTCCTCAATTTTATAAAGATTGCGAAGGAAAATCAGGTTACAAACCTATTCTAAATTTATAAACATGTACATATCCTGTAAAAATTTGCAAACATTCGCGCTAATTTGGTCATAAATATTCCTGCTTAACGAAGGTGTAACTGTAACCAGGTTGTTTTAATTGTTAAACATTTTTTTAGTATACTAAAAAAATAAGTAAGACTAAATAATAATAATCAATAATTTAATAATTTAACGAAATATATTTCTTTTAATTATTTAATTATTAATTACTAATCTTTAATACAAGATTATTTTAATTGTTAAACATTTAATTATTATTTCATTTAGTTATTTAATTATTAATGTCATGCATAACACCATCTGTGCCGGTTACATCTAACCATTAAAATAACTTGGTTAAAGTTATCAATAACTAATTTTCGACGTTAAGGTTGTCATAAATATCCTTTATCCACGAAGGTGTACCTGCAATCCGATTATTTTAACTATTAAACATTTAATTAGTATTTCACTGAATTATTAATTATTATTTCTAATTTTTAATAGCAAATAACACTCACTGACGAATCTTTAGAGATATGATATGTAACAATTAAAATAATTTGGTTAAAACTACGTCAATACTTCATTTTCGAATGACAAGCTTCGAAAAATGAAGTTTGTCATTTTTGACAAACTAGATTTTTTTGCAAAGGTTACGAAGCAAACTCCGGCTACTCGATTTTAAAACGTTCTTACACTACACAACTTTACCAATCATTTGTTTTTGATTCCTTTGTAAAAATTTGTAAAATTTTACTGGGTTAATAACATAGGCGTGAATTCATTCACAATCTTGTTGTTTATGTTCATGAGTAACTAGTGAAATGTGTGATTTAGTGTGCTAAATATTGCGATGGATTTTTGATGAATGATTTTTAAGTGTGGTGGTTTGTATGTGAATTAACTTGCTCAGAACAACGGTTGGGTTAAGTTTAAACGTTACAACGACGATAAAATTTATTCACTATTTTTGAGTTGCAAATACATACTTGTCAATTGATACTACCAGTTACTTAATTACTACTTGGGACAATTTGATACAGTTAGTTGAGACAATATTTACAAGTTCACATTCTCAATTGAGGCAGATTGAGAATCGCTATACAGTCTTGTGCAGAGGTTGTAAGGCTCTGCCAAGTAATTAGATGTTAATGCTGCCGAGACGGCAGCCGTATTTATGCCAAAAGGTCGGACAGGATGGAAGCGGGTGTACGTTCAGGAATTTGAATGCCAAACTGAAAGCGCATTCCTGAAAGCACTAAAAATAGAACTTTCAGGTACTCGCGTACAATTCCTTACAGTTCATTCTAAAATTAGAACTTATGGAATTTGCTACATCGTCCTGAAACCTGACATGTACATACATGCGTTACATAACTACAACGGTTACTCTTATGTAACTGTACATCTAAAAATAAACCAACTGGAATGTGTCTCCAGACATTTATATTTCCGCATTTATGGAATTCATGCATTCCGCGGATTTCTTAATTAGCATATTTATTTATCTACAAAATACAATTCACGTTTCTAAACACTTGTCTTATTTTTAGCGTACAGCTTGCAGACCTATTAATTGAAGGAAGAAGTAAAATATACGTAATAATTACCTTGGCGTTAAAGCTATCCAAAATTCAACCATTATTCCTCAAAACCTTACAAAATTAATATCTTAACAATACTAAAAAGTTTTAAAAAATTCCGAATAATTTAAAAAAATTACTATAGAAAAATGATAAAAAAGTTGATCAAATTATTTTGCATCAATTTATCCACCCAAAAAATGCTTAAATGCTGTTCTGATGACAGATGTGGAATTCTGTTACAAGGAAAAAATATTTTACAAACACTTAGAAATCCAGCATTAAAATAGTACCAAGTGGTATTCATATATGACTCTAGCAAGGTGGTACTGATAAATAATACCATGTAGTAATAGCTCGGTATTAAAAGTTTGATCACATTGGTGGCAAATCTTTACTGTATCATTTTAATACCAAGTGGTACCAACCCTAATAGAGAAATCGATACCTGCCTTACTATAACAGATTTGTAGCAGTATATTTTACCTTGTCACTTGTAATTTTTGTATATTTGTGAAGTTTACAGTATTTTGAGAAACTGATATTTTATGTTTTAATTTTGACACATTAATTTTCATTAAGATTGTTTTCATTCGCGGCAACTTCCCACTGAAAAACCTAATTTTGCATTCATACAAATAAATTGCACGATTTTTGGCAAACTTTAAAGTCAATTATTTAATTTTAAGGAATATTTGCAATACTGAACGTATCTAGGTACGAATCATTCGCTGTGAAATAATCGTTGTAATTTTCTTCCAATATATGTTGCAAAAAAATTACAAGTAACTAATTCGAAAATTTGTAACGCAGTGATAAGAAAGACAAAATCTCCTCTTCCATTTGAGCCTCATTTTTTTCAAAATTGGGAGGAAAGCAAGTAAGTACATAATTTTATAAAGTTTACAAAAACGTTACTCTTGTTTTGTTTATTCGACACATTAATTTTTGACAGCTACAAAGATTCGTGTCTTCGTAATAAATCTAATTTAAATCTAAGTTCTAAAAAAATATTATTATCTACAGATATCTACAAATATTATTATCTACAAAAATATTATTATCTAAAAATATTATTATCATCAGCAAAATTAATGACGAATGGAAATCAAAATCCACGGTTTTTGGCTTGTCATTTGAAGCTCTAACAAATTTGATAGATTATAGCTAACTTTATACAAACTAAGAGTAGATAATATCTTACGTACATATATATTGTTAAGTTAAATATAGTAATTTAGCCCTTAGTTATTGTTATTTAATCATTTAAAGTAAGTTATTTCTGTTTGTAAGCTCACGAAAATAGGCTAGTGTGCTATGCTAAAATTTCATTTTGTGCATTCCCTAGTACTAGTAAATGAGGGTAATAAAGGCTATTACTTACTTACTTACTTATCTATTAGTACTTGCATAAGAAAAGTGAATAGTAAATCGCTCTGATGTTTGTAACGTTGTAAGAAGAGAAATTCCTCTTCAATTTAAACATACATAATTTTCGTTCCAAACTGAACAGAAACACGAATAAATACGCAATATTACACCCTTTACAAACATTTTACTTTCGACTCATTTGAACATGAAGGTTTTTAGCATTTTATTACCAAGTTTACAAAAATCGTAAGTGAATATTTTTTCCTAAATAAATTTTATACACAGAATTTGCAATTTTGTCGCTTGTTGCTAAATTAATTCAGTTCCATTATACTTTTCTCTGTGATCTTTATGAATTGGTGGATCTGAGGATTGTGCCATTAATTTTTTAAAGGTACGAACTACGAACTAGCAGAATTTTGGTAATCTTTAACGTCACAAATTCTTTATGCGGACAACTTAATAAATGAAGTTTTACGTCAGGTTTGATAGGTTTTGTAAGATTCATACTTTTAATTTGCGCAAAGTGAGTGATGTTTGTAACCAATTAAAGTTGAAAAATATCTTAAGAGATTGTATGACACATAGATTTTCAGCGTTTTGCTTTCAGGTTACAAATATCGCAGTAAGTATTTTTTTCTTTTATTCTTTTATTCTTTTATTTAGACCACGGTCTAAATATCAGTAAATCGAGAATCAAGTGAAAATTGTGTTTCCTAAAGAAACGATTCATGATTTTTAAGTATTTTGAAGGATTAATTTCTTCACAAAACATGCACATATTTTCGTATGAATTTTGAATGTATTCTCGTCATTTGTAACAGGCCTGGAAATCCAGGAACTTATATTTGTAAAATTATTTTATAAAGTTTACGAAGTTATTCATTGGTAATTTTAAAAATCCCTGAGCTTTTCATAGTAAAATAATTGTACAAACTTTTACAAGACGTCTCTTTTACACAAGAGACACTGGGTAAGTTTACAAAAAATTGTGAGCTAATGTACGAAGTATGCTTACGTTCTGCTAACGAAATGAAGCCCGTTGAAATGAAATGAAATAAATTTGAACGAAATTGACTGAATGTGAATGAAAATCAGTCAGTCAGAAATTGGGATGAGTGACTTTTGAATGAAAACTCAATTTCTGAACAGGTATGTACAAGCCTATTCTCAATTTATAAACAATTTATAAACATATCTTGTAACCGTTTTCAAACTGATTTACAAACATCCGCACTAATTTTGTCATAAAAAACTCCTGCTTCACGAAGATGTAAATGTAACCCTATTATTAAACCTTTAATCATTAAATTACTTTAATCATTACATTAAAACATGAACGGTGAAAATCACAATAATAGAAACGTCATTCCACGACAAAATGTAACTTATCCACCTAAAAGTTTAATTATACCGTTTAAAGTATTCATGATAACAAACTTGGACATTAATGCCTGTAGCGACATATAATTACTACACATTAATTTTTGACGAGATTAGTTTCTTTAGTGGTAATCTAATTTTATAATTTACACATTTGTACATTTTGTCATACATTTTTTTGATAACTCTGCGAATACACCTTACACTATGATTGAAATAAAAATAATACTATTTTAT
The DNA here is from genome assembly GCF_002217175.1 of Folsomia candida. NCBI lineage: Eukaryota > Metazoa > Arthropoda > Collembola > Entomobryomorpha > Isotomidae > Folsomia > Folsomia candida. The sequence goes on from NW_019091227.1 coordinate 1,188,329, forward strand.
AATGTCATAAATAAATTGCGTGACTTTTTGGCAACTTCAAAGTCAGAAATTAATTTTCAGGAATATTTGCAACCCAAACCTAAAATGTTAGGTGCAAATGACTTGTCGCAAAATAGAGATAAATAAATAATTGTTTAATAATAATTGTTTAATAATAATAATAATAATTTTTTTTTAATATATTGCTTCGTTTTTGGCAAACTTCAAAGTCAGAAATTAATTTTCATCAAAATTTGCAACCCGAAATTTAATTTTTAGATACGAATCGTTCATGTCAGAATGATTGGGTTTTTTAATGGAATGTATATTGCGAAAAGGATTAAAAGTAAATCACTCGGAAATTTGTAATGCAGTAATAAGAAAAGAAACTCCTCTTCCATTTCAACCTATTTTTTCAAAATTGAGAGGATAACAAGTTAGTACATAATTTTACAAAGTTTACCCACATTTTACTCATGTTTTTTTTATTCGACATATTATTTTTTGACAGCTACAAAGTTTCGTGTACTTCGTGATAAATTCAATTTTGTAAAGCAATATATTTTATAAAGCAAAATGTATTTTTTCAGGTGGTTCTCACTGGGCGGTGGTACGGTTTATTCCATTTTGCAAGAATGGTTGGTTTTTGCAAATATTATTCGCAATTCATATTTTTCTAAAAAAAAAGTTAAAAGTAAATCACTTCCATATTTGTAACACTATAAGAAAAGAAACTCCCTTGCGATTTGAACCTAAATTTCTTTCAAATTTAAATAGACATCAAATATATATGTGACCTTGCAGTCGAGTTTACAAACATTTTACTTCCGTTTTGTTTCTACACATTAACTTTTGCAAGTAAGAAAGATTCGTTTATTTCGTGGTAAATCTAATTTTCTATTATTACAAATATATTAGGCATGTTTTTTTTGGCAAACTTTGATTGCAATTTTGGTCAAACTTAAAAGCCTGAGATTAATTATGGCGAATACTTTGTAACTTAAAGTTTATTCTTGAAATCCGACGATTTTTTTTAAAATATTACTATTTTTTATCAATTAATATTTTTCAAAAAAATATAGCAATAAATCACTCGGATGTTTGTAACGCTGTCTGCGATATGAACCTAATTTTCATTTCAAATTGAATAGGAACACGAATAAATACAAATCTTACAGAGTTTACAAACATTTTACTTTCGATTTATGCCAAAATAAAGTCAAAATTCCATTGCTGGGCAGAATATCTTGTCAAAATATAGTGTTTTGAGCCAAGTTGTTATATATAGCGTTGGATTTTACAGGGTTATTATATCTAAAATAAGACGAGGATTTAAACATCAGTAAATCGAAAATCAAATGAGAACTTCTCATTGAGAATTTGTGTTTCGTGAAGAAACGATTCACGATTTTTAAGTATTTTGAAGGCGATGAAGGGTTAATTTCTCCACAAAACATGCATGCATTTTTGTACGACTTTTGTATGTATTCTCCTCATTTTGTGGCTGTAGCAGCCCTGGAAATCCAGGCACTTACAAATATATTTGTAAAATTATTTTACAAAGTTTACGAAGTTATTCATTGGTAACTTTTTAAATCAGTCAGTTTATTATAGTAAAATAATTTTACTAACTTTTACAACATAATGAGACGCCCTTGATCTGAGTAAGTTTACAAAAATTTGTGAGCTAATTTTCCTTAGGAATATTTGTAAAATTTTGTAAAACTAGGTTTACAGCATTTATGGATTGTACAATGTTAACCAAGACCTTCATGAATTGCCTCAATAATTTATATAATTGTGTAAAATTTTACATAGATACAGTAAACGTTGAAGATTCTTTGAGGAAATCTATTGACATGAATGGCATAATTCTGGAAAATGTGGCCGCATTGCTTACACATATCTTTATTCGGATTTTGATTTTTATTGCATCCTCGACTGTGTCTCTTTATTTTGCAAAGTTTGCAAAATTAACTTGTAAAATTTACGTTAACATAGTTGCCAATGACTGCAAGAGTTGTCTCAATATTTCGAATCATTGTGTAAAATTTAGTAAATTGTACATTTGTAAACGCTGAAGATTATTTGAGGAAATTTATTAACGTGAATCGCATAGTTCTGGAAATATCCGTATCGCTTATCCATATCTGGCACATATCATTATTGCGATTATGATTTTGCTTGCATCCCGACTGCAATGCGGTGGAGATCTGGAGGTGAAATGTGTCGCGAAAAGTAAGTAAATGTGATATTAAGTAGTTCTTCTTGTGTTGCGGTGTGTGCACTCCACCAACTAATCTCACTGTTCTCTTATTATTTCCCACTTTTCCAGGAGACAGGCCAAACTTTCCAAGCGTGTGGTTTACTTTCGCACTCTGAGAAATTGGGGGAGCAAATTTTTAAGGTGGTAATTTTTTGGTAAAATTTTTTGGCAAAATGTTTGGTCAACTTTTTCGTAAAATTTGTTGGTCGAATTTGTTGGTCAAATTTTTTGGTCAACTTTTTGATATAATACCTGGCAAGTTTTTTTTTACAAAATATTGACAAAATATTTTATATAATTGTTGGTAAAATTTTTTGGTAATTTTTTTTTGATCAAATTTGTTGGTATTTTTTTTTTGGTAACCTAGTACATATTTATGATACGAATATGGTTTTGACACTAGGATAGGATACATTAGGCAATCGTCCGTTAATTGCAAAATCCACGTAATCTAACCCATAGGAAATTAATGCAATCTATGAAAGCTATGTTAATAACTACTTTTCTCAAAAAATTGAATTTGACGTTGGAATTATACTGCAATACGAAACTTTTACTAAATAAAGCGACACCCGTGATCTGAGTACGTTTACAAAAATTTGTAAGCTAAGTTTATTCAGAAATATTTATAAAATTTAATATAAAAATTTGTAAGTTTATGTACGAATTTTAAAATGTCTCCAGGGACTGCATGAATTGCCTCTATAAAAAATAATAAAATTCTTCACGCAATGCTTTGGCAACGCCATAAAATGGCAAATTTACAAACTTTCCCGAAATTGTACAAATATCTCCAGAGAAAAAATCGGCTTACAAATTTTTGCAAACTTATTCAGATCTAGGGCGTCTTTTTATTTTGTAAAAATCTGTAAAATTAGTTTACAAAAGTTACAGAATTGACAAAGTTACGAAGGACTGCGTGAAATACGACAGTATTTTCCTAATTTCTTTACCGAATTCGTTACCTCGGTGTTTTACCATTATTTTATCATGCCAATTTTTACCGATTATTTATTTGAGAAACCATACACTGTTAAAAATCAGGTAAGGTCAGAGTCACGCTGGTATTGATCTGGTAATAACCTCCTACCGGGTTGGTAGTAAATTGTTTCTGAGTGGTACATTTTTTAATAACACAAAATTACTGAACGGTAATTCCCCCTAAAACCGGTGCCGGTAGAGTCACATATGTACTCCGGTCGGTAATTATTTAATACCAGTTTTCTAAAAGTGTATACAAATTCCAAATCGTACTTTTAAGGGTGTCTTTTCCTCTCTCGGTGTTCATAAAATGGTAAAACATTCGTGTCACGAACAGGTACATATACTCGTTCCAGCTAAACTAATGTTCCTCTCACTTCATGTCTCCACTTCTGCCGTTCGATTTTTTTTCGTGTCGAGACAAATTATATCGTATTTTGAAATAATTTTGGCGAACGAAACAGCAAAAGTGGAAAGGTTACGAAAATGATGTATTGTTTTTTACAGAGTAAAAGCAATTCATTACGAATTAAAATCAATCTTTAGAAAAAAATAAGTTGTCAAGTTGGCAAAATATTTTGGCTTGAAAATTCATTGGTAAACTTGAGGATTTCCAGTTAGTTTGCAATTTTTCGTGGGACGTTGACGCCATGTAGAGAATTTGAGAATATTTTATATTATACGATTCAATTAAGGTCTTGCTGGTGTCATCGTGTCATTCTACAAGTTGGAATTATCTACATGATTAGTTAGCAAAATTTCTAGTTTCAAAATTTCTATAAAAGCATTTGAGTTGTACAATTGGCAGTAAAATGACTGATCAGAATTTTGCGAATTTATTATAAAATTTGGTCTTGTAATTTAACTGCGAGGTAAATACAGAAGAAATTTGTAGGGCATGCCATACAGTAAAAATTTCCGCGTCAGCCTCAACTTGGAGAAAACTGGACTCCAAAATTTGCACAAAATTCTCTTCACCAAAGCGTATATTTTGTGAAATAGTCTTTGAAAAATCGAAAACTTCGACACAGTCCTTGGTAAAGCTACGTTTATAGTTAATCATGTCATCCTATGCATTCAATTCAATTTTTGATTGGCTAGTCAAAAATATGACCAGGACAATCAAAAATTTTGAACCAATCAAAAATACGTCAGATGATGACATGATGCAATTGATTTGGATCTTGTAGACAAGGAATTTTCGTAATTTTTTTAAAATTTGTGAATTATGTCTTTGTATACAATTTTGCAAAACTAGAGGAACTTGTTTTTGTTAAATGCAGGAACATAAACATCTATAACGTCATTATATATTGTTAATTAGTGTAAAAAATTAAAAAGGCGTCTTTTATATCAATTTATATAAATTTTGCATCCGCCTGGAAATATGTTAGTAACTAAAATTGTTGCCAAAAGTGTAACTGAGCCGGTTACGATTCTCTATAGAACAAGAACCGTGCAAAAAATGTAAAATTTGCTATGTACGAATTAATTTGTCATTACAGAAGATAAAGTGATCAATTTTAAAAGTTCCAAGCTAAAATTATTGCCTAAACAATTCGTTACCAGCGCAGTAATAAATAGTGCGTATATGCCAACTTATTCTCCATCTTATTCACTGATTTCTCCACATTACGATAAAATCTCCCCGTCGCTTTTCTCTCGTTTCATTAAAATACGAGCCAATCTTTCTCTTCTTGATTTGATTTTATTCTTCGTCCAGCTGCTCCCAGTGTTCCGTTGCTATGACGACGGCGTTGGCGACAATCTGCGTACGAGAGCCTCCTTGAGTCGAATTTATATTTAGATGTTCTGCTTTTCCTATAACTTTCACTCCAGTGAAAGCTCCCAAGTAATAAAAAAAGTTCGGAGTGGTGTTGATTTTACTTTGATTAGGAATTTTTTGGGGGGACCTGCAAAAACGATGTTACCAATTTTACTGTATTATATATCACTTCTGATAAAAATTTTCGTATAAACGTAATTTGGTAACAAAGCCTGTGAAAATGATGTGACCGATTTTTTACCGAGCGTTTTTCCTGAGAGAACAACCCTAATTTACCACGAATTTTACCAAATTAAAAATTATGTTAATTACTGTTCTAGATTTCGCAATGTTTTGCAACGTTTTGAAATATTAAAAATAAATTTTCTTGAATAATTTGGTAATAAAGTTGTTACCGAGTGTTTTTCCAAAAGCAAATATTTTTTCTATTTGTGTAAAATCTATGTCGGATCACGTTATTTTAAATTTTGGCTTTCTGTAATTTAAATTAGGTTCACTAGCAGCAATCATTAAATAGAATGAAATATTTATGCAGTTTAACAATTTTTAAAATTTACATGTTTTGACGTAATTGGTAAATACTTAATCAAATTATTTTATTTATTTCTATAATAAATAAAACTAAAAGTTTGTTAAGTTTTAAAACCGTTTGGAACATTGTTTAACGAAACAGATTTGTTACAATTTCAAAGATAAGATGGTGAGGTTGTGATGCGTTGCTAGTTTTTATTTCAGATTCAGTTTTTTTGTACTAACGAGGGAACCTCTTATAGTGCCCGGAGCTCCCAGCATAACCACCATGTACATTCGACGTAGATTTTAATACTAGTCCGATGATGTGACAAAATTTCCGTGTCAAAATGACATTTCGTCAAGTGGTGACGACTTTAGTGACGCGCCGAACGGTCACTTTCGCCCATGCTTTCAAAAGAGGAACGCTTTTCACCACTCGCTCCTCACTCATCTCACTTAAATCTCAACCCATTTACTCATTGAGTAAACTCGCATCCAATTTAAATGTTTTGACAATATGATCCTTGTTTACTATTTGTAGCCTTTTAAACCCCGTTTCACTTTACATGGTATTACCGCCACAGGCAAGGAACATGAGAATCTCATGTTAGTTTCGTGTGGCGGTAATACCATGTAAAGTGAAACGGAGTTTAATATAATTTTTTACCTTGAAATAGTCGTTGAGTTTAAAAATTATAGAATGTCTATAATTGTATCAATTTGTGAGTATGTTCTTAAAATCGCCAAGGACAGGTATTCGGGAGATTCGAACGCTTCATCAATTCTAGTTAACAATGTTGAAATTGTTGACCGGGTTTTGCGTTTTGTGGAAGATTTAGTTGATAATTCAAATACGGACTTTGAATCTTCTATTACTTTAGAATTTGATTATGATTGTGATATTGACACTTATGTCGAGGCATACGATTTAATTAGTGATAGTGATACAATAAATGAATTTCATGAGGATTCTGAAGATGAGCAAGACGTCGAGGAAGCTTCTGCAAGTCTGTCGCAACGAACCTCACAGGAATGGGAGGAAGAAGATGTCGACGGTGTAAATTTTACCTGGTGAATATTCTTAATTTCTACAATCGTGCCAAAAAAAATAAATTAGAAAAGACAAGGCGTAGGTATAGTAAAGTTCGTGATTATAAATCCATCCATCGTATCCGAAATTATGTCGAAAAATAGGTTGAGATTTAAGTGAGATGAGTGAGGAGCGAGTGGTGAAAAGCCTTCCTCTTTTGAAAGCATGGGCGAAAGTGACCGTTCGGCGCGTCACTAAAGTCGTCACCACTTGACGAAATGTCATTTTGACACGGAAATTTTGTCACATCATCGGACTAGTATTAAAATCTACGTCGAATGTACATGGTGGTTATGCTGGGAGCTCCGGGCACTATAAGAGGTTCCCTCGTAAGTTAAAAATTGACTAAAATTTCTAAAATTCAATTAAAACCACAATTAACATTAAAAATTATATTTGCCTGCAATTTACGCCAGATTGCAGTTTTTCTGGATTTGTGAATACCAAATCTAATTCAGATTCTGCTAATCCTTGTCCGTAAGGAGTGCTTAATTTAACAAATGTTTGAATGAAACTTAATTATTGTTAACTAATTTGGTAGCAATTTTACTTAATGACAACACTACAGAATTGGTAACCCCGATAATTTAACACGATATCAATTCTCATTAAAATTTGGTATTAAGGTTGCTTTTCATGCGGCTTTTGAATTTGAATTTTTATGTCTCAACTTTCCCTTCTTAAATGGCGATTTTGAAACTTATTCGTCTCCGTGCGTTTTAAAAAATGTAGATTTTATTGTATCGGAAAATTTAGAATTTTTAGGTTTAAAAGTTTGGGAGGTTATAATTTTGATTTGTCTTTTCCAGTTGAAAATACTAATTTTTCATGTTAGGAAAAAATTTAAATTTTAACCTCACATTAGAAACTTAATAATTGCCGATTTTTAGATGTAGTAAAATCTTCATTAAAAAAACGCACGGAGATAAAAGGTTTCAAAATCGCCATTTGAATACGTGGAAGAAGCGAAAGTGAGACTCAAAAATTTAAATTCAAAACCCTTATGCAATGGGGCGTAAAATGTGCCATGTTGTGAGACTGATTAAAATAATGTGCTTTTTAAGAAAGTCATTCCAAAGATTTTTGCATCAGCACGCTGTGAATTGTTAACGAGTTTACTTTGCTCCAAAAATCGGTATTACTTCGCAAACTCATCCTCATCATCACCAGCAAGGAAATGAAAGAAATTCATGGATATAATACCAAAATAGGTGTTTTTCAATATATTTGCGAGATTACAGAGATTTGCGAAGTCATATTTTGCGAATCCCTAGAAATATTTTGATCTTCGCAAGTTTGCTAAATGAGTTGCGATGTGAAATAAGACGTTGTCGTGAGTACGCCCAATATTTTTGCGAAGCTTCGCAAGTTATTCTGCTATGCTCAATTTGCGAGATATGCGAGATATGCGAAGGTTGCCGTGAGTACGCTCTGTTTAAAACTGAATCGTCAACAATTTAAAAAGATATGGTTCCACTTGTCAAGTTGCTACTTTTGTTTAGATAGATGCATTTTTGTACAAAGTTGCACAATGGAAAAAATATTTAAACTTATATTTACTTTCACGCCAAATGGCATTTTTCCGAATTGATGAATACAAAATGTTAACTTAGATGCTGTCATCGCTGCTGTCGTCTCTAGTTTCGTGGTTCACATATGTTTAAGAGTTTATACTATTTTTTTAATAATTCTTTATTAATTTGGTAGCAATGTTACCGGGCGGTGAGAACATTACATGGCACTATTTTCACAAGATTTCAGTTCTTGGTAAAATTTGGTAAAAATTTAGTAAAAATTTTAGCATAATTTTGGGAAAAGTTTGGTAAAAATTTGGTAAAAATTTGGTAAAAAAATTGGTAAGAATTTGGTAAAAATTCGGAAAAATTGAGGTATTACCTTTAAAATAAAGTATTTCCAAATTTGGTAAAGTTCACGTTTTAGGTATCGATTTTGTTGAACATGATTTCTGCACAGATCGCGAAAATATACGGAATACTTGATATATTTCATTTAAGTGGAAGGAAATTAATACAGTTTCTCGTGTTTTTTATGACTTTCAGGTCCCTCGTCGGCTCCTAGGTTGAGCCTGAGTGAGATATTGATCAAAGTAAATACTAATAAAGGAAGGAAATCATGTGGAAGATATGTAATTTCCCATAAATTTAGAAATCGTTTCACGTTAGAGTTGTAGAATGGCGACGGTATGAAAATTACGCCCAGTAAATAAGTAGCGTTGAATGCTTATTGTTATCGTTTTCTGTCTGTCTGTCTGTCTGTCCGTCCGTCCGTCTGCAAGCAAATATCTCCACAACGTCTCAACATAATCAGACCGCTAGTCCACCATTATATTTCTAATTTTTTGGCCGAGTTCGAAAATAGGGTCCTTGGGGTCAAGGTCAAGGTGACCCTATGGAGAGGTCAAATGCCTTAATTTTCATATGGAGTGTGATTTCCAAGGATTTGACGACGAATTCAACCCCCAATATTTTTTACCTATGTAGCTTCATAGCGTTTGCCGATGATTTGGTCGTGTATTTTGAGGCCTCAAATTTGGAGACCGCCTGTGAACGTATGCATGTCATCCTATCCCGTCTAGATACTTGGTGTAATTCAGTTGGTCTTCCAATTAGTTTTTCAAAGACAAAGTTTATGATTTTTAGGAAATCCGGAGTACCTCGTATGGATCTGACAAATATCACTGTTAATAATAATGTGATCGAAAAAGTATCTTCATTTAAGTACCTGGGTCTGTATCTTGATGAATACTTAAATTATAAATGCCATTTTGATCAGGTTTACAGAAGAATTAGTGTAAATGCTGGTCTAATTTGTAAAATTAGAAGAAATATTACTCCTCATGTTCTGATGTTGCTTATTAATGCTTATATTAATTCCATAATTGATTATAGTCTAATAGTTTGGGGCGCAACTCGTCAAAATGACTTTGACCGTTTGCAAAGAGTCACACGTAATATACTCGCCAATTATTATTATCCAAACACAAACAAATACAAACATAAGCGTTTTTGGTCAGAATTGACTCCAGGTGAAGCCACGAAGGCTCGTAAGGAATGCTACAAACCCTTCAAATCTATAGACTTCTCGCTACTCTTGGAGAAACACAATCTTTTAACGGTTGCCGAGAGATTTAGCTTTTTCTCTGTTTGGTTTATATATAAAGTTAGAAAATATGGGTGCAAGATCTCGACGTTATGTGAAATATTTTCCCCTCAGATAAATAATTGTAGCATGGTCACCAGAAATACCAACCTCTGTTCAGTTAAAAATCACAACACATCTATATATCAGAACTCTTTCAGTTATTCGGCCTGCAAATTATGGAACTCTCTTCCCCGAGAGTTTTGTGATATCGATGACAAAAGTCTCAACTTCAGAAAATCCGTTAATCAGTGGTTAATAGATAAGAGGTCATAATTGTATGATTTTGGTTAAGATTTTAGTTATATTTTAGTTTTAATCATTTAATTAATTAATAATAATGTGGTCAGTCGTGTCACCCTAGGGAGACCAGTCTAATTTTGTACTGATAGGTTGTATGGCCCGTGAAATAAAGGCAAAGAAACAAACAAACAAACATGACCAACCCATGATTGTGAGGGTCAAAGGTAAAAAAATACGTGATTGGTATACGTGGTGTCCTAGTAAATGAAATTTCAATCGTTTTCGTTTTGACGTTACTTCTTTACATTCGTTTTTTTGTGAATTTTTGGCATGGAAATTACATAGCCAACATTTATCTAATTTATCTATTGGTTTTTTTACAGAATAAAATATTTAAAACCGGCATCGAACTTTATCTCAATCTTGACACTTTTCATAGAATAAAAGCAAATTTGTATTTTGGGAATGTTATAAATGCCATAAATGCTTTGGAAATTATTATATTTGGAACTTTTTTAAATCGGCATTGAATTTTATGGCGAGCCTAAAAGTTTCCAGGTGTTAGTATAGCATAAATAGAACTCCGCATTTTGAACATGCCTTTAATGCCATAAATTATGGTATTGGGATTAATTTAAGTATCCAGGCAAGTGGTAGATGCCCAAATGTCAGAGCATATGCTAAAGTGCAACTCTGTTTGCAATAAAATGGGTGAAAATGATGATAAAATGCAGGAAAATGGGATGCAATGCAGTGAAATTAAATTGAATTTTAGGTACGTGAATAATGCGACACTTTTTTCTATACGGAATTTTTTTGTGCGGAAAATATTCGTGAAAAGTTTGTAAAAGAAAATTTACGAAATTTAAGAAGAAATTGAAATAAAGTTATTTCGCAAACTAGATAATCAGGTGTAATTTTGCCAAAATTATGTAAAATCATTCATAAAATCTCCATAGACAGTGCAGATTTTTAGGAATTGGAATTTTATTTTAAGAACCCATTACAAAATTGTACGAAATTACAAAATTGTACGAAATTACAAAATTTGGAAATCAAATTATGGAAACGTATTGCAATTTTGAAAAAAATATAGACAAAACGAGTACCAAAGGACATATTTAAAAAGGGAATCTATAAGTTCCCAGAAATTTAGGATGTAATAAAGTGTATGAAAATGGTAAAATGCAGAGAAATGAAATAAAGCTGAATTCAATTAAATATTGCTCACGTGAATAATGTGACAGTTTTCTTGGCTCAAAACGGGGCAAGTAAAAATTGGAGGTATTCATAAAAAAGTGGGGAATATTCTATTAAGAAATTTTGCAAAAGATATATTCTCCCCTCGAGACCTCTTAAAATGGACATTATTTTCGCAATTTAGTTTTTTATTAACCTGTTAATTCGGTAAAGTATTGGCAAGCACTTTCTACACTTTTTGCAAAAAAACGTGCAACTTTTGGGACGACTTTTTTCCCAACAGGTTTTTCTTGGGTTGGGACGACTTTCTCGATTTTTTCCTTAATTTTATAAGCCAAATAATTCATTTCAATAACCATTTAACAAAATTTGGAATTAATAAGAAACTATAATTTCCTTCACAAAGTTAATTTAGTAAAAATCCATGTATTATAAAAAAAATAAATTAATAGAGT